>NW_012109474.1:4159743-4160302 GCF_000951045.1 Mandrillus leucophaeus | reverse complement strand
CTTGAGCCTGGGAGGTTGAGGCTGCAGTGAGCTGTGACCACACCATTGTACTCCAGCTTGGGTGACAAAGTGAAACCCTGTCAGAAGAAAGAAAAGTAAAAAGAGTCTGGGCGCGGTGGTTCACACTTCTAATCCCAGCACTTTAGGAGGCCGAGGCAAGCGGATCACGAGGTCAGGAGATTGAGACCATCCTGGCTAACACGGTGAAACCCCATCTCTACTAAAAATATTTTTAAAAGTGGTGGCTTGTGCCTATAGTCTGAGCTACTCAGGAGGCTGAGGCAGGGGAATCGCTTGAACCCAGGAGGCAGAAGTTGCAGTGAGCCAAGATCGCACTACTGCACTCCAGCCTACATGACAGAGCAAGACTCCATCTCAAAAAAAAAAAAAAAAAATAGAAGAAGAAAGAAAAGAAAAAATACTAAAGGAATAGCTTCAGGCTGAAAGCAAGTGGCCCCCAGATGAGAATTAAAATTCCCATGAACAAAAACCAAAATGCACTAGTAAAGGTGCACTCCTTGTAGCTGAATGGCGAGTTTTTTTTCTGAAGGAAGTTCTA
>NW_012109474.1:4155732-4158818 GCF_000951045.1 Mandrillus leucophaeus | reverse complement strand
GTTTTGCTCATATGTGTCGTTTTTGGTCTTTGGTTGGGAGGAATCTTTACTGTCTTTCATCCACTAAGATCCTTTGCCTGACCATTCACCTTCATAAAGCCCCATCCATATTCCATTTTCCTACTCCAGGTTGGAATATTTGCTTAACATCTGAAGCTGATTGTACCGTACTCACTCCAAGCCTTGCAGACGTGTTCTCTTAGGTAGCGGACGTGGGATTGAAAAAGCCCAGGATGGCCGTATACAGAACGGGCACGTGGCGATTATAGATCACAGGGAAAAACTCCTTCAGTTTGAATAACAACTTTAAAAAAAGGATTTCAGTCTCCTATGTACTGCCAGATGCACTGATTTCGTGCTCAGTATACCTGAAGTGGTCAAAATATCCAGCAGCTGGCTGGGCGCCGTGGCTCACGCCTGTAGTCTCAGCACTTTGGGAGGCCAAGGTGGGCGGATTGCCTGAGCTCAGGAGTTCGAGACCAACCTGGCCAACATGGCAAAACCTCGTCTCTACTAAAAATACAAAACAAGAAAAAAAAAATTATCCGGGCATGGAGGCACACGCCTGTAGTCCCAGCTACGGGGGAGTCTTAGGCACGAGAATTGCTTGAACCTGGGAGGTGGAGGTTGCGGTGAGCCAAGATCGCACCACTGCCTTCCAGCCTGGGCGACAGAGCAAGACTCTGTCTAAAAAACAAAAAAAAACAAAAAACAAAACAAAACAAAATCCAGCGGCTTCAAAATAGGAATCGGAGTGGGGTTTTTTGAAACTACCAGGACAGAGAGACCAGCACTTTTTAAAAAATCATTAATTGATCTACTTATTGGACTCTTTCAACCTTTATTCAAATATTAATGGAGCTCTGACTTTGTGGATAGTATTATTTTTGGTGCTGAGAGATTTTTAAAATTTGTCATGGTCCCTGGTTTTGGGGTTTGTTTGTTTTTGAGACAGGGTCTCACTCTATCACCACGGTTGGAGTGCAGTGACGCGATCTCAGCTCACTGCAACCTCTGACTCCTGGGCTCAACCAATCCTCCCACCTCGGCTTCCCAAGTGTTCGTAGCTGGGACTACAGGACTACAACCTCCCAAGTAGCTGGCACTACAGGCAAGTCACCACACCCAGCTAATTTTTTTTTTTTTTTTTAAGATGAGGTTTCACTATGTTGCCCAGGCTGGTCTCAAACTCCTAAAGTCAAGCGATCCACCCGCTTCAGTGTCCAAAAGTGCTGGGATTACAGGCGTGAGCCACCGTGCCCTGCCAGTCCCTGGTTTTAAGGAGCCTATACTCAGGTTGGCAAAAGTTGTCAGGAAACAATCCACTGAAAAGGATATGGAAAAAGGGAGATCACTAGCTAAGAGATCAGTGAGGAAGAGGTAGAATTTGAGCTGGGTCTTGTAGGATGGATGACACTCGAATTAATGTGGAAATGAAAAAAATAAAATGGACTTGGTCAAGTGGGGTCTAAATTAGCAAAGCACTGAACACTGGAACTTGAACTTATCTATCCTGACACTTGCCTAGCTAAAAGTTCCTTAAGAAGACACATAGCATTCTACAGCTTGGTCTTGATCACAATCAGCTAGGACAGCAGTCCCCAACTTTTTTGGCACCACAGACCAGTTTCATCGAAGACAATCTTTCCTTGGGGGCAGGGGGTGGGGGATACAGTTTGGGGGTGAAAGTGTTCCATCTCAGATCATCAGGCATTAGATTCTCATAAGGAGCATGCAACCTAGATCCCTCACATGTACAATTCACAATAGGGTTCACGCTTCTGTGAGAATCTGATGCCCCGGCTGATCTGACAGGAGGCAGAGCTCAGGCGGTAATGCTTGCTGGCCTGCCGCTCACCTTCTGCTGTGTGGACCAGTTCCTAACAGGCCGCAGACCTGTACTGGTCTGCAGCCCAGGGCTGAAGACTCCTGAGCTAGGGGTCTCCCAGAGCAGTATTCTCCATAGACCTGGCTAGGACTTATTTCTGCCCAGCCATCAAAGCTTCCTACTCCCTTCTCGGAGGTTATTATACTTTTAGAGAATAGTGGATAGAACTATTTGTTCATTTAAAAATTTTTCTATTGTGGGAAATTTCAAACATATAAAAGTTGAGAAAATTATGAATGAACCTTTATATACAATCATCACTTAGCTTCAACAGTTAGAAACATCTGATCCATCTTGTTTCACCTATTATTCCTCTGTATTAGTCCATTTACATTGCTGTAAAAAATACCTGAGACTGGGTAATTTATAAAGAAAAGAAGTTTATTTTGGCCCCCAGTTTTGCAGGCTGTACAGGAAGTGTGCTGCCGGCATCTGCTTCTGGTGAGGGCCTCAGGAAGCTTACAATCATGGCAAGATAAAGAGGGAGTAGGCATGTCACATAGTAAGACAGCGAGGAGGAAGGGCCAGGCTTCTTTTAAATAACCAGCTCCCCAGTGAACTAATAGAGTGAGAACTCAGACGTCACCAAGGGGATGTCACTAAGCCATTCATGAAGGATGTACCCCCGTGATCTGACACCTCCCTCTAAGCCCCACCTCCAACACTGGGGATCACATTTCAACATGAGATTTGGAGAGGACAACCATCCACAGTATCCCCCTCTCTCTCCAAAGGCAACAACAACAACAGTAACAAAACCCTGGATTCTTTTTGGGCAAATTCCAGGCAAAATATCATTTTGTTCATAAATACCTCTATGAGCATTTAAGGACCCTTTTGAAAAATCTCATCACTATATAATGATGGTGAGCATTTTAGTATGTAAATATATGTAAAACATAAGAACTTTAAGAATAGAACCATAATATCATTATATTGTAAAAATAAGAAAATAATTATTTAATATCATCAAATATCCAGTGACTGTTCAAATTTTCCTAATCATCTTATAACTTTTTTAATTTAAAAAAATTTTTTTTTAAATTTTTATTGGTCCACAGTAAGTGTATATATTTATGAGGTACATGAGATATTTTGATACAGGCATACATTGGGTAATAATCACATCAGGGTAAATGGGATTTTACCCTGTTCTGTAATGTTTTGTCATTACTTTCTTTTTTTTTTTTCCTTTTTT
>NW_012109474.1:4149437-4152245 GCF_000951045.1 Mandrillus leucophaeus | reverse complement strand
CTCAAGTGATCCGCCTGCCTCAGCCTCCCAAAGTGCTAGGATTACAGGCATGAGCCACTGCACCTGGCCTCATTTGCATTTTTTTCTGTGAACTTTTTGTGCATATATTTTGGTCAGTTTTCTATTGTATTAGTGGCCTTTATCTTCTCTTTTTTTGGTGCTTTCTGTATATTAGGAATAATATCTCTCTTTTTTTTTTTTTTTGTAACAGGGTCTCATTCTGTCACCCAGGCTGGAGTGCAGTGATGTGATCATGGCTCACTGCAGCCTTGATCTCCCTGGACTCAAGCAATCCTCCCACCTCAGCCTCCCAAGTAGCTGGGACCACGGGTGTGTGCCACCACATCCAGCTAATTTTTGTATTTTTGTAGAGATAGGGTTTTGCCATGTTGCCCAGGCTTGTCTCAAACTCTTGAGCTCAAGCAATCCCCCCCACCTCGGCCTCCCAAAGTGCTAGGACTAAAGGTGTGAGCCACTACGCCTGGCCAATAATAACTCTTTAACTATGAAATAAGTTGCAAATCTTTTCCCCAATTTTTCATATGTCTTTTTTCATTTCTTAACAATATGAACTTTTTAATCAAAATACAATTTAAATCTTGATTTTGTCCCATTGTGTTTGAGTGACCTGGATCAGGTGGTCATTTAACTTTTCAGAACCTCTTTTTTTAATTGGTAGAATGAGGATAATAATTGTCTTTTTGCCTTAAACTTTTGCTATAAGGACTAAATGGTGCTTGTTGAAATGCTTTGTAATGAGTTATTCAAATTTAAGTCATTTCAAAGTAATACTTAGCACATCTAATAGTACAATTTATACAGATAAGAGAAAGCTGTTTTCTCTTTTCTCCCTTGCTCTCTGCTTAGAGGTAATCTACATATAATATAATAGTGGTCTTCTAGAATCAGTAAATAAACCTACCTACTGCCTTGTCCTCAGGGGTAACTAACTTAGAATGAGATAACCCGCTCTGGTCCCCTTCCATGCTGTGGAAGCTTTGTTCTTTCACTTTTCACAATAAATCTTGCTGCTGCTCACAAAAAAAAAACAAAACAAAACAAAAAAAAACTAACTTAGAATGAAGGGGGAAAATAATGCCTTTGATTACAAATTACTAAAAAGTAGTAGGCAAGTTTTAGAGCCAACAAACTGCTAACATGGCAGGCTTCATCACTGTTTTTCTCTTTCAAATTATAGTCAGAAATTGATCATTTGATTATGTGAAATCAAGCACTGCTTAAACCTGTAGAGTAGAAAAAGAATCCTGTGCTGGTCCAAAGGTAGTGATTAATCTCAATAGATTGTTCACAGCCAGCTACAGATTCAGTTCCTTTTTCTACTCTCTACCCCCTTCTCACTACTGTACTTGACTAGTCTTAATAAATAAATAAATAAAGAGAAAGAGCCCTGGACTGGGTGAGAAAGAGATTTTGAGACTATATAAAATAAAAGACACAACTCCTGTCCTCACTTTGCTTAAAGTCTGGTTGAATGATCTAATATATACACCCTTATAAATAGCTGAGATCTTCTTCATTCGATGTCAGTTAGAATTATTGGTTACTAAAACAGAAGTTAATTTTGGCTAATTTAAGCAGACTGGAAGGAAACTGGATAATCCACAGAATTGACAGAAAACATGAGCTAATGGAGGCAGCAGGAACCACAGTCAAGGTCTTGCCTCAGAGTCTTCTTAGGGCATTGCCATGGACAACGCCAGTAGATACTGGCCTCTGTTCTTGGTTGCCATGAGGTAGAGTGCAGGCAGATCCTCCCCATACCAGCTTTGGCTTCCATAGTGGAAGACAGCACACCTCATCCCCTGCAACGCCCCACATAGTGAGAAATCCCTCCAAAATAACAGAGTGGATGTTGACTGTCACCCAAAACGTGTCTAATACACACCTCAGACTTAACTGACCCCCACAGAACTTTTGTTTTCTTCATCTAAGCCTGCTTCTTCCTCACTTCAGTCTACATTGTGTGTGTGTGTGTGTGTGTGTGTATGTGTGTGTGTGAGAGAGAGAGAGAGAGAGAGATAGTGGCACTTGGATTTCACTCAAATGAACTATTTCCATACCCTTCTTGATAGCATTTTTAAACACTATCCTTCCAAATCTATAGTGAGTATTTTCTAAGTGAAATTGGGAGAGATGATCTGTTACAATAGCTATAATTTTATTTATTTATTATTTTATTTATTTATTTTTTTGAGACGGAGTTTCGCTCTTGCCACCCAGGCTGGAGTGCAATGGTGCGATCTCAGCTCCCTACAACTTCCGCCTCTCTGGTTCAAGCAGTTCTCCTGCCTCAGCCTCCTGAGTAGCTGGGATTACAGGAGCCCGCCACTAACCAGGCTAGTTTTTGTATTTTTGGTAGAGACCGGGTTTCACCATGTTGGCCAGGCTGGTCTCAAACTCCTGACCTCAGGTGACCCACCTGCCTCGGCCTCCCAAAGTGCTGGGATTACAGGCATGAGCCACCATGCCCAGCCTATTTGTTTATTTTTTGAGTTGGAATCTCACTCTGTTGTCCACGCTGGAGTGCAGTGGTGTAATCTCAGCTCACTGCAACCTTTGCCTCCTGGGTTCAAGCAATTCTCCTGCCTCACCCTCCCGAGTAGCTGAGATTTCAGGCACCTGCCACCAGGCCCGCCTAATTTTTGTGTTTTTTAGTAGAGATGAAGTTTCACCATGTTGGCCAGGGTGGTCTTGAATTCCTGACCTCAAGTGATCCACCGCTTTGGCCTCCCAAAGTGCTGGGATTTCAGGCATGAGCCACTGTGCCCCACCTGTAATTTGCATTTT
>NW_012109474.1:4147616-4149142 GCF_000951045.1 Mandrillus leucophaeus | reverse complement strand
TTTTTTGAGACAAAGTCTCACTCTTGTCCCCCAGTCTGGAGTGCAGTGGTGCGATCTCGGCTCACTGCAACTTCCATCTCCTGGGTTCAAGCGATTTTCCTGCCTCAGCCTCCCGACTAGCTGGGATTACAGGTGCAAACCACTACACCCAGCTAATTTTTTTGTATTTTAAGTAGAGACAAGGTTTCACTGTGTTGGCCAGGCTGGTCTTGAACTCCTGACCTCAGGTGATCCACCTGCCTTGGCCTCCGAGGCATGAGCCACCCTCCTTGGCTCTCAGGCGTGAGCCACCGCGCCTGGCCGTCATTACTTTCAATGTCAAAAACCACAATTACTTTTGTAGCAACCTAATAATTTACATTCCCACCAACAGCGTATAAGGGTTCCTCTTTTGCATATCCTTGCCAGCATTCATTATTGCCTTTCTTGAGGATAGAAGCAATTTGAACTGGGGTTAGATGATATCTTATTGTAGTTTTGATTTGCATTTCTCTAATGATCAATGATGTTGATCACCTTTTATAGACCTCTTGACCATGTCTTCTTTTGAGAAAAGTCCTATTCAGATCTTCAGCTCATTTTTAATTGATTAGATTTTTTCCTATAGAGTTGTTTGTGTTCCTTATATATTCTGGTTATTAATACTTTGTCAGACGGGTAGTTTGCAAACATTTTCTCCCACTCTGTGGGTTTCTCTTCACTTTGTTAGTTGTTTCCTTTGCTGTGCCAGAAACTTTTTAACTTGATGTAATCTCATTTGTCCATTTTTGCTCTGGTTGCCTGTGCTTTTTGGATATTACTCAAGAACTCTTTGTCCAGATCATTGTCCTGGAGAGTGTCCTCAATGTTTTCTTTTAGTAGTTTCCATAGTTCTATGTTGGGAGCTGAAAAGGCCAAAGGGATCGTGACCAACTCAGCATTCCACTGGAGGCTATATGATCAAACAGAAAACCTTCTATCATGAATGCAGGATGTGGGCAAACTCACACTGCACCTGCTGCCGGAAGGTTTGCTGAGGGCGGTCACTCCCTGGCACCTGGCTCCCTGAGGTTATCTGCTGGGACATCTAGAGCCTATTGTTTGAGGAATACAGTCTTGCAAGCCTACTCTGGACCGAGCAGCTGACTTTTTCTGCCACCCCACTTCTCACTATCTCTTTTACCAATAAATACTAAGGGCTGTGGAAAGCCTGGGCCCTTGTCCACTAGAGTCAAGGTGCCCCCTGACCCCTTCTTCCAAACAAACTTGTTTGTCTTTGTCTTTATTCCTGCATTCACTCTCTTTGTTCAGTCCACCAGGGATCGAGGTCGGTAGCAGTTTTAGGTCTTAAATTTAAGAACACAGTTTCAGTGTTATAATATTCTTTATTTGTCTGTGTACTTACTGTTACCAGTGAGTTTCCTACCTTCAGATGATATCTTTTTTTTTTTTTTCTTTTTTGAGACAGGGTTTCACTCCCATTGCCCAGGCTGGAGTGCAATGGTGCCATCTCGGCTCACTGCAGCCTCTGCCTCCTGGGCTCAAGA
>NW_012109474.1:4141330-4142506 GCF_000951045.1 Mandrillus leucophaeus | reverse complement strand
TTTTGTGTCTGCTTTTTAAATTATTTATTTTTTATTATTCTTATTATTTTTTGAGATGGAGTCTCACTCTGCCACCCAGGCTAGAGTGCAGTGGCGACAGCTCGGCTCACTGCAATCTCCATTTCCCAGGCTCAAATGATTCTCCTGCCTCAGCCTCCCGAGTAGCTGGGACTATAGGCGCGTGCCACCACGCCTGGCTATGTTTTGTATTTTTTAGTAGAGACAGGGTTTCACCATGTTAGCCAGA
The DNA here is from genome assembly GCF_000951045.1 of Mandrillus leucophaeus. Lineage (NCBI taxonomy): Eukaryota > Metazoa > Chordata > Mammalia > Primates > Cercopithecidae > Mandrillus > Mandrillus leucophaeus. Next base: position 4,142,259 of record NW_012109474.1, on the reverse strand, counting down.
ATGGTCTTGATCTCCTGACCTTGTGATCCGCCCGCCTCAGCCTCCCGAAGTGCTGGGATTATAGGCGTGAGCCACCGTGCCCGGCCTGTAATATGCTTTCAAATATTTCAGTCTACTGGTGTATTATTAAGTATTTGTCAATTAATTTAAGCTTTAATTTTAGGGGGTGGTCAGCCAATAAGAATACTGGAATGATTGCCTTAAATCAGAAAGAGCTGCACTGTAAAAGTAGCTACCACAAGACCTTCTGCTATTCTCATTTTGATAGAAAACCAATGATTTGCAAATTAGCATACCGAATGTCAAAAACTGGGTTTTATTGGTTTGTTATTTAGCATGATGAATGTTAGAAATAAGCTATCATTGGTAAAATGCAGGGTATTCAATATAGGTAGATTGGCTGAAATAATTCAGAGATTTTCTCCATCCTTGGATTAACAAACTAAAGAATCTATTGAGATTATAACTTATACCCTTGGAATGGCACCTGAGCTTGGATTCCCTGGCTGTCTTGGGGAGAGCCTTTTCTAATTTCATGATGCCAAGTAGAGGGCATTAAAAATCCTGCCTCCGGGATGTTGTTCTCCTTGAGTGAACCTTTCCTATAAGGTATAGTTAGAGGCCCTAAAAGGACAGACAGCTAGAATGTCATCAAATGTACAGTTCATACTATGTACTAAATTGAATCTCTCCCCAAATTTCAAATGTTGAATCCCTAAACTTCAATGTGACTGTATTTGGAGATGAGGTCTTTACAGAAGGAATTAAGGTGAAATCAAGTCATAAGGGTAGGGCCCTGATTGAGGATTTGTGTCCTTATAAGAAGAGAAAGAGATGTTCATTGTGGCACTGTTCACAATAGCAAAGACTTGGAATCAACCCAAATGTCCATCAGTGACAGACTGGATTAAGAAAATGTGGCACATATA
>NW_012109474.1:4140339-4141280 GCF_000951045.1 Mandrillus leucophaeus | reverse complement strand
CTCTTTGTTCAGTCCACCAGGGATCGAGGTCGGTAGCAGTTTTAGGTCTTAAATTTAAGAACACAGTTTCAGTGTTATAATATTCTTTATTTGTCTGTGTACTTACTGTTACCAGTGAGTTTCCTACCTTCAGATGATATCTTTTTTTTTTTTTTCTTTTTTGAGACAGGGTTTCACTCCCATTGCCCAGGCTGGAGTGCAATGGTGCCATCTTGGCTCACTGCAGCCTCTGCCTCCTGGGCTCAAGCGATTCTCTGCCTCAGCTTCCCAAGTAACTGGGACTACAGCTGCACACCACCACGCCCAGCTAATTTTTGTATTTTTTGTAAAGACAAGGATTCACCATGTTGCCCAGGCTGGTCTCGAACTCCTGGGCTCAGCCTCCCACCTCAGCCTCCCATGGTGGTGTGAACCACCATGCCCAGGCCAGATGACATGTTATAGGTTGTTAATATCCTTTTCTTTCAGATTAAAGAACTCCCTTTAGTATTTCTTGTAGGACAGGTCCGGTGTTGACAAAATCTCTCAGCTTTTGTTTTTCTGGAGAAGGCTTTATTTCTCCTTCATTTTTGAATATTTTCATTGGATACAATATTCTAGGATAAAAGTATTTTTCCTTCAGCACTTTAAATACATCATGCCATTCTCTCCTGGTCCGTAAGTTTTCAACTGAGAAATCTCTTGCCAGACATATTGGAGTTCTTTTATATGTTATTCTTTTCATTTAAAGGAAAGAAGGAAAGAAAGAAGGACTCACTAGGCCAGGCACGGTGGCTCACACCTGTAATCCCAGCACTTTGGGAGGCCAAGGCAGGTGGATCATGAGATCAGGAGATCAAGACCATCCTAGCTAACACGGTGAAACCCCATCTCTACTAAAAATACAAAAAGTTAGCCGGGTGTGGTGGCGGGCGCCTGTAGTTCCAACTACTCAGGAGGCT
>NW_012109474.1:4123186-4133814 GCF_000951045.1 Mandrillus leucophaeus | reverse complement strand
CTATTACGGGGAGCGGGGAAGGGGGAGGGATTGCATTGGGAGTTATACCTGATGTAAATGACGAGTTGATGGGTGCTGATGAGTTGATGGGTGCAGCACACCAACATGGCACAAGTACACATATGTAACAAACCTGCACATTATGCACATGTACCCTAGAACTTAAAGTATAATAATAAAAAAAAAGAAAGAAAGAGAGACCAGAGCATGCGCTTTCTCTGTCCTCTGCTCTCTCCCTCCCTCCACATGCACACATTGAGAAAAGGCCCTGTGAGCACACAGTAAAAAGGTGGCCATCTATAAGCCAGGAAGACAGCCCTCACCAGAAACTGCTGGAGTTCCAGCCTCCAGAACTGTGAAGAAATAATTTTTGTTGTTTAAGCCACTCAGTTTCCGATATTTTGTTATGACAGCCTGAGTAGACTAAGAAATATGAGTTGTTTTGTGTCTGCTTTTTAAATTATTTATTTTTTATTATTCTTATTATTTTTTGAGATGGAGTCTCACTCTGCCACCCAGGCTAGAGTGCAGTGGCACAGTTTCAGCTCACTGCAGCCTTGACATCCCAGCCTCAAGAGATCCTCCCAACCCAGCCTCCCAAGTAGCTGGGTCCACAGGTGTATACAAACACACCTGGCTAATTTAATTTTAAATTAAATTTAAATTTAATTGGTAGAGACAAGGTCTCACTATGTTGCCCAGGCTGATCTCTAACTCCTAGGCTCAAGTGATTCCCCTGTTTCAGCCTCCCAAAATGCTGGGATTATAGGTGTGAGTCATCATGCTTGGCCTGTGCCTGCTTATTAATCAATATTTGCTTAATGAATGTTTGCATACATGGCAGAATTTGGTCTGAGGCTCGTTTTTAAAACCTCTTTGGTACTGTTAGCCACCTGAAAGTACCTATTTTGGGAGCATGTGTCCAAATTGGTTTAGGTTAGCTCACGACATGGTCTGGAGTTGAGACAGTGTATCTGGAAGAAAGATCATATCAGAAAATCTAGAAAGTCTAATTACCTTACCAATAGCTCTAATAGTTTTAGTGTTTCTAATTGGCAAACCTACATCCTGAATCACCTGCTATGTTAGTCTGGGTCATCCAAGAAGGAACATCTCATCCAAGATGAGAATAGACATGCTAGTAATTTTTTTTGGTCTCTTGAAATAGTGCAGTGGCACAATCAGGACTCACTGCAGCCTTGACCTGCTGGGCTGAAGCAATCCACCCTCCTCAGCCTCCTGAGCAGCTGGGACTACAGGGGCACACTACCATGCTGGCTAATTGTTTGTATCTTTTGTAGAGATGAGGTCTCACTGTGTTGCCCAGGCTGGCCTCGAACTGCTGAGCTCAAGAAATCCTCCCATATCAGCTTCCCAAAGTGCTAGGATTACAGGCATGAGCCACCGTATCCAGCTGATACGCAAGTAATTTATATGAGAAGAAATGTCTGTGAAGGTGGGGAGGGAGCCAGGAAGGGCATGCAAGAGCCTTCATAGCATCATACAGATCTGATCCCAAGTGAAAGAGACAGGAAAGGAAGAGAGGTTGAGTGAAGAAGTGCCTTAGGTTGAAGTATAGTTCTGAGCTTGGCAAGGCTACGGGGGAGGGCTTGGGCTAAAGCTACACATCCAAGGAGTCTCCTGTCTTCCAGGAATAGGCCTGTCATACCATCCCTGCTGTGAGAAATCACTGGCTAAGAGCAGCCCACAGGAGGCATGGCTTCCACATGAAAGCCATGATGAATTTCAGAGCGCTGCAATTGGAGATGGTAGTTACTTGTATTCCCAGCAGTTGGAGATCTGCGAGGTTGTAAGTGTAATTTTTAGATCAGCTTGAGAAAGAAAATCGTTTGTTTTCAAAGTTGCATTCTATTCAGTTTGGACACAGACCAGGTGGTATCTGAGGTCCACACTGTTCAGGATTCAAGAACAGAGCAGTTGTATTTGGGGAAGTACGTGCTGCTGACCCACTGCTTTTGCTGAGGTATCTGGGTGTCATTTACTATAGAGGCAACGAAAGGCCTTTATTGGTCTGGCTACCTGTTTCAGCCGGCATGCAAGTTGGGGCCTGTAGTTCACCATGCCAGCCCTCCCAATAAAGAAGCATGATGGACTTGTTAAAAAATGGTATAGGCCGGCCGGGCATGGTGGCTCTCGCCTGTAATCCCAGCACTTTGGGAGGCTGAGGTGAGAATCACCTGAACTCAGGAGGCAGAGGCTGCAATGAGCTGAGATCACCCCACTGCACTCCAGCCTGTGTGACAAGAGTGAGAATCTGTCTCGAAAAAAACAAAAAAAAAAGAGGTGTAGGCTAGTTTTTCTCAACGTATTCTGGTAAAAGAAAGGGCCCTTTGATGAAGGTGATGGATTCTCTCCCTCCAAGAGACACAAGCATAGGATCATGTATTATTTCAGGGGCTTTGTGGACTCCCGGAAGCTATTCATGAATCCTGAGGCAAAAAAAGAACTTTTATCTGAGGGTCTCAGTCGGTATTTGTTATTATATAATTCCCCCCTTCATCACAAAATCAACATACATCTCTCCTGATTAGTATTTTAACATTAGAGTCTCGGTGTTTGTGTGTGAGAAGTGGGGAGAAGAAAAGGCGATAGAGAATTCCTTTAGTATCATAATTAAATCAAATAAGGAGAGGAATAGGGTAGGAAGCTGAACAAAAGGGAATGAAAAGCTGAGGAGCAAAACTAGTACTCCATATGTGAATTTAAGTCCAACAACACATTCCCAGGGGATCAAGTATTCTGGAGAGAGAGAGAGTGTGTGTGTGTTAAGGTTTACATTACCAAGTTTCAAAAGTGTCCTATACATAGAGCCTTTAAAAACAAGACCATAAAGCATTTTATGCATAAGAAAATTTTACTAAGAAAATATAAGAGCACACATCTCATTACAACATGTCACAAAAGAGAAAAAATAATTCACATAATTATGAAGTTTTAAGACTGATTCTTGGAATCATTTTTAACAAGTCAATCTGGTATAATATGTTCTATACAAGGCATTCCTCTTAAACTAGCATTCCCATAAGCAATTACTACAAGACTACCCATTCCATCATCTTATCAACACAAAGATGTGAAAGGCTAAGCAATGACTTGCAATACGTGGCTTCCTTAAGTCAATAATTAGTGCTTGGGATGTTATCAAAGGGAACACACAAATATCAACTGCAAAAGTACGGTTTTAATTTCGGTTAAATTTCAAGGTCATTAGGCAAAGTATAATAAAACATTGGGCAGACATTTTATATTGTCATTTATTCAGCTAAACTAGGTCTTTTAAGAAAGTTCTTATTTCATACATATTTTAATATTACTACTTTCTAATTATTCTCACCTTTTGATGGAATATATATATACAATACATAGATATCACTTAAAATATACCTTATAATTGAATTGCAAATTGACAGGTAGATTCCTAAAGTGAATATTATAATATACAAGCACAACTGAAACTGATTTGCACAGAGGTGATAACAGTTGTTGATTCTGCGAAGATTACTAAATCAAAAGATGTTAGTGAATTGGCTACCGAGATTTTTGGTGTAATTTATTAAATTCAAAACCAAATATTTAATGTTTGTGTCCAATACTTACAATGCTGAACACTAAATGAATAAACGGTTTATATTATATTTGAATTATAAATGGGAACAAAGTAAAAATCAGATGAACTGGTAAAATGTATTAAAAAGGACCTAAGACTAATCTCATAAGAATAGGTAAGAGTTCTCATCTGAAGTAACAGTTCCTGAAGGTATTAGATAAAATTGCCTACACAGAAGCCTTTCTTCACTGAGAGGGGTCTGAGCTAAAAACCCAGGCTCTGCCACACATCCTAAGACCTTTGACAAGTCACTTAACCTCTCTGTGCCTCTGTCCCTATCTGTAAATCAGGCACAGAAACAGAGGTTAGGAGTGAGGATTAAATTATGTCAGATCCTTAGAACAGCGTCTGGTATACAGTAGGTATTATCCATAAACTTTAGTTTGTCATTATTAGCCCATTGTATATACCAAATGTGTTGGTGATAATCCAATGGCTGCATAGGAATCAATGATTTGCTAGAATATACACTTAAAACTAGGAAAGGAAAAATTACTTTTCTAGAACATAAAAGAAAATCCTGAAAACCAATGAATATATACCCACAAGTTTCCCCTAGTCTTAACATTAAAAAGTGTGCTGAATGGAGGAATAACTTTCCCAATTGCAAAGTTTTTATTTGGAAAAAACAAGATCCTATAGCCATATGAAAAGTTTGTTGACAAAATGCTGTTTACCAAAAGATACTAAGCATTCAAATCACTTGACTTAATGTGTCTATTTTATGCAACTGAACTATTAACATATTTCCATATTTACTTTTCTCTTTGTGATGCACAATTTTCCTTATTCAAGAAAGGAAAATGTTTTTAAAATCCAATCGCTAGTCTATCTAAGTAACTTCTGGCAAGAATAGGATTTGTAGTAATAGTCATGTCTTAATTAGGCCCACCTGAACTTACTGAAATTTGAAATAAAGCACTGAGTTTTTTCTCTGCTTACATTAAAAAAAAAAATCTTATCCTGATTTCAGATGAGAAAGTTTTCTATGGTCAAATTGCTGTGAACATTTTAAATATGAAGTATGTTACTGCAGCTCACCTGTAGAGAGCTTCGTTTTAATAATTAGATGCACAAAGTGGAAACCACGAATCAGTTGAGAGCTACATGAATGCGTGGCACCTGAACACGTGTGCTCTTGTCTTGGATGGAAACACGATGCTGGTGCCATTTCATTCTCAGGACTTCCTTTTAAATGGAAGCCCAGTAAAGAGCTATAGGTTTATATTAATGCTCTCGAGTATTACGTAGGCTCACCAGAGCGGACTCCATTTTGGTGAATTCAACAAAGCCCTGGAGCTTTTTTTTTTTTTTTTTTTTTTTTTTTTTTTTTTTTTTTTTGAGACGGAGTCTCGCTGTGTCGCCCAGGCTGGAGTGCAGTGGCGCAACCGAGCAGCTGGAATTACAGGCACTCACCACCACGCCTGGCTAATTTTTAGTATTTTTAGTAGAGACGGGGGTTTCACCGTGTCAGCCACGATGGTCTCGATCTCCTGACGTCGTGATCCGCCCGCCTCGACCTCCCAAAGTGCTGGGATTATAGGCGTGAGCCACCATACCTGGCCACTCTGGAGCTTTTTAAGCGTATGAAGAAGTTAAAAAAAAAAAAAAAAAAAGACAACGTAACATGTCAAAGAAGAAGAGAGGAGAAAAGAGTATTATAACCTCTGTCATAAAGCTAGCAGAAACAAACCAAAAAAAGTATGAAAAAGTTATCCTTGAAGGATACTGACTGGGCTTGAGAAAAAAGCTGCAGGAGCACTTGAAGTATTTTTCCCAAGGAAAGGCTTTCTTCACTCCCCCACCATCCCTTTTGGGTTTTCTGTTATCTGAGAGCCAGTAAATAATGCTTCATACTCCTTAATAATGATGTTTTGGTCTTAATTCATTGGCAACTCATCGGCAAAAATGCAAAATCGTGTTTCTCCAGAGGCTGACAATTTATAGAAAAACGACAAAGGATAAGGTAAGTCATGTCCTAAGCAAGCTGATAATAGAGAAATAAATGTCCACTTGATAGCTAATCTTTTACAAATGAAAATTGGTTGCTAGGTTCACTAAGTATGCTACAAATCTATAATTTAGAATTAAAGAGTATTCTAGTTTTTATATGTTTTCACAAAAGTATGTTCAAAAATTCTCTATTAATTTTTGTTCTTGTAAACAGTCTGTAAAAACATAATAAAACTAGATGAAAACTATTTTGTGTAAGAATATAATTTCAGTTGATCTTTTTCATGTAAATTGAAGTATATGGTACATAAACAATAAAGAACTGCTCACTACATGCAGTACCTTGGAGCAATGCCTCTTAGCATGTTGTTCACTGTACCAGCAGCATAGGCATCACCTGGGAGCCTGTCAGAAACGGACATTCTTGGCTGAGTGCAATGGCTCATGCCTGTAATTCCAGCACTTTGGGAGGCCGAGGTGGTTGAATCACTTGAGGTCAGGAGTTCGAGACCAGCCCAGGCAACATGGCAAAAACCCAACTCTTCTAAAAATACAAAAATTAGCTGGGTGTGGTGACTTGTGCCTATAGTCCCAGCTACTCAGGAGGCTGAGGCGGGAGGATCGTTTGAGCCCAGGAGGTGGAGGTTGCAGTGAGCGCGTGCCACTGCACTCCGGCCTGGGTGAGAGGAAGAGACCCTGTCTCAAACAAACAAAAAAGTAGAATCTGAGGCCCTATCCCAGGTCCCCTCCATCAGCATCAGAATCTTGTTAGCTCTCCAAAAGATTCTGCTGCCTGCTTTAAGGCAGTGATTGTGAAGGCAGAATCGGTGTGTCAGGGGGACCTCCTGAAGAGACACCAGCCAGGACTCTGCCCTGGGGGCCTGGAGGGAAGAGGAGCAAAGGCACCTGCATTTTAAAGCTTCACAGTGATCTGAGGCAACTTCTTGGTTATGAATCCATCCTTTAAAAATATTTTAACTAAAATCTTGGACTAAAACTTCTCATTATTGTCAATAAACCTTACCCTTGCTAGTAATCCAATTTGTTCCATACAACAGGTGGTCGTGGGAGATTAGAAACACATGTATTTCACCTTTTTCTCTTACTGACACTCTAATCATCAGAATTTCTTCTCAATTCAAAATAGAAGATTCTCTATTGCTGTTATTCAAAATAATTACCTTCTTGCTAGGTAAAGTCTCATCGAAGGTAACACTTTAATTTCTTTTCCAGCTTGATGCCATTCTGGCCTCCCCCGACTTCCTCAATGCTAATAATCCTTCCTGTATTCTTAGCTTAATATTAAGCAATTTTACTTTATTTACATCTAATAATTGATACTTGTTAAAATATTGACTGGTAAATAACAATGAAAACAGGGAGCTTTTAAAAAAATAGAATTGTTTTATTTAAGTAGGCTATATGCCATTTAGCCTATTTTTTTCCTTAAAATACTTAATAACTTCCATGAAGACTGTACCAGACATACTTAATAAGCAAACTTCTTAGTAAAATTACTTTAATTCAGCATATGTTCCTGCCTTCAATAAACATTAAGCAAGAAACAGGTTTATACTTATTATACTTCTTAGGTTGAACTAAAATCAAGATTTCACACAGAGAGTATTTTTAGGCGTGATTTTGTTTTGACAGAGGGAACATGAGAAACAGAAGCCTCTCAGCCAGGTGCAGTGGTGCACACCTTTAGTCCAAGCTGCTCAGGAGGCTGAGGCAGGAGGAGAGCCTGAACCCAGGAGTTCCAGGCTGCAGTGCTCTATGACCCACGCCTGTGAACAGCCACTGCCCTCCAGCAAGGGCGACACAGCAAAACCCCATATCTAAAACAAACAAACCAAAACCCACAAACCTTTCATCTTTAATTAAAAGAAAGGAATTGTGACCATATGTTATGAAAAAGACTTCTGACTTTACTCATCTGTTCAACGAATTAACCAACTGCACTTTCCTATACTCCAAATGGCAATACCATTGCAACCATTTTAAAATTATCAAATTATATTCAAAATTATTATGAATTGGGCCAGGTGTGGTGGCTCATACGTGTAATCCCAGCACTTTGGGAGGCCAAGGTGGGTGGATCACCTGAAGTCAGGAGTTTGAGACCAGCCTGGCCAACATGGTAAAACCCTGTCTCTACTAAAAATACAAAAATTAGCTGGGTGTGGTGGCAGGTGCCTGTAATTCCAGCCACTTGGGAGGCTAAGACAGGAGAATCGCCTGAACTGAGGAGGCAGAGGTTGCAGAGATAATGCCACTGCACTCCAGACTGGGCGACAGGAGCAAGACTCTGTCTCAAAAAAAAAAAAAATTGGCTGGGCGCATGGCTCACGCCTGTTAACTCCAGCACTTTGGAAGGCCGAGATGGGCAGATCACAAGGTCAGGAGATCGAGACCCTCATGGCCAATGTGGTGAAACACTGTCTCTATGAAAAATACAAAAATGAGCTGGGCGTGCTGGCACGTGCCTGTAGTCCCAGCTACTTGGGAGGCTAAGGCAGGAGAATCACTTGAACCTGGGAGGCAGAGGTTGCAGTGAGCTGAGATCACCCCACTGCACTCCAGCCTGGTAACAGAGCGAGACTCTGTTTTTAAAAAAAAAAAAAAAAGAATCAATTTGTACCCATAGGCAGAAGATGAAAAAAGTGAAGTCTCTTTTTTCCTACAAAGCAATATAAAATACTGTGCATGCTCATATTATCAATGAATATCTGTTGTTGTTCTATCCTAGAATGAGCATTTAAAAGTTTTCTTCCCTCAAAGCAACCACGGTAGGCAGATACATTTTCCTTTAGAATTCTTCAATATGCAAGCTACACAAGAAAACTGTTCTCATCAGCCATAATTACCCATTTTACTGGGATTAAAAAGGGCATTTCCTGGATGAACACCAACCTTATTCATTCCCGCTTAGCTCTAAATTAATTTTGGTGGCTTAAAAAAATTAAGTCTGCCTTCAATGGAGAAAGAGACGTCACTACTAATGACATTCAAAGAAACAGTATCATAGTAACATTCCAAAATTATCTCAAGTAATAAAGAGCATCAGTTCTGGAATAAGGGCATAGTTTCTCCAGTTAAATATGACTCATTTTGATGTGAAGCATGACTAACTTAGATTTTAAAAGTCATGTGATGTTCCCCATATGAGTTAGGTATCTTATACTCCCTCCTAGAATCATCCAGAAGTAACAAAAATATGTGTTTTTCATAAGCAAATCTAAATTTCTAGTTGGGCAATAAGATAGCATAACTGAAACAATTAAATTTAAGATATTTATTAAATAAAAAGGTTACATTATTTTTATACACTGTTGAAAACAATGACTTTTATTTATTTAAAGCCAGCAGTAGTTCCCATTACTCTCATAATGTTATAGTTAAGCCTTGATTTAGTTCCAGAAAATAAATAGGGTAAAATTTTAATGTTTCCCTAGCTCTGTCTGCTATAAGGGAATTTCAGAGTATGAAGGTAAGATGAAGCAGATGTAGAAGAACATTTTTAGATGCTGACAATTTTTCCTTAAAATTTAGTTTCTTCTCAAAATTCTGTACTTCTATCCATAAAAGTAAATTTCTATTTTAGTAGCTCTAAAACAACCAGGCGAGAGAAGATTATTACCCATAATAGTAAATAGCAAATACTTTGGCAAGTCTGAATTAGAATACAAGTGAAGACATTCACAAACACACTTTTTACATCTCCTGGACGTGGTATGGGCTGTATGTTAGAATTAAAGCATCACAACTATCTGATTGTAGGGTGCTGGTGGGCAATGCAATCAATCAACACGTCTACCCCAACAGATGTGGAGACGCATGGAAAAAAATATGTCAACCAAAGTGGCTGGGCAGAACAAAACACATAAAACACCATAAAACTGAGAACATTATCTCTTCTTGTCTGAAAAAAGGGATTCCCTGGAGCACAGAAAGTATTTATCAGGGGAGTGCTTCTATTCTGTTATCACAGGAGGGATTGATGCAGATTCCGGCCATTCATACACATCTGGCAGCAGGGAATCATATTCACTCCGCCATATTCTTTCTTTAACATATTTGGCCTTGTCTTCAGGTTCTGGGTATCGGAAAGCCATTTTATTAGCATATAGGTATTCTGTAACCTGAAAAATAAATAAGGTTATTGTGTAGGCTCTGAGTATTAACCTATTAGAGAGACAACGTACTATTATAACACAGGAAAATAAGTTTAAAAGAATGGCAGTTTTCTTTTTTCAAAATAAAAAGTAACATTACTTTGACTCCTTTCAAAACATTTGGAAGCTATGGAAAGTTTAAAAGATAAAACCAAACACATTTAAGTTCTACTGTGTATGATTCAAGTAAATACATTTAGGTAATCTGCCCGGCCTATGTCATTCCTCCCAGTCTTGCTGAAAGGGTGGCCTTTCTAGAGGGCCACAGAGACTATTTCCTAATCATAGCCAACTTGACCAGGATGAAAACCCAACCCAAGGTGAGGAGAGGTTTCTACTCTAGAATTTGGATTAAGAGGCATAGTAATTATTATAAATCAGGAGTTAGACACCAGAACTATAAAGTCAAGTAAATTCAGAGCTACAACCTATACATGGGAACTGACACCACTATCACTGACTGCCAGGCATATTCTGTGTGTTTTACAAGGATACCTCCTTTACTCTCCACAAGAACCCCATGAGGTAAGTACTATCTTTATTCTCATTCTGCATATGAGGAATGAGAGGAGTTTAAGTAATTTGCCCAAGGTAGTTACGTGAGAGCTGTTTCAAACCCAAAGCATTCTGAGTCTAGATATTAGACCCTCAACAGTAAGCTTGATTACTCCCCACCAAAGGTGGCTTGAATTTCAAATTTTGCACCCAAGCCACATACCATGATTGGTGGTGAGAATAAGCCTTTGAGCCTCAGTTCTGATATAAAATGAGGAATGTGAAACGCTTCCTCACAGGGTAACACAGTGCCTCTCACACAGTAAAGTTCTCAAGTCATGGCTTTCTTTCTTTCTTTTTCTTTCTTTCTTTTTTTT
>NW_012109474.1:4115124-4118021 GCF_000951045.1 Mandrillus leucophaeus | reverse complement strand
GGGGGGCTCACACTCACTGCAAATCTCTTTCCCACAGGCTGCTGGTACCCACAGAAAAAGATTAGGGACAAGGCATGAGATTGGAGAAAGCTCCCCTTGGTCCTGGAGGCATGCAGGAGGTGACTGGTGGCTGTCAGAGGAACACACACAGCCCTGCTCATAGAGCCAAAGGGGTGAATCAATGGCTGTTTGAGGTTGGGACAGACACAAAGCTCTGCCTCCTCTACTCACCACTTTCTTCTTTGTTTCTAAAAAGAAAAGCCTATGCCACTGCAGATGCAGCACACTCTCTACTCCTGCCTCTGGGGAAACGCAAGGAGACATGAACCTGGGCCTGTGTTCCTATACTAATCCCAAGCAGAGGTCTTCTATGACCTCATGTACTACCTCTCATTTGGACATACCAATTATTTCTCTCTCTTTTTTTTTCCTTAGAGACAGGGTCTTGCTCTGTCATCCACACTGGAGTGCAGTGATATGATCATAGCTCACTGCAGCCTTGGCCTCCTGTGTTTAAGTGATCCTCCCACCCCAGCCTCCTGAGTAGGTGGGACTACAGGCACATACCACTGTGCCTGGCTAATTTTTTTTTTTTTTTTTTGGTAGAGGTGAGATCTTGGTTTGTTATCCAGGGATGGTCTTAAATTTATAGCCCCAAGCCATCCTCCTGCCTTGGCTTTTGAAAGTGCTATGATTCTAGGAGTGAGCCACTGTGTCTAGCCCAGTAATCTCTTAACTGACCAGTATCTTCCAAAATCTCCCCCACCTGTAATATCATTCTATAAATTCTAAAGTCGGACTCTTATCATCCTAGTTCTGGGTTCTAAAATCTTCAATTGTTTTGCAGTAGAAGGTAATCACACTCCTTAGGCTGGCATTTGTATATCTGTACAGCTGTCTTTAATATAACTTTCAAATTCTCTTTTATGCCATTTCCCTACCTGTTCCTTAGACTCCAGGCTCAACTATTATTCCCTAAACATACCATCCTTTACCAATTCCCAATCTTTGCTTAGGTGACAGTCACCAAAATAATGCAATAATAAAACTAATAGTCAAAGCTGGCCACAGTGGCTCATATCTATAATCCCAGCACTTTGGGAGGCCAAGGTGGGCAGATCTCCTGAGCTCAGGAGTTCAAGACCAGTCTGGGCAACACTGCAAACCCCCATCTCGACCAAAAATGCAAAAAAAAAAAAATTAGCTGGACATGGTGGCACACGCTTGTGGTCCCAGCTACTTGGAAGGCTGAGGTGGGAGGATTGCTTGAGCCTGGGAGGCAGAGCTTGCAGTGAGCTGAGACCACACTGCTGCACTCCAACCTGGGTGACAGGGTAAAACCCTGCCTCAGAATAAATAAATAAATAAATTTATTAGTCAAAATGATAAAATTTAATGATCACCTGTACAGAAGTGAAATTGTGGTTGATAAATTCCATAGTCAATCCTCATGTTTAAGAAAAATCTTAGTAATCTAGAAATAGAAGACTACTTCTTTTAAAAAGATGAAAATACTTATTTCAATCAAAAGCTAGCATCATATTTAATATTAACATACAAAGATGTTAGCCAGGTGCGGTGGCATGTGCCTCTAGCTACTCAGGAGGCTGTGGTAGAAGGATCACTTGAGCCTAGAAGTTTGAGATCAGCCTGGCCATATAGACTCTGTCTCTAAATTGAAAAAAAAATACAAGAATACCCTTACTAACCTAATTGCTTAAGACTATTCTGCAGTTTCAGCTGATTTATAGTTAGAGAAAAACAGACTATGCATATTAAAAAAAGAAAAAATTACTTGCAGACAAAACAATTCCAAATGAAATGAAAAACTATTAAAATAAGATTGTTCAAAAAACTGGTCATCAAGTAAATTCATAAAAATGAATGTTTTCAAATTAGTATTATTATTCCTAACTTTTCCTATAAATTAGAAATGATCAATGAAAAAATATTTGGAAAGAAAAAAAAGTCTTTATTATATTAGAATAACAGAAATTTAAAAATATTTAGGAAAAAGTAGCCATATTCAGATGAAGAAAACAAAATTATACTGAAAAACTTTTTAAAAAATATCTTAATAAACAGAGATAGTGATTAGAGAATACTCAATACTGAAAGACCCAATTTCACCAATTTATAAATGTAACAATTTCATACAAAGTTGCAAAGTTTTTTAAAATTAAAAAAGCAGATACAAAAATTTGTCCAAAAGAAAACAATTTAGAACAGTCAAGAAAATACTGAAAAAGTATAATGATGGGAAAGATGAAGTACCAAATGTTACCACATTACACACATTACGAAATTTAAAACAGTGTCAGACAGTAAACAAAAATGGTCAGGAATAGAAATCCCAGGAACAGATTCAATTCCCAATTAACTGTAAACAACGGAGGCATTAATCAATAAACAATTGGCATTAATCAATAAACAATGCTGGGGCAACTGGTTAACTACTCAGGAAAAAATGTTTCCCTTTCTCATATCATACATTAAAATAAATCCCAGAGAGATTAAAAAAGTTTTATTTTAGATAATGCAAGTAGATAGTTATGATTTTGGGGTGAGAGAAGGCATTAATATTCATAAAAGGTGAGGACAGAATCCACAAAATAAACAAATAATTCCACAAAAAACTTTAAAAAGACATGTCAAACAATTCTATAAAGTTAACACAAATGACAAATGGGAAAATATCTGCACCACAGCGAACAGGAAGATCACTACACTTAATATATAAAAAGCCCGGGACGGCGGAGGGGGAAGGGATGGCATTGGGAGTTATACCTGATGTAAATGACGAGTTGATGGGTGCTGATGAGTTGATGGGTGCAGCACAGCAACATGGCACAAGTATACATATGTAACAAACCTGCACGTTATACACATGTACTCTA
>NW_012109474.1:4112871-4114314 GCF_000951045.1 Mandrillus leucophaeus | reverse complement strand
GTTCTTTCTTTCTTTCTTTTTAAAAAACTTTTTATTTTTATTTATTTATTTTTTTGAGATGGAGTTTTACTCTTGTGGCCCAGGCTGGAGTGCTGGAGTGCAATGGCACGATCTTGGCTCACTGCAACCTCCTTCTCCTAGGTTCAAGTGATTCTCTGGCCTCAGCCTCCAGAGTAGCTGGGATTACAGGTACCCAGCACCATACCTGGCTAACTTTTTTTGTATTTTTAGTAGAGATGGGGTTTCACCATGTTGGCTAGGCTGGTCTCAAACTCCTGACCTCAGATGACTCGGTCTCCCAAAGTGCTGGGATTACAGGTGTGAGCCACTGCACCCAGCCTACAGTGTTATTTCTAACAATAAAAAGCTAAAAACTTAAATGTCCAAAAACAGAGAAATGATGAAACACATTTTGATATAAAGAGAACACCATGCAGCATTAATGATCACATACATGAGAATTATTATTAACTTACGTGGAAAAGGCTTACAATATATTAAGTGGAAAAAGTGCAGTAAGAAACCAATTATAAGAATGGGCACAGGCCACTCTGGGAGGCCAAGGCAGGAGGATCACTTCAGGCCAAGAGGTTAGAGACCAGCCTGGGCAACACAGGGAGACGTCATCTCTATTCTTTAAAATAATGCTTTAAAAAGGCACAAGTGACTACATGCATGTGTATATGCATGTATGTGTTTGCAAAGAAAAAAGTCTAGAAGGCAACAAGCCCAAAATAATCATGTGTGTTATATTCTGGTAGTAAGACTACGGGCCTAAAATTTCTTCTTTGCAGCCTTCTAAATGTTTCAGATTTATCTCTAGTAAACCTGTATTTCTTGTATAAGAAAATGTCATTAAAATTAATGTGAAGAAGTTTAAGTTATTACTTACTTTAATAGCAATGTTAATAGAAACTTCCTGAATATTAGCAAGTGGTGGGTAAAGTCTCCCTTGGGCTAGCTCTTCATCTGTCAATTGGCTTGTCAGTGCCTGAAGAGAAAAACAGCATTTTGCTCTTTGTTTAAATAACAGAATAAGGACCCAGGAAAATGGAAAAAGCATTGGGGAAACAGAGAGTAATACAGGTAATATAATTCCCGTTATTTCTTGAAGGAATACACTTAAACCACTGCAGAAATTAAAACTGTTATCATTAAACAATAAATAACCAGATTTAAAGACTTATTGATTATATTCTACTTTATATTATACATGTAGAGCGTGGCTTAATTGCAGTGGCTACTTTGAAAACAGACATTAATTGTATTAATGCGAGTTCTTCAGAAATACTTCAAAGTCTGGAGCTCCCATAGGCCAGCACTCCAAATAATACCAGTACTTGTCCATTAAAAGCATGCAATGAGTTATCTATGCTGTCAAAATATATCCAGATATATATAAAGCAAGTATAGTCTAAATGTTCTTAAAATGAGAGGATTCAG
>NW_012109474.1:4100536-4111601 GCF_000951045.1 Mandrillus leucophaeus | reverse complement strand
TTTTTTTTTTTTTCCTTTTTTTGCCTTCTCTTACTGTGCTGATCTTGCATTTTCTGTTTTGGAGATCACTGACTCCTTCCTATAAGAGTAAGTAGTGCTCTTTCATATTTTCAGCTTTCTCTCTTCTTCCCGATATCGTTAGAGCATAATTTTGGTTCAATCAATATTCAATGCTTATATCATAATTACTTTTCGTTTTCTGCACAATTTTGTCTTTCTTGAAGTTAATAATTATCCTTTTTCCTTTGATTTTTTAGTATTTAACATTGTTATTTCACTCTGGAACTCTCAATTGTCTAAATTTTCTTCTGTTTTAGTTACTTTATATATTCTCGAATTTCATGCTCTAGAATAAATCTGCTAAAGCTCCATTCTGGTCTGGTTGTCCCCCATTCCAGCTATGGAGCTGTCATCCTAGAAAATCCCTTTATCATCATGGGCCTCTTTGCTTCTAAGTTGACTCCATTTCCTAAATTCAACTTTTCCTAGTTTGTTACTCCCTCTTTTGGTAGGGTACATTCTCCCATAGCTTTCCAAAGAACAGTGCATGGGAGATATATATTTTTTGAAAACTTGCATTTCTGAAAATGTGTGTGTTTACTTCTTTCTACTTACATTTGATAGTTTGTCTAGGTTTAGAATTCTGGCTTGGAAATATTTTTCCTTCAGAACTGTGAGGTATTATTCCAATACTGTCTAGCTTCCTGTGCTGGTAAGAAGCATCAATCTGAGTTCAGATCCTGTTTAGGTGATTGTTTTTGTTTAATCTCTGGATGCATGTAGGATCCCTTTAAAAAAATTTTTTTTGGCAACAGTCTCGCTGTGTCACCCAGGCTGGAGTACAGTGGCACAATCACAGCTCACTGCAGCCTCAACCTCCATGGGCTCAAGCGATCCTCCTACCTCAGCTTCCTGAGTAGCTGGGATTACAGGCATGTACCATCACACCTGGCTAATTTTTTTAGTTTTTGTAGAGACAGGGTTTTACTATGCTGCCCAGGCTGGTTTCAAACTTCTGGACTCATGCAATCTTCTTGCCTCAGCCTCCCAAAGTGCTTGGATTACAGGCATGAGCCACTGTGCCCAGCCAGATCCTTATTTTTATACCTAATGGTCTGCAATTTCTTAACACTGTGCCTTGATGTGCATTATTTTAACTCATCATGTTTAGCATTCAGTGAGTAGGCGCTTCCTATCTGAAAACATGAGTCTTTCACTTTTGGGAAATGTTCATGAAGCTTTGAGGATTCACTTCCCTCCATTTTTCTGTTCTTGTTCCCTGACATTTATATTTTCTGATACTGTACCTCTTGGATTGGCTAATTTTCTTCTTTATTTTCCTTCTCCTGTCCTCTGCTCTCTTTTTAGGTAACTTACTCATCTTTTTCTTCTAATCTTTCTACCATCAAATTTTATTTTTAGGAGCTTGTTTTGCTTTCTAATTTTTTTTAAATAAAATTCTGTCTTGTTTAGAGGATATAATATTTTGTCACCCTGAGGATACTGATAATTTTTAAATTTTCCCATTATCCTTGTTTTTTTCCCCAATATGTCTTTTTCTGTTTGTCTGCTTTGGTCTTTTATGAAAATCTTTCATAAAGAGACTTTCCTCATATGACTAGTAATCTTCAAGCATTTCTCACATTTAAGGGTTAAGAACTAGAGAAAATGATTGGAAGCTATGAGCGTGAGAGTGGGGTTTGCCTCCTCTGAGCATCACCGTACAAGCCTTTAAACTTCCTATTTTCTAGCACCTCTGTCCTCAAACTATGTCTGGTGTCTCCCAGCCTAGAAACACTGTTTTATTCTGTTCAAAGAATATCCCAACTGGCTTCGAGGAAGGGTAGTCATCCAATTACCTCATGGCTGAAAAGATCACATGGTTAATAGCATTTTTTTTAAGTAGATAATTTGGTCCATCTACATTTAATGTAGTTTTTACCTTTTTTTTTAAAGTGATTGGGGCAGATTTAGCCCCCAAACACTTAGTCTCATCACTCTCATCTCATCTTGCTTTGCTTATTTTATGTTCCTTTTCCTCTTCTTTCTTGCTTTTCGGATTTTTGTTGTTTCATTTCATCCCAACCTTACCATAAACAGGAAGTCTTTGTAGTGTTCTAATGGTTATCCTAAAATTTATATCATGCATCTTTAACTACCAACATTCCACATTAAATTTTTTTTTTGAGATAGGGTCTCACGCTATTGCCTAGGCTAGAGTGCAGTGGCACGACCAACGTTTGCCACCTCAAACTCCTGGGCTCAAGTGATCCTCCGTCCTCTGTGTCTGCAGTAGCTGGGACTACAGGCACATGTCACCACACCTGGCTAATTTTTTTTTTTTTTTTTTTTTTTGTAGAGACAGAGCCTCCCTATGTTGCCAGGGCTAGTCTCAAACTCTTGGCCTCAAGTGATCCTCCTGTTTTGACATCCCAAAGTGCTGGGATTATGGGTATGAGCCAATGTCCCCCGCTCCACATTAATTTTTAATTTACCTTCCTGCCAATCAATGTAAGTCCCTCATAACAGCTTAACTCTATTTAACAGAGCTACTGTTATTGTGCATTTTAATTCTTTCTATATGTATTTTTCAAAATCCCATGTCATGTTTGTTTCATTCTATATAAACAACATTCATTTTGTTGTACCCACCCACTTATTCATAGACTTTCTTTGCTCTTCATTCCTTCCTACACCTTAGAGTTTCTATGTGGGATTATTTTCTTTTTCCCTAAGGAACAAAATTTCCTTTCCTTTAATATAAAAACAGTCTGCCAGGTGGTGAATCCCCGGTTTTTTGTTTTTCTGAAAAATGTCTTCACTTTGCCTTAATTCTTGAAGGATATTTTCACTGTGTAATGATTTCTAGGTGGCAAGTATTTCCCATAAGCAACTTTCATAGGTCATTCCACAGCCTTGGGATCTTATTGTCACTGAGGAGCCTCCTGTCAGTCTGTTGGTCGATTCTTTGAAGGAAATCTTTTTGTTCTGGCTGCTTTCATATTCTTCTCTTTGTGGTGATTCTGAAGCCTCACAGTAATGTGCCTAGATGTAGATTTCTTTTTATGCATCCCACATGGGTTTCTGCGAGCTTTTTGAATATTGATTGTCAATCATCAGTTCTAAAAATAACTCAGCCATGAGGCCAGCACATGTTGCCTCTGCTTCATTCTCATTTATTCTAGGACTTCAATTAAAGATCTATCAATGAAATGTATGTCCCTTACCTATTTTTTTTTTTTTTTTGGTCTCTCTGTGCTGCATTCTGGATTGTTTCTTCAGAGATATTTTCCAGTTGATTAATTCTCTCTGGTCTAATCTGCCATAAGCCTCATTCACTCAGGTTGTTTTTTGTTTTTTTTTTTGAGACAGGGTCTTGCTTTGTCACCCAGGCTAGAGCACAGGGGACCAATCATGACTCACTCCAGCCTTGACCTCCCAAGCTCAAGTGATCCTCCCATCTCAGCCTCCTGAGTAGCGAGGACTACAGGCATATGCCAGCATGCCTGACTAATATATATATATATATTTTTAAACTTGTAGAGATGGGGGTCTCACTACGTTGCCAGGGCTGGTCTCAAACTCCTGGGCTCAAGCAGTTCTTCTACCTTGGCCTCACAAAGTGCTAGGATTACAGGCATGAGCCACTACACCCAGCCCACTCAATTCTTACAGATTACTACATTTTTCAATTTTAGAATTTAATGGTACTTGTCTAAGTTTTCAAGATTGGCTTTTATCTCTATAAATATAATAAGCATATTTGTTTCATAGCGTTTGTGTTATATCTAGGGATTCAGTATGTCTGTTTTTCTTGTTTTCATTGGTTTTGGCTTCTGTTGTTATGTCTCTTTATGTGCCTCATTATCTTTTTTTATTTTTCCACTTAGGTTGTACTTGAAAATTTATAAAAATAATTTGAGGACTAGGATAGTATTATCTGATTTCAGAGAAATTTTTATTTGCTTCTACTGGGCGCTTGTGGGCACTGGCAGTCCCGAACAGAGGCCTGAGGTTTTCTAAATCACCCATTGCTGCTGCAAACTATACCCCCAATCCAAGGTACAGCACTTTAGGGTTTCAGTCCAGAGTGGGAGGTGGTGCCAGACTTGGACATGGTGCTGATCTTGTCCACCTTCCATGAAAAGCACAGCTGTACCTCTTAGCCACTTTCTTCCTGGTCTGTTTCCACTGTAAAACTGGCTTCAAAAGCTGGCTCTGTGCCTTAGTTCCCTCCCTAACCTTGGTCCAGAATTCCTCAATATTCCATTAGAGTCAGTATCTTATCCCTTTGACCCTTTTATGGTCTTAAAAAAAAATTTCATCCAGTTGTTACAGTTGCTGAACTAGGTCATTCAAATATTAACAGTTTTTTTTAAGTTGCTTTATAAACAGACTTTCAGCCAATCCTCCTATTTTTAGGCTCATTTCTACCTCAAATGCCAGGTCATTTTATTTTATTTTTTTGAGACAGTCTCACTTTGTTGCCCAGCCTGGAGTGCACTGGCATGATGATGGCTCACTGCAGCCTGGACCTCCCAGGCTCATGTGATCCTTCCACCTCAGCCTCCTGCCTAGCTGGGATTAGGGGCGTGCACCACCACACCTGGCTAATTTTTTTAATTTTTGGAAGAAACAAGGTCTCACTATGTTGCCCAGGCTGGTCTCAAACTCCTGGCCTCAAGCAATCCTGCCTCAGCCTCCCAAAATGTTGGGATTACAGGTGAAAGCCACCATGCCTGGCCAGGTCATTTTTAATGTCCATGTTTATGGTATCCCTGTTATTAAAGTTAGGACTTTAAAGGGTTACATAAAAATAATCAACTGCTAAATTCCTTAATACTCAGATATGATATAAAAAACGGTTTTGCTGAACTTAGAACAACCATTCGACTCAGCAACCCTATTATTGGGTATTACTCAAAGGAATATAAATCATTCTACCATAAAGACACATGCATGTGTATGTTCACTGTAGCACTATTCACAATAGCAAAGACACAGAATTAACCTAAATGCCCATCAATGGTAAAATGGATAAAGAAAACGTGACACATACACACCATGTGTATAAATAAAAAAAAATCCTATGCAGCCATAAAAATGAATGAGATCACGTCCTTTGCAGTAACATGCACGGAGCTGGAGGCTATTATCCTAAGTGAACTAACACAGGAACAGAAAACCAAATACCATATGTTCTCACTTATACATGGAGCTAAGTGATAAGAACTCATGGACACAAAGAAGGGAACAACAGACACTGGGGCCTACTTAAGGGTAGAGGGCGGGAAGAGGGTAAGGATCAAAAAACTACCTATCGAGTACCATGCTTATTACCCAGGCGACGAAATAATCTATACGTAAACTCCCCTGCAACACACAATTTACCTAACAAACCTTCATATGTACCCCTGAAACTAAAAAAAAAAAAGTTAAAAAAAATAGCTTTGTTAAAATCAGCAGAAAAGTATTGCCTTTCCTGCCCTCATGCCTTTTAGGCCATAGAAATGTTACTGAATAGAACATATTGATTTTGAACATTATCAAGTTCTAGAAAGAGATCATGGATGATAGGACAGTTTCTATTATAGAAGTTAGGTCTCAAGAGATAACAGGAAAACATGAGGGGCAAAAAGAGAAAAATATAGAAAAGCACTAGGATATTCACAGACTAAATACCTTCTTTACTCTGACAATAGTTATACATGCTTGCCTGATGCCAGCCTATGTAAACTATAAGACTACTTGTCATATCTTAATTAGAGCCTGCTGTCAGCTAGTCAGGGAAAGACCTACCAGAAGAAAAAAGACACAAGTGCAAAAGAAAATCATATAAAATTCCTGTTTTACTCAATATAGTCTTGCTCAAAAGAAAGAGACAACTGAGGATTACCAGAAATTTATGGAAAATACAGCACAAAGGAAGAAATATTAAAAGGTATCCTAATAATTCTCCAGAAAAAGCTGAAAGAATACTGTAGCCGTTTTTATTTTTAAAGTAGTTATTTAGAAAGAGCAATTCTAAAATTAAAAAAAAGGTATTGGGAATAAAAATAAGTTGTTGAACTGAGTTAATAATAAATGGTATTAAGCAGTTATTATTAATTTCCTTTGGTGTGATACCAGTATAGTGGTTGTATCTTAAAAAATGAGAACACCTGGCCGGGCGTGGTGGCTCACACCTGTAATCCCAGCACTTTCGGATGGGCGGAACATCTGAGGTCAGGATTTCAAGACCAGTCTGGCCAACACGGTGAAACACCATCTCTACTAAAAATACAAAAATTAGCCAGGTGTGGTGGTGCATGCCTGTAGTCCCAGATACTCAGAAGGCTGAGGCAGGGGAATTGCTTGAACCTGGGAGACAAAGCTATCAGTCACGATGGTAACCACCAGAAAAACTCCCAGCAAATTACTGACAACGGTTCTGGGAAGTATGATTAAGGAGGTACACCAAGGGGAGATAGAGAGGGTTACAGAATTTTGTGCCATTCTGTTCCTCTGCACTTTTACAAATCATGCAATACATTATTTCTATAATAAAAACAAATTTAATTAACAATATGAATAAATTTTCAGAGAAAATGGAGCATGCTGAATTCAATGAATTCCTTGAGTTTCCTTGTACATTTATACCAAAATTCTCTAATACTGTTGCTCATTTTAATCTTCCATTCCAAAGAATTCCATTAAGTATTTTTACATAATTAACTATTGCTCTATAACATAAATAATGACAGCATTTACCTGGAAAAATATATACATTGTTTCCTTGACCTGGTGTAAAGACTCGCCCATCTGTGAGTTTCACTGGCCCAAATGGACTGCCACTGGCAAACAAACACCTGCCCTGTTAAGAAGATGGAATAACTTCAATTTTGTTATTTTCTGTGGATGACAAAATTGGGGTGAATTCATACAAAATCAAGTCCTGGAGTAAAGTAGACCAATATATTACTTGGAAACAAAGCATAATATACTATATAACAATCTTTTCATTACAATCCTTTGTTAGAATGAGGTTTGTTTTATGTGTAGTATACATTCAATAAATAATTAATAAAGTTAAACATCATTTATTACTAAAAATTTAAAAACCACTTATTTTTAAGAAATTTAAGGCCAGGCACAGCGGCTTACACCTGCAGTCCCAGCACTTTGGGAGGCTGAGGTGGGCAGATCACTGGAGGCCAGGAGTTTGAGACTGCCTGGCCAACATAGTGAAACCCTATCTCTACTAAAAATACAAAAAATTAGCTGGGTGTGTTGGCCCATGCCTATTGTAATCTCAGCTACTCAGGAGGAGAATCACTTGAACCTGGGAGGAAGAGGTTGCAGTGAGCCGATATCATGCCACTGCACTCCAGTCTGGGCAACAGATCAAGACTCCATCTCAAAAAAAAAAAAAAAAAAAAAAAAAAGAAATTTAAAATGTAGATAGCCAATAAATATCATTCCATATTATAAAGACCAATATAAACACCTATGAATGAAGGGGAAATACCAAAACAAATGGCCGTCATTTACTGTATAACTGCTAAAACTAATAACCAAGTACTTTATATGTGTTAACCCAGTTAATTTGCCATCATGAAAACTTCATCATCATCTCCATTTCACAAATTTTAAAAAATCAGAAAACTAAGGCTATTTTCAAAGACTTTGTCAAAAGTCACACATCAAAACTGTAGTAGTTAAATCTTAATCTAGATTTTTTTGTAACTCCACAGCCACAGGTTTTCAATGATGCTGTAATACCCAGCAGTAGGCAGTTTATAACACAGGCATATGGCATGACCATAGTATCACTCCAGGAAAACAAATGGCCTGATGCCTTGTTAAAGCAGAATACTTCTCCAAATTTGTCACATCTATCCAATTTTGATACTGTGCTCTATAATGGCATATAATAAATGTTACTGGCATATTCAGTATTTCTAAGATAATTAATCGTATTATTATTCTTTATAGTATTGTAGACCCTTGGCTTTAGTGGATTTAACATTCAAGAATTTGACTCCAGGTAATCTGAAGGTCAACAATGCAGAGTAAGCATTACTTTTACAGGAAATACTTTCCATTTCAAAATGATACAAGGTTTAAGAGTAGAAGCAAGCTAACTGTGCTACTAGGGCACAGCTGACTATCTTAGACTTGCAACTCTATATTGTTTTATCATTTTCCACCTATTCTATGGATAGCTATTACAATTCTCTATCTGTTCCAAACATTACTTATGACTAAAAATTTTGTTTCTTTGACGATTAAGGTTAGTTCATGGTTAATGTCATACATGTTATCACAATAAGCACATACTTATTTTTCTGGCACCATTAATTTTAATAGTCTTATAAGGTAGATTATACAATATAGCACGTCATGGAAAAAATGTTCTCATGATATCAGTTAAGTTTGGAAATTTAGAAAGATTTTGGTTGGCCGGGCACAGTGGCTCACACCTGTAATCCCTGTACTTTGGGAGGCTGAGGTGGGCGGATCATGACGTCAGGAGATCGAGACCATCCTGGCTAACACGGTGAAACCCCGTCCCAAAAAAAAAAAAAAAAAATTAGCCAGGCCTGGTGGCGGGTGCCTATAGTCCCAGCTACTCAGGAAGCTGAGGCAGGAGAATGTCATGAACCCAGGAGGCGGAGCTTGCAATGAGCTGAGATGAGATCATGCCACTGCATTCCAGCCTAGGCAACAGAGCGAGACTCCGTCTCAAAAAAAAAAAAAAAAAAAAAAAAAAAAAAAAAAAAAGACAGATCTTGGGAATCTCTTCAATAATGACAACATTCTATAGCAGTTCATGTTCTCCAGGTCATTATCCCTGCCTCCCCTGCCCATTTAACCCAATAATTAATCCAGGGCTTAAACGTGGCCAGGTTTTAATAATAGTATATTCTTATTCTGAAGTCCAAGTTGCCCTACGTAAGCAGCTGACAATTCAACTATGAAGATTTTTTTTTTGTCAGTATTTTTCTCGCTGAGCAGCAAAGGGTGTTGGAGTAACATCTCCACAGTGAAAACAAAAGGGGACTAAAAATTTAACAGGTGATGACTACTCAAAATTCTATGCCATTATTTCATGTAACACTAACAAATAATTTATGTAAAAGTAAACTATGACACAATGCTCTTTTTATTATTACTTTTTTTGAGACAGGGTCTCATTCTGTTGCCCAGGCTGGACTGCAGTGGCACAATCACAGCTCACTGCAGCCTCAACCTCCTGGACTCAAGCAATCCTCCCACCTCAGCCTCCCACGTAGCTAAGACCACAGGTGTGCAACACCATGCCCAGCTAATTTTTAAATTTTTTATACAGACAGGGTTTCGCTATGTTGCCCAGGCTGGTCTCAAACTCATGGGCTCAAGTGATCCTTGATCTTAAAACTGATGAAATACAGTATATCAAACTAGTCTCCTTGGGGAATTTTTATGTATTCCAATAATGTACATTTATTACAATATTTATTAAAAAATAAAATTCTTAAATGAGCAGTCTTCTGGTGATACACTACTACTGCTCGAAATACTTAAATTTTTTATATTTTGGAAATGTCAACGATCCATGATGCATTTAATATACTTACCAAATAGTCATTGTAGATGACTAAGATTTAATTTGGGGAGCAATAATCATTAGTTTTAAGTAGTAAAGCCTGGTGAAGAGGACACGCAATCAAACTAAAAGTAATAAAAAGATAAGACAGTATACTAAAGAGACTAATTTTTAAGTATCTGTATGATGATTCTGTGATTTATTTAGAAGAAGAGACTTCAATAATTATTATATCAGTTGGAAACCAACAGTCACGTCACGAGAATTTATTTTGACTAACAGAGTGGCCATATGGAAGCAAAAGAATTTTGAGAGAATACATGTGTCAACATAAAGTTTTTTTTTTTTTTTTTGAGACACTCTTGCTCTGTTGCCCAGGCTGGAGTGCAGTGGCATGATCTCGGCTCACACAGCCTCTGCCTCCTGGGTTCAGGCTATTCTCCAGCCTCAGCCTCCTAGGTAGCTGGGACTACAGACGTGAGCCACCACATCTGGCTAATTTTTTTGTATTTTTAGTAGAGACAGAGTTTCACCATGTTGGCCAGGCTGATCTTGAACTCCTGGCCTCAAGAGATCTGCCCACCTCGGCCTCCCAAAGTCCTGGGATTATAGGCATGAACCACTGTGCCTGGCCTACACAGTGTTCAACAATGAAAAAAAGAATGCCAAATATATCAAGAGTATGAATATTAAGTTCAAGAAGTTCTGAGAGTTCTGCTTTGGCAATGATTTTCTGGGTTATTTCATACCAATTTTTCCTCTGGTTACAATTTTAAAAACCAGATAAAATACATTTTTAAAAATTTTTGTAAGGAAGTAGAGACCTAACAAGATAGTGAGAGTTTGGTGTTGGGGAAGAGTGGTTTCCAAGATCCAAGAGAAGAGGGAAGCAAGATATAGGAGCCTAGCATTTGAAGCTCTTCCCCTCAAGATGACTGCTGACTTCCAAATCAAAAGCTGTGGCTGAGACCCTGAACAGCAAAGCTACCCAAAGTCTCATGATGACAGAGAGGAAAAATGGATGTTCAGGGACCATTAAAGATGAGAGGTGCTGATAAATACCTCAGGACTTTTGATGATTGATACCCAAAGCAGTGGATACCAGGAGAAAGGGCAAACTGGAAATACCCCAGGTCTCATGTGGACCACATCCTGACTGGATTATGGTGATCTACTCGAAAAAGTAAAGTCCCTTTCTCCAAAGATAACTTTAACCACAGCCTTAAATTATTGCTGTAGTTCTTTTTCTACACTATCCATCACTCAATTAAAAAAAACAAAAACAGGCTAGGTGCGGGGGCTCACGCCTGTAATCCCAGCACTTTGGGAGGCCAAGGCAGGCAGATCATGATGTCAGGAGATCGAGACCATCCTGGCTAACACAGTGAAACCCTGTCTCTACTAAAAATACAAAAAAAATTAGCTGGGCATGGTGGCAGGGGCCCAGCTACTCGGGGGGCTGAGGCAGGTGAAAAACAAAACAAACAAACAAACAAA
>NW_012109474.1:4077058-4100131 GCF_000951045.1 Mandrillus leucophaeus | reverse complement strand
GCCAGGAATTGGAGTCTGCAGTGAGCTATGACTGTGCCACTACACTCCAGCCTGGGCGACCAAGGGAGACCCTGTCTCAAAAAAAAAAAAAAAAAATTAAATGACAAGATATAATTATTGTTCAAATTATGAGGTATAACAGTACTGTGGTTATACATATATATACACACACACATATATACATACACATATATATGTGTGTGTGTATATATATATATTTTTTAGAGATAGAGTCTTGCTCTGTCGCCCAGGCTGGAGTGCAGTGGCACGATCTCAGGTCACTGCACGCTCCGCCTCCTGGGTTCATGCCATTCATCTGCCTCAGCCTCCCGAGTAGCTAGGACTACAGGCACCCACCACTATGTCCGGCTAATTTTTTTTGTATTTTTAGTAGAGACGGGGTTTCACCGTGTTAGCCAGGATGGTCTCAATCTCCTGACCTCGTGATCCGCCTGCTTCGGCCTCCCAAAGTGCTGGGATTACAGGCGTGAGCCACCATGCCCGGCCCTGTGGTTATATTTTTAAAAGAATCCTTAGCTTTTAAGACATATACTATAATATTTTTCTATTATAAAAATCTTTTTTTAAAGGAGTGAAGATTAAAAAATGTATCACAGATTTATTACTTAATCTCAAGGATGTAATCTAGCAATTACAGTTGCTAGACATCATTGTAAACAAGCCTTTAAAAATCACTTCCTAGAGCCAGTTAGATCACTTACCAGAACAATATAGAAAGTAATTGTGGAGATTACAACTACATCCTTACAGACTGGTAGGAAAAAAACCCAAATGTCAAGTGATTTATAGGCTGATATTTCTAATTGGGCTATAACCCATGCTAGTGTCAAAGATCTAAAAGTAGTCTATCTTAAACAGTTTGGATATAAATAAAAATTTGTTCTCCACAGCTGCCAGATGACTCAAAAAAAACAGCCCTAGAAAAGACAAACACTGATGGTGATGACGCATTTGAAGAGAGTAAAAAGAAATGTTTCATGAAATGTAAGTACAAAAAGGCAATATTTAGAAATTGATTGTTTCTACAGTACATGATTTTAAGTCTGTTACTAAATTAATAAATTACTATACAGATAAAACAGAAATTCTACAAATGAAAAAAACACAGTAACTAAAATTAAGAACCTAACAACAGATGAGCACAGCTGAACACAGAATCTGCAAACTGGAAGATAGGGCCAAAGGAAATCACCAGATTGAAACACAGAGAGCAAGAGGGATAATATACATAGAAAACAGTGTAAAAGATATGTGAGATATATCTCTGACCATATAATTAGAGTCCCATAAGAGGAGAAAGAGAATGTGGCCAAAGCAGAGATACTGGCTGGTATTTTTTCAAAACAGAAAAAACAAAAACCAAAAACAGACATCAAGCCACAGATTCAGGAGCAGTATAATCCCCATGTGGAATAAATGCAAACAAAGCCACCCAAAGGTCTGCTGTAGTCAAACTGTTAAAAACCTAAGACAATGATATGTCATCAAAAACAAAACAAAAGTCAGAAAACAGTAAAATATCTTCAAAATGCTCAAGTATTTACCAACTTTTACTTCTATGCACGGTGAAAATATCCTTCAAAATGAAGGCAAAATAAATTACCAAGAGAATTCATTAGATCTACACTTAAATAAAGGAATTCTTCTGGTAGAAGGAAAATGATCCTAGGTAGAAGCAGACTTGCAGGAAGAATAGTGATAGATAAATTAAAATGTAGGTAAATCTGAATAATTTTTGTAAAATATAACAATCATGTATTTTGGGTTTAAAATACATAGAAAATTAAAATTTGCAAGAATAATGCAAACAGTGTGAGGGCATTTCAATGGAGTTATAAAGTACCTGTTTCCCATAATTGGCATAAGCAATGATTTATATCAGACTTTGATCACCCATAGATGCATGCTGTAATCTCTAGGGAAACCACTAGAACAAGTGTGTAAGAATGTATAATTAATAAGCTAGTGGAGGGAAAATAATACACATATCAATTCATGTAATTAGTAATACCTCTGTAAGTGTATATGCTTCTTCAGCCGTGCACTCTGCCTGTGCTGTAGGATTACTTAATGCAAATATTACAGGCCTTTCATTGATAGAGGCCATGGCTCTGATTACATCAGGAGTGAAAAGACGGCCAGCACCTGCAACTCCTGTAGTAAGAGGGAAAAACAGCAACTTCATTACAGGTATAAAAGCAATGCTTATCAATAGCATTTCTACAATAGGCCTGCAATAACAAAAACACAGGTAATATCACAAAGACAGCACTATCTCAGCAATGCAAAATCTATGAGAACGCAATCTCAAATCTGAAAAGAAAAAACAAGATGCTGAAAGTTCTCACTTAAATATTTATTGTCTACTATACACATAGTAAATCATGGGAAATTTTATTCTTTTAACTTTTTGTTTTTTGAGACAGAGTCTCGCTCTGTCACCCAGACTGGAGTGTAGTGGCACAATCTCAGCTCACTGCAACCTCCCCCTCCTGGGTTCAAGTGATTCTCATGCCTCACCTTCCCAGGTAGCTGGGATTAAAGGTGTGTGCCACTACACCTGGCTAATTTTTGTATTTTCAGCAGAGACGAGGTTTCGCCACGTTGGCCAGGCTAGTCTCAAACTCCTGACCTCAGGTGATCTGCCTGCCTCGGCCTCCCAAAGTGCTGGAATTATGTGAGGCACCATGCCCAGCCAATTTTTAAAAAGAGTATACGACTATCTTCATCACTCTAATTGGGAAGATAAAACTTGCTACCTACCACATGGATGAAACTTGACATTATGCTAAATAAAATAAGCCAGTCACAAAGAGAAAAATACCATGTTATTCCATTTATATGAGGTAGTTAAATTCATAGAGACGAAAAGTAGAATGGTGGCTGTTAGGGGGTGGGGGGGTGGGGAAAATGGGGAGTTGTTTATTTTTATTTATTCATTTTTTGTGATGGAGTCTCACCCACCGAGGCAGGTGGATCACCTGAGGTCAGGAGTTCGAGACCAGCCTGGTCAACATGGTGAAACCCCATCTCTACTAAAATTACAAAAATTAGCCGGGCGTGGTGGCAGGCACCTGTAATCCCAGCTACTTGTGAGGCTGGGGCAAGAGAATCACTTTAACCTGGGAGGCGGAGGTTACAGTGAGCCAACTCCAGCCTGAGCGACAGAGCGAGACTCCATCTCGAAAAAAAAAAAAAAAAAGAAAAAAGAAAACAAAACAACTTACAGCTATATAGAAAATTAAATAGCTCCTCTTTTAAACATTTTTACATTTTCTGCTGAGAAGGTAATGCCATGATGGCATAGTCTGATGGCAGCTATGCAATGTCACACTCAAAGTTTTCAGCTTTGTTGCCCAAGAAAACTTTGAGTCTGCACAGAATTTCCCTGGTAAAATCTGCAAATGGCTTTGGTCTTTTTCATGTTTTGAGTCCAATAGTCATACCAACTCTAAAAGCAAAGCATGATCGACTGCACAGTGTCTAGGACCTAAAAGTATAAAGCAACATCTGGTAACTGAATTTCATGCATGGTAACCAAAAAGTTATCACAGAAAAACATTGTACAAGCTGAAATCTAGGTAAAACATAAAACTGCCAACTCATTTTTAGTAATCCTACATGGTAATTATGACTGGCAACATACAGTTAGGAAGTAAAATTATTTATCAGAATAACTTTACCTACCGATTATAGTTGAAGGCTTCAGTATATTCACTGCATCTTCAAAAGTATCAGGTATGCTCTCTGGGACTGGGTGAGTAAATGGTTCCTGATAACTATCTATTTTTGCTTTCCGCCCCTAAATTTTGAGATAAAATACAGTATTTTTTTAGTCAACGCATGTTAAGGATGAAATAAAAAGACATCATTATGAGTTACACATTGTTTCCACAATAGAAATGTCTTTTCATTTTCATTTACTTTCCTCTTCAACCTGTATCTTCCAATTCTATCTTCATCATGTCCATAAACTCAAATATAAAACAAAAATCCAATCTCCCATTATTCCTAGAAACTTTCTAGTTCCTCTAAAAAATGCATTTACTCTATGAGGTCTTCCTAAGTCCACTATGGCACAAAAGCCTACAATCCTTTATCTGAGGTAGATGAGTTTTGGAATTAGGAATTTTTCATATTTAATTTAATTTGGTTGGTTTGAGATGGGGTACCACTCTGTCATCCAGACTTGAGTGCAGTAGCAGCTTCTACCTCCCTGGGCTCAGGTGATCCTCCCACCTCAACCTCCAGAGTCGTTTAGGTACACTAAACTACTTATAGTTTAGGAACTATAGGCGCACACCACCATGCCTGGCTAATTTTTTTTGTAGAGATGGGGTTTTGCCATGTTGCCCAGGCTGGTGTCAAACTCCTGGGCTCAAGCTATCCGTCCACCTCAGCTTCCCAAAGTGGGAAGCTGAGCCACCACAGGCATGAGCCACCACTCCTGGCTGAGAATTTTTCATATTTTAGAAATACAATATGGCATATATCAAATATTACATATTCTCCCTCCCAACAGATACTCCACAACTGAACAAACTTACGAATAGTCACATCAAGTACAAAAGGTTAAGATTACCAAGAGCTTCTTTGTAGTTTGAGTCAGGTTTTGCTACTAGGTAAGTTCAGGGCAATCAGATTGGTCACCAAAATAAATTTCGGAAAAAATTTTGGAATTTCAAAGCCTTTAGGATTTCAGAATTGCAGACAGCCACCATGGACTTGTACTACCAAGAGTTCAGAAACAAGAGGAACAGGGAATTCTGGTTAAAGATGGCTGAATGAAGAGACATGTTTTCTTTTCCAAGTCCCAGGTCAAAAACCATAAACGTTAAATTCTTAGTAGTGCCACAAAGCCAGAAGAGATACCACTGACAGACTAGAACAATGAAGAGTTTCTCAAAGATCTGAGGCAGACAAAAACATACTCAATGCAAAAACCACCTGAGAAGTTCATATTCTTATTTTGGTAAAAAAGAAGACTTCTCCTGAAAAAGTGTGTTTCCATCAGAACTCCAAGATAACCCCAGATAAGAACCTGCAGGGGCTAGAAAAGCAACACACTATCATCAGTCAGCTCAGAAAACCAGGCTGAGCAAACAGTGACATAAGAAGTCACTGTTTTCAAAGTTTCAAAATGAAGGGCAGTGTTTAGGGTCACCAGGAGACACTGGAAGCCTAATGCCCATAGGCCAAGCTACCTGCACACTGGAAAAGAAATATATAATCTGATAATGAACATGGAGATGGACAGGGTTCTCACTTTGTGCTAAGTAAACACATTGTAGCTACCAATACCGTGTTAGACCTGACCTACCAATATGCTAAAGAATCACAACATATTTGATGAAAACCAACATTACAAAAAGTACCAAACTAAACTGTGTACTAGTCAAAACATACATCCCCCAATAGCCTTCTAAATATGTGATGTTTTATCCTTGTCCCTTACATACTAGTAAATATGGTAGTTAAATATGGTAGTTACAGCCTCTTTGGGAGGCAGCACAGTTTAATTATTCAGAGCACAGACTTCACAGTCAGGATACTTGGTTTCGAGTCCTGCCTCCGTCACTTATAAGCTGATGACTCTGGATAACTCCCTTGACCTTTTAAACTGTTTCTTAATTTGTAAAACTTCATAGGGGTTTTTGAGATGATTAAAGGAGATAATACATGTAAAGTCTTATAACAATGTCTGGTATATAACTACTATTACATTTTAAATTACATGTAGTTTAAGCACTCAAGATTTTTCATTCACATATGTCAATTTTTCATTTTATTTTTTGTACTAATAGAATACTGGTTCTAATTAAGAAGAAAAGATTTTAGAACTGGAGTAAAGTACATTTAGATAGCTTGCTCCACAGACATAAATGCCAAGCAACAGCTATACCATTATATTTTAATGTGTACATACAAAAATATAATACCATTGTGTACTGGATTGGTTTAACTATGAAACAGTTTACTTATATTTCAATGTGTTACACAGCAGAAGATATATGACATTCTTAAGCTAGTGAAAATGGTAATCAATGCCAACAAAGATAGTCAGGCCCAAAGGTACTAAGTTAATCTGGGAGATAAGCTCTTTATTATCCATAAATTGGTTTCAGGAGCA
This sequence comes from Mandrillus leucophaeus, assembly GCF_000951045.1. Taxonomy (NCBI): domain Eukaryota; kingdom Metazoa; phylum Chordata; class Mammalia; order Primates; family Cercopithecidae; genus Mandrillus; species Mandrillus leucophaeus. Next base: position 4,093,980 of record NW_012109474.1, on the reverse strand, counting down.
CATGCTTTTTTCCTGGGGAAAGGGTCCATAGATTTTTATTAGATGGCTTCAGGGGCTTATCATCTCCAAAGGGTTAAGAATTTCTGCTCATGGCTAGGCACAGTGGCCTCAGGAGGCTCAGGCAGGAGAATCACTTGAACCTAGGAGGCAGAAGTTGCAGTGAGGTGAGATAGCACCACTGCACTCCAGCCTGGGTGACAGAGAGAGACTTCATCCCCCTTCCCCCCCACAAAAAAATTAAGAAAATTAAAAAAAAAAAAAATTCTGCTCAAATATCAAAAGTTCTGCAATACTGTAATTTAATCAGGAAATTCTCAGTTCCTATTAAAAACCTAGTTTTAAGAGTGTCAAACACAATCATACTTGTACAGTGGCCATTTGATCTCTTAAGAGCAAGAGAACAAAGCAAGAAAGAGTAAGTCTGATGCCAACATACAGATTAATTAAATATGAAGCAGGAGTCTTTGTAAAAGACAACAAGACTGGGGACATTTGTTAAAAAGAGAACGGAAGGTCCCAATTGGTATAATTTGGAGACTCCAATGAGAAACAAGATTTTAAGGAATAATATTTTTAAAATCCAACTAAAAATATAATACACTCTTTTGCTTCTCCAAATTTTAAATACCTTACCTTAACTAATAAACCATACTTGTCAAACATCCAGATTTTCTTTTGTGCCTCTTGTTCTGACAGGCCATTTTCTACCATAGACATAACTATAAGATTTGCAATTCCAAGAGCAGCCTGTTCAACAAAACATAAATTTCAATATATACTAGAGTATGATGCAATGCTTGAATTACTTTATATATGAAGATTATATAGCATATAATCTTATATAATCTTATATATATGCTATATGCTAAAGAATCACAACATATTTGATGAAAACCAACATTACAAAAAGTACCAAACTGTGTACTAGTCAAAACATACATCCCCCAATAGCCTTCTAAATAGCAAAATTATATGCTATAATAAAAACTATTTGGTTTATTTTTCCCTTACGAATCAAACAAAAATTCTTTGTGATATTCTCTCTAAACATATTTTAAATTACCTGTTTTATAGAAGAAGTCTTGATTTCATACCCTCTATCTCAACAAAATTACAGGGTCATTATGCTCTTTTATAAATATCAATATTCTGCCCATTTTCCAATTCTAGAAGAGAGGATGGGCTTAAGTTTTAAAAAGCCTACAAAACTTACCTCTCCTGCTCCAAGGAATAAGATTTTGTGTTCGGAGATTGGTTTACTAATAACTTTTTGTGCTGCAAGAAGACCTGCTAGAGCTACTGCAGCTGTCCCTATAAGAAAAACAAAGAGTTTTACAAATAAAAAATGGGCACATTAAAAATGTTTAAAAAGTAGGAATCCAAACCCTAAAGTTTTTTTTTTTTTTTTTTGCTTTACCTTGAATGTCATCATTGAAAGTACAATATTTTTCTCGGTACTTTCTCAAAAATCTGAACGCATTATGATTTCCAAAGTCTTCGAACTGAATGAGTGTGTTCCGGCCATATCTAAAAACAGCAAAACCCACAATAGTTGTGATGAAAATAATACTATTAAACAGCTTTCCACCTAATATTCCCTATAATAGCATTCAAAAATAATGTATTGTTAGTTCAATTAAGGCCATCTGAAAAATTTCAGAGCCTGTAAAAGACTAGATCCAAAATGTAGAAATTATTCAATAAAAAAAGTATGAGGCGTTTAAAAAGAACGTGGCACCATGATAAACCCATGGGATATCAATCTATGTAAACTATTTTCAAGTGTCCAGGAGATACTTCCTTTGACTCTGAACTCAAAAAATATATATTTGATATGCATATTCTCATTACATTAATAGTTAAACAGCAACACAAGAAAGTATATATTAAATAAGTAACTGAAAAATAATTGCTATTTGAGTTCACTGACATTCAGCAAAAGATGTCAATCGTTTAGGTGAGCTAAAGTAGTAAGGGAAGGCTTGAAAAGGAGGTAGGCCCTGAAAGAACAAAAAGTAAAGAGGTAGAAAGAAAAGCAGGCTATTATTAGGGTGACCCTGAATTTTCAACAGTCTGGCTATACATTTCATGGTTTACATTAAGAGATAAGGGAGAAGTTGGTTAATGCAGGTTGGGACCAAATAAGGGAGAATCTCTAATGCTAAATTAGAGAAGAGGGACTTTCTTCTGCATCCCATGTAGAAACAGTGAAGGCTGCCAAGAAAGGAAAAAATTCACATATGACTGACTCCCTTTAGGAAGGATAAACCTGCCAGTGATACGCAGCACATATTGGTGTGGGGAGAGATGTGAGTGGCAGAAGCAACTAGGAGGCTACTGTGATACGAAGACAAGAGATCTGAAGCAGAAGGTGCAGGAAGCAAAAGAAGTAATTATGAGCTATTAGGATGAATAGAAATTGATAAGGAACAACTGGGAAATGAGGAAGAAGCTGTTACAATGTCAAGGTAACTGGGATAACTAAGAAGATACTATTTGGTTGTCCAAGGTAGGAAAATGAGAGGAAGAAGGAGAGATGACAATTTCTGGGAAGATATAAAGTTCCGTTTTAGACTTGTTGACTTCGACTCTGAAAAGGAATTAATTTTTAAATACCTTCTACATGCCAGCAATTTTAAAGGTAGACCAGGGTTAGATCATTAAGGTAAAGAGTTTGACTTTATCCTATGGCAATAGGAAACCAATGAGAGATTTCAAGCAAAAGAATGACATAATGAAGTACATGTTTCAAAACAATTAATCTGGTATTAAGGTGGAGATGAACTGGAGAGGAGAGAAACTAGAGGAAGAATTAGAAAACTTCAGAAGAGACATAAGGAGAGAGCAAGATTGTGGTAATGGAAAACAAGAGACATTTAAGTGGTAGTACCCACTGAATTTGAGGAATATCTGACTGCACGGGAGACTGATGGAGAAGGCAGAAGGGTCAAACATAACGCCAAGATCAAAGTTTTGGCAATAGGATGAATGTTACTGCCAATAATAGAAGGTGGGAATACAGAAGATAGGTTGTTTGGAAAGGAAAGGAGTTCAGTGTGGGATATGAATATGCACACACAACAGAATATCCAGATGGAATATTCTGATTATTAGAAATGCAGGCCTCAGAAGAGCAGGGGGACTACAGATGGGTTTTTATGGGTTTAGTAGTAACATGCATAAAGGTCATAGTTGACATGGCTGAAAGAGAAGAGGACTAGGTGGTTATCCACATTTAGTAAGACAGCACGAACCTGTGAAGATGACCAAAAAAAAAAAAAAAGAGAGAGAGAAAGGTGGGAGGAAGACCAAGTTAGGAGGAAGCTGTTTAGCAATCAAGAGAAGAGTTTCAAGGACATAGAAGTGGGAAAACCTTAGTCAATGTTGCAAAGAGGTAGAGAGGTGGGAGGACCAAATGGTCAGAGAACTTAAAATATGAAAGCTGCACAACAGCTTCAGTGGAATGGTAGACGTGAGCCGGAAGGTCAAGGCTGAAAAAGGTACTGAGCAGTAAAGGTTTGACAGGAGCAGTGAGGGCAGACTTCCCTCAAAATGTCAGGTAACTCAAGAAAGCAAGGCAGACCATGGGTACCACCTCAAACCAGCACATCTAATCAGGCAGAGACAGCCAGTAGAACAAAGTTCTCAAAAATTTAATCGCCTCCTGCTTATCTTCACAAGAAATAAAAGAAAACAAAACAAAACTTTAGTTTTTACCCCGCCCTCACCCCCATTAAAAGTGCTTTCATATACTCAAACTTTTAAAAAAATACCTGTCAGTAATAGCTTTCATAAACTCATCAATCAGGTCATCATACTGTTGTGTGCGATCTCGTTTCTGGTACAAGCCCATATAAAATGGGTCTTTTAAGAGTGCCTACAAAACAAAACAAATGTAAAAATAAAATAATTTATATTATATAATCAGTTTAAACACATACAATAAAAATTGCAAAATAAAAAATTACTAATACAATTTTTTAAATGTATTGCCCTTCAAGAAACTTTACTTTTTCTTTTTTGAGACAGTCTTACTCTTGTCACCCAGGCTAGAGTGCAATGGCATGATCCTGGCTCACTGAAGTCTCCGTCTTTTGGGCTCAAGCGATTCTCTTGCCTCAGCCTCCCAAGTAGCTGGGATTACAGGCTTGTGCCACCACGTACGGCTAATTTTTTTTGTATTTTTAGTAGAGACAGGGTTTCACCATGTTGGCCGGGCTGGTCTCAAACTCCTGACCTCCAGTGATCTGCCTGCCTCGGCCTTCCAAAGTGCTGGGATTACAGGCAGAAGCCACCATGCCCAGCCCAAGAAACTTTTAATAGACTTAATTTACTATTATTTATATAAATATTAAAAGTGGAGTTTAAGAAAAAAACTAACATTTAATCATAAAACTTTCCCTTCTTAAATTATCATTTTTAAAAGAGGGATACTATACAAATTTTTAAAAATACAGGAGGAAGATAAAGGGGGAAAATGATGTTACTCACGATATTATCAGTTCCCACATCAATACACACTGGCAGGCATCTATCAGGCTGTATTCCTGCACAAGCTGTATACAAACAAAGTTTTCCTACTGGAATTCCCATTCCATAGACACCCAGATCTCCAAGACCCAGAATTCTCTCTCCATCAGTCACTACAACAGCCTTAAACACAAAAAAATGCAAATTAAAAGCTGTCAAAAATGGGGCACTAAAGAAAAGCATTTTTAAAAAGATTGAGTCACTTCACATATATTTATTCTTTGCTCTTAAAAACAAAATTGTTTCTTGGCTAATTTCCAATATAAACCAATCAACCATACTTAAAATTCTAGGATTTCTGACTATTATGAGACATTAACTAGATTTGATTTCCCTCTGACTTCGGTTTAGGAATATAATTCTTCTGACTAAAGGACCAACTTAAATATCTTCAGAAAGATTAAATATGGCAGAGATGAACAAGATGGAGAGATTACCATGAGAGAAAAATAAGAGTTTAGAAATAAACAGTATGGTACTCCAACACAATAACCTAGGCCAAACAAGAAAAACCTTAGCAACTGTGGAAAAGAAAATGTCTAGAGCAAAAAAAAATACCTACTTATAAGGAAGGTCTTAAGATGATACTGTCAGTTTAATTATTTGACCAAATTTTTGCTAGATTATTCAAACCAATGATCATTCATCAATGTTTATTTTGGAAAGGAGTATAAAGGCAGGTAAGATTGTTGCCTATAATAAAATTTACAAAAGCCTACCCAAAGATCTTGAAATAAGTTATTACATTTCACTTTATGAAAGATAACTAAATAGGCCAGGGCTTATATTTGCTATATTTAACACTTTCATATTTGCTAAGGTTCTCAATCTTAGATTTAAAAGAAAAAAAGGCATAATCAAACTTTTCTAACACCATTATAAACAAAAGTTTTTATGGTATTTTAAAGTATTTTCTTTACCTAGAATAATATTAGTGAAATAGGAAAGGATATTGAGAGGGCAGGAGACACCAGTGGTGCCGACACCGACAGGGCTCACCTTGTATTCTAGCTCCAATTTCTTTCTCAGAGTCAAACTCTATACCGGTAGCCCATTTTATAACTACTACTATTATCATCGCTTCAGCTGCAAAGCACTAAATCTGCATGTATATAAGTGCAAAATAAATCAGAGCAACAATGAAAAACTGTTCTTGGAGATTTAGAGGTAATTTACAAGAAAAGAGAAAACATTGTGAAAAGGAGGGTTGTACTATTAGTACCTTAACATGATTTTCTGGCCAGTTATCCACAATTGATCTAACATGACCTCTGTCTGAGATCGAAATAAATAATCCCCTGCAACAGAACAAAAACACCTTTGCATTTCACAACAGCTTTGTTTCTAAGTTTTTGTTCATAATTGAAATATTTTGATATTTTAATAAAATATCAAGACATGGTATAATTTCCAAGCAGATTTACCTAAGTCACATTGGTTTATTTTCAAACATTTTCAAGTACTTCAAACTGTAATTACAATGTTCATAGCAGATGCAACAAAGATTATTGTTACATGATACAATCATTTTACCCAAGAAGAAATATAACCACATCTCATGTTCAAATAAACTCAATACACCAACAGGAAAAAAAACAAAAAAAATCTGAAGCAAGCCACCAATGCAGGAGAGCATTACAAGGCCAACTAAACTACTGTTAAAACTTACTGAAACTGAAAATTTGAAATTTGAAGGAGCAGGAAGGGAAAGAAGAAAATTACAATAAATTCACACAAAAGATGAGCTACCTGAAGCATAAGGAAAAAGTGAAAAGTTACTTTTACTTATTTAATATTATTTTTTTGACAAATATTGGATATACGGTTGACCCTTGAACAATGTGGGTGTTAGAAAATCAAGTCAAAAATTTACATGATAAAAATTTACATACAAAAATTGTATGATTTTCCAAAAACTTAACTACTAATGTTGCCTACCACTGGCCAGAAGCCTAACCAGTAACACATAGGTTGACTAAGAATTTTTTTTTTTTTGACTTGGAGTTTTGCTCTTTCACCCAGGCTGGAGTGAAGTGGCATGATCTCGGCTCACTGCAACCTCTGCCCCCCACGGAGGGTTCAAGCAATTCTCCTGCCTTAGCCTCCAGAGTAGCTGGGATTTTACATGCCCACCACCACGCCTGGCTAGTTTTGTATTTTTAGTAGAGACAGGGTTTCACCAGGTTGGCCAGGCTGGTCTCGAACTCCTGACCTCAAGTGATCCACCCACCTCAGCTTCCCAAAGTGCTAGGATTAAAGGAATGAGTCACCGTGCCCAGCCAACTAACACTATTTTGTATGCCATATGAATTATATACTGTATTCTTACAATAAAGTAATCTAGAAAAAAGAAAATGTTATTAACAAAATCAAAAAGAGGAGGAAGAGGAAGGGTTGGTCTTGCTGTCTCAAGGGTGGCAAAAGGACAAGAAAACCTGAGTAAAAATGGACCTTCACACCTGTGTTGTTCAAGGGTCAACTATATTTATCATGTAAAACATGTTTTGAAATCTGTATAAATTGTGGAATGGCTAACAAAAAGTCATTTTAAACACAGTATGTTGTTACCTAATTCAGATAATCAATCCAGATTTCAAAAGAGAAAGCAAAGAAGGAAGGAAGAGAAGGAGGAAAAAAAGAAGAAATGCAGGTTCAAGAACACAGTTCAGGCAGACATGAGGGCCAACGGATCCTCATTGCTGTCAAACTGATCTTATGTTTAACTGTCTCATTGGTATCTTAAATTTGGCACCACTATTACAGTTCAAATCAGTTTAGTTCAGCAATATCTCAATCATGGCTATATAATGGAAACATCTGGTACGCTGTAAAATGCCAGGGTCCCATCTCCAAAGATTCTGATTTAATTGGCTTAAAGTTTAGATCAATCAACCAACTAAGATTTAATGACCATCTACAAAAACAAAATGAACAACAACAAAAAAAACCCATAGCACAATACATTGCATAAATAATAAACAGTATTTGCCCTCACACATAAGCCATGCTCTTCATGTTTCAAGTCAGTTCTCAACTCTGGGTACACATCAGAATCACACCAGGCTCTTTTGTGAAACTCCTAAGTCTAGACTAACTGAATCTGAATCTCTGGGGGTGGGGCTCAGGCATCAGTATTTCCAAGTTTCTCTCTATCTTTTAATCATTCTAATAAGGAAACTATAAAATAGCTGAACAGCATGGTTATGTCACAGAAATGTTTTAGTTACAGTAATTGTTGGCAGCATATAGGTTAGAACAGTCTGTTTCTCAGTGTCTTCCAGGGAATAACTGCAACACAATCACTGAGGGTGCTCACTAAAATCCAGACCTCCAGACCTTTTTTCTTTTTCATCAGAAATCTTGGGGATGGGGAGGAGAGGAAAGTTGGCAGAGATCAACATTTTGAGTAAGTACCATAGGTATTTCTTATACACATTAAAGTTTGAAAGCCACTAGACTAGATGACAGGAGACTGAATATAAAAGCTGTCATACATTGTTTGAATTTCCACACGTGGAAGAATGTGTTAATTGGGCATGGGGAAAATATTATAAGGATTGAGAAAAGTAATAATAGATTAGAGGAATAAGACAAGAAAACTCAGATTAAGTAAAAACAGCATGCGTGTGTGTGTGTGTGCATGTATGTACGTGTGTGTGTGTGTATATATATATATATAGCTTATAATTTTCCAAAGAACTGTCACATTGGTTTCTCTAATAGCTCTTTGATAGGTCCTGCTATTCCCATTTTACACAAGGAAACACATTCATGGGGATCATGTGACTCATTCAAGGAATACAGTCAGTTCTTGCCATTTCAGTACTCTTCCCATTTACAATGTTTGTAGGTGCTAGAACTATTTGAAATGAAAATTCATTAAAAAAAAAAAAAAAGGAGAACAGGCTGCAGTGGCTCGTGCCTGTAAATCCCAGCACTTTGGGAGGCTGAGGCAGGCTGATCACCTGATGTAAGAAGTTCAAGACCAGCCCAGCCAACAGGGCGAAATCCCATTTCTACTAAAAATCCAAAAATTAGCAGGCGTGGTGGTGTGCACCTGTAATTCCACCTACTAGGGAGGCTGAGGTACGAGAATCACTTGAACCTGGGAGGCGGAGGTTGCAGTGAGCCAAGATCATACCGCTGCACTCCACTCCAGCCTGGGTGACCAAGTGAGACTCTCTCAAAAACAAAAAACAAACAAATTAAAACCGATCAAAAAATGAGAAAAAAAATCTCTTAATTTGGCTTTATTGACAAAAATTTTAATAATTCTGGATTCTCTCCACCAGAATTAAGACTTTTTTTGGTGGGGGGGCAGGTTCTAAAAGTATATAATTACTCTAACAATCACAATAATTTAAAGAAGATTAGAAATGAATGATGCTATTTTTACAAAGATAAAATGTTGGGTTTTTGTTAATCACTTTTAATAAAAATTACATTTTTGTGAGGTAGGAAACGTGATTCGGCTAAGATATATAAAATAGAAACGTAATAGCTGTTATGGAATGATGTTTTCCTTATTCAATAACCATTTACAAGTTTTCTTTTTTAAATAAGCCTTACTTAGGTCTTCTAAAGATGTGTCCATACTGGGAGCAGGCAAGACCAACCGTTGGTGTATATACAATTGGCATTAAACTCTCAATGTCATCTTGCAGTATTCTATAAAACAATTTCTCATTTCTTTCTTGTATTCCCATTATGTAGATATATCTGAAATTAAGCACAGTAAATAATGTCTCAGTCAGCCTGCATTACATTAAAAGTCTTGGCTTATGAAAGTTAAACCTAAAATTGAAATTGACCCTGCTCACATCACATTCTAAAAAAACCCCAAACCTCAGATTATCACTATTTAACACCCAGGACTAAAAATTAACAAAAATATGAGGGTACTTAAATGGTAGATGATGATGATGACGATGAAGTAACAATAGAAACAATGTTTACTGAACCCTTAGTGTGGGTCAGGCTCTGTAGAAGGCACTGGAAATGCAAAGATCACTATGAGGTCCCTACCCTTAAAGAATCATTCTTCAAGGACACTGACATATAAACAAGGAAGCAAAATAAAGTGGCATTAATTCAAACATTTGCTTAACACTATCTGCTTGGCACTATTTTCCAGAGATATAAGAAGTGACCCCTGTTTTCAAGGAGTTTATAACCCAGGAGGGTTAGAAGCATTATAAGGTCTACACAGAGTGCAGAAGCAGCACAAAAAAGGCAATTGTCAATTGATGTCAATAAATATATAAATAACTTCTTTTTAAATTTAGAGAACAGGGAACTATCGGCTTGAAAGCTTGAAAGTCAGTAATCATCTTGAATTAAATATGTCTAAAGCAGACTTATCTTTCCCTGACCTTGTTTCTTCTGCTATCATATGACCAAATGCGAAACCCAGATTCCATTCTTGATTTCTTCCTCTCCTACCCTCCCCAACACCAATCCTATAAATCACCAAGTCCTACAGAGTCTACCTGCTAAATAGCTTTCAAATATATCCATTTGCTCCTTCCACCCTCACACAGTACAAGCTACCACCATTTCTCAGCTGGGCTACCTCAAAAGCCTTGTTACCAGTCTTTATAAATACAATTTTCCTCCTATGCTCCAATTCATTCTTCTCTTAAAAACCTAACTGTGATCATTTCGCTTCCAAATAAATTGTCGTAAAATAAGGCTCAAGCTCCTAAAATAGTTAACAAGACCTCTGCCTACTTTTCAGCCTCATCTTCTTCATGCTGACTTACTTAGCTCCTCAAAAGGATCACAACTCAACCTGGACTTGCTGCGTTTGATGCACCCTTTGCCTGCACTCTCTCTCCAGGCATAGTCCTATACACGTGCGCTCCAAATGCAGCTCAGGTGGCGTGCTCTCTGGGGGCCCTTTTCTATCCACTCCCCTCCCCTATCATGTATACATACATGTTTTAGACTTTCCTGTTTTCAGGTCCCATGATACGCTACTTCCCTCTGTAACTCTCACTCCACTTCTTGACTTTCTGGATTCCTCCAGTCTAGACAATACCGTAAGTTAGAAACGATCACCTCATATACTTCTATAGGTTCAGGAACTATTAATAGCAATATGTGGCATACAACTGGTGTGCAAATATTTGGTGAATAAATGGGGAGAAGTGATCCCTTCAATTATATTTTCTACATAGCTAATAGCGGAAGAAATGGTATCAATAGATAGAAATTAAAGGGAAGAAGATTTCTCTGCAGTATAGGGAAGTAAACAAACTGGGCTGCTAAAATGGAATGGATGGCTTTGTGAGATGGAAGTAATGTTAAGTAAAGAACAGATGACCTACGAGGCATGTGATAGAGGGAAGCTGTGCAAGTCATAGATCTCTTCAACATTACCATTTTCTTTATTTCACTTTAGTCACTCTTCTGTGTACCTCAGTGATGGGCAGCACTCACCTAGGATCGCTATAGCTCAGTAATGGTGAATGCCCTTATCCACTCTCGGATCACAATCCTCTACCACTTTGGGTAACCATATGATGCCCTCACTTCGTCATCCTTCAGAGGGATCTCTAGCTCTGACTGCTTCATTCTCTCCCAATTCTATGGGCTCCCTTGGGGATTCTCTTTGTTTCCTCCTCTGAATCCCAGGATCAAATCTCTCACTCTGAGCAAATATCTCCCTGTCATTCCTGTTTAGGAATCCCCACATGATTTTTCACTGTACTCCCCTTCCACAGTGTCTGCCTTTCCACCAGAGACAGTGAACTCTCTGAAGAGAAGGGCTGAGTGTTTTCATTTTTGGAGTTCCAAAACTTAGAACAGTGCCAGGCACATAGCAGTCCTGAATATTAACTGAATGAATTGATGTAACCTTTGCCAGCCCAGCAAACTCCAAGCCTGAATGAATGTTACATTTCATCTTTTCTGTGGAAAAATAACATTGCTGTGCAGAATGGCACCAATATAAATAAGATCTTGCCACCAGGCCATCAGGGTCTGCTCTCATCCCTTTAACCTGCTCTTGTTCGGCTTTTTTCTTTTCTTTTTTTTTTTGAGACAGGCTCTCACTCTATCACCCAGGCTGGAGTGCAGTGGTGCAATCATGGCTCACTGAAGCCTTGACCTCCTGGGCTTAAGTTATCCTCCTGCCTCAGTCTTCTGAGTTGCTGGAACTATAGGTGTGTAACAGCATGCCTGGTTAATTTTTTTTTTTTTTTAATTTTGTAGAAACAGGGTCCCACTGTGTTGCCCAGGCTGGTCTGGAACTCTTGGGCTCAAGTGATCCTCCCACCTTGACCTCCCAAAGTGCTGGGATTACAGGCATGAGCCACCAAGCCTGGCTTTTGTTCAGCTTTATCTTATAGCTACGTGGCTCTTCCAAGCATTTATCACTCTCTTCACCAACTCTACTCAACCTTGGCCCTTCTACATTTGAGTGATGACTGTCATATTCTATGTCATAAAGGAAAGCAAGGTCATCAGCTAAACTGAGAGTTCATTACTTCTGCTCAATCATCTCCATACTTATCCTTACTAATATCTGTATTTATCTTTCCTCCAGCTTTGGAGAATGAGCTGTTCTTTGTTCCTGCTCAAGGCCAGCCACTCTATCTCTGCATTTGACCCTATGCCTTCTTCCTTTCCCTGAGACCCTGCTCTATCAATTATCCTTTCTCCTGGGCTCATTCCTCATAACTACGATGAAACATTAAACTTGAAACATACTTAATCTCAAGTCTTGCTTTACTTATTATTCAATGTCTTCCTTCCCTCCTTATCTGAACTTCTTGAGAGGGTAGTTTACATTTCCTCCCCTTCCATTCATTTTTCAGTCTATCACAGTATCTCTTTTGCTCCATCACACCAAAGAAACCACTCTTACCAGTGACCAATAATCTCCTATACTTAACAAACTCAATTGATACGCTTAGTTCTACATGCAGACTTATCCCTCTACCCAGAATACTTGGCCTGCTACCTGTAACATACCATTTACAATTCAGCTTAGGCATCATTCCCTTCAGGAAGCTTTTATCTGATTCTCCCAAGTTGAGCTAGATGCCCTCTGCAGGCTCTCAGAATATATCTGCATGTACCTTTTTCTCATTATACTGTACATTGTGGTCTAGAGACCAATAACAATCATAGCATAACTATCTGTTGATGACCTTTTAGAAGACAGGGCTGTGAGTTACTGGGTTGGTCATATATATTAAGTTTGCTGCCTGGTGCAGTGGCTCAAGCCTGTAACCCCAGCACTTTGGGAGGCCAAGGCGAGTAAACTGCTTGAGTCCAGGAGTTCGAGACCAGCCCGGGCAACACGGTGAAACCCTGTCTCTACTAAAAACTACAAAAACTAGCCGGGTATGGTGGTGCACTCCTGTAATCCCAGCTACTTGGGAGGCTGAGGTGGGCGAATTGCTTGAGCCTGGGAGGTGGAGGTTACAGTGAGCCAAAACTGTGCCACTGCACTCCAGCCTGGGCAACAGAGTGAGACCCTGTATCAAAAAAAAAAAAGAAAGAAAGAAAGAAAGAAAAAGAAAAAGGCCAGGCGCGGTGGCTCACGCCTGTAATCCCAGCACTTTGGGAGGCCGAGGTGGGCAAATCACCTGAGGTCAGGAGTTCGACACTAGCCTGGCCAACATGGTGAAGCTCCATCTCTACTAAAAATATAAAAATGAGCCAGGCATGGTGATGGGTGCCTGTAATTCCAACTACTCAGGAGGCTGAGGCAGGAGAACTGCTTGAACATGGGAGGCAGAGACTGCAGTAAGCTGAGATCGCGCCACTGCATTCCAGCCTGGGCAACAGAGCGAGATTCCGTCCAAAAAAAAGAAAAAAAAAAGTTTGCCAGGGATAGCTTTAGGTACACCTCTTTTTTATTCTCCAAAGTATCCTGGATTAGGTGATATAGCATATGGTCACCCTATCTATTACCCACTTTATAGCCTCAGTGGCTGGTACAGTGTCAACACAAAGTAGGTGATCAATAAAAGTTGTTGAATAAAATGATTGCAAATTAGATGGTATCCTTTGCTTCTAATATTCCACTGAAATCTGAATTGCTCTGACTGTAAGCATAAAAACTAATTTGTTAAGTTTTACAACAGTGAATACTTGTGAAGTATTCACTGAAGTAAAACACAATCATTATAAAAGTAGTTAACTGACAAAACACAAACTTATATGAGATTGTATATTTCTCATGCCATAAGAACCATAATGCTCACAAGTTTTCTAATCAGAATACCAATAAAAAAATGAAACATCTAACCAATTCTTACTTTTCCAAAGGGCTAGTCATTTTCTTTAAGTTTCTATGGAATCGTAAGGCTTGAATATCTTGTGTCTCTATTTTGGGAGGTAGAAGTCCTTGAAGACCAAGCATTTGTCGTTCTTGTAAAGTAAATGCCATTCCCTAAAGAGGAGAAATAAAAGGATTAAAAATTATTACTTACTGGGGTAGCAATGACATTGTTCTTCAAAATATAATTTAAATGCAAATTTGAAAAATCAATGACATATTATTTTTGCCCAGGCTTTCAAAACTTTGTAAGACTGATGTCCAGTATTGGTCAGGGTGTGGAAAAGAGATATTCTCACAAACCACTGCTGGAAATATAAACCAGTTTAGGCCTTTGGAAGACAGTTTTAAAGTATTCTTAAATTTTTTTAATGCACATATTATTCATCAAGCAATCTGACTTCCAGGTAGCCATTCTAGAAAAACATTCTTAATGGCATACAGAGGCATATACAAAAATTTAGTTGTAACGTTGTTTCTAGTTCCCTTGGCTATTACAAGCTAACAAAAGCCCATTAACTATGAAAGAGTTAAGCATCCTATAGTATATTCATACCATGAAATACCATAAAAAAGGGGATAGAAGAAATGATGCTTTAGAAAAAATTAATCTATATCATAAGAAAATCTTTTTCAATTTCTAGTATTTGACTATGGGTTAAATTCTTCATATCAAAACAATGTCAGTGAAAATGCTGGAGCAAGGCCTTTGGAAAATCTTTTCCTCCATAAAAGCAACAAGAACACTGGACAAATAACCAGAAACAACTTCTTCAACATTCTGGAAATCTACCAAAGGAATGTAGCAACCAGGGAGCAGTTATTCAGGAAAAATGGCTGGATTTCAGTAAGCAGCAAGTTTTGTGCCAGTTTTAAATTGAAAACTAACACCTCACAATTACTGTGAAAATCAGCAGCCTGGAAGCCACTGGAGCAGGGAGAAGGGGCTGGAGATTCTTCTAAAACCCCATTCCAGGAAAATGTCATTATTTGACCTGTCAGGTGGTTTCCTGGAAGACCCCACTTGCAAGGCTGTCTTCATTTGACCTAACTTGGTGCTCACCCAGTGTGAAAAGCCATTTCCGCAGAAGTGCTTGTTGGAAATAATCAAGAGGCAATAATTTAGCATAGCAGCTGCCCAAGACAGTGGATAACAGTTGAGGAAAACAACAGGGTAACCAAAAAGCTGACAAGGAAAAGCTAAAGAATGAGATGACCATGGGATTGGAGCTTTGAAAAGCCATGAGGTATTACTGGGACTCTAGAAGGTCACATACATGAGCTATGGACACATCCAGGAAACACCTGGAAAAGACCCTAGCTTACAACTCTGGCTAACCTTGAGGCTCTGTGCAAGCAGGAAGTGAAGGCTTTTGGGTAGTTGTAAACTGCCTGGAGGTATGCCGCAACATGCACACAGAGCCGCTTGGCAAAAAATGGGAAATTTACTAGTTCCAAGCATTTAAGTCTTTGTCTAATTATCAGCTGACCACAAAACTAACCAATCAGAGACTTCAGTGGGCATGTACAAGAATACAGACTTTATAAAGAATTAGTTTGGAGGCCGGGCACAGTGGCTCATGCCTGTAATCCCAGCACTTTGGGAGGCCAAGGAGGGCAGATCACCTGAGGTTAGGAGTTCGAGACCAGCCTGGCCAACATGGTGAAACCCCCGTCTCTACTAAAAATACAAAAATTAGCTGGGCATGGTGGCACATGCCTGTGGTCTCAGCTACTTGGGGGGCTGAGGCAGAAGAGTCGCTTGAACCTGGGAGGTGGAGGTTGCAGTGAGCCAAGATTATGCCACTGTACTCCAGCCTGCACAAAAGAGCGATACTCTGTCTCAAAAAAAGAAAAGAATTAGTTTGGAAATATCACTAAACAAGCAAAAGGAGCAGCAATACAACAAACCCTGGGAGGAGTATTTGATTTCCTGAGCTGTTACCCTATTTAAAATGTCCAGTTTTCAACAAAAATCATTAAACTGTCCTTGAGGAAGCCTAAACATTGTACTTACTAGATAAAGACTTTAAATTCACATCTTTGAATACATTCAAAGACCTAAAAGATGTCTATGTCTAAAGAACTAAAGGAAAGTGTGAGAATAATGTCCCACCAAATTGAGACTATCAACAAAGAAATTAAATGGGAATTCTGGGGATGAAAGTACTGCAAACCAAAAATAAAATTATAAGGTCCTCCAACCACCTGAATGGACTTCCTCCTTGGCCAGGGCACTCTAACATTTAACCTGAAAAGACTGGTTTAGGTTATGATAGCAAGTGGGGGGTCGACATGCCTCACTGTACTCCTACAGCATTAACATCAACACAGACCTTAAGCCTGATAAGAAACACTTACATCTATTCTCTGAAGCCTGCTACCTGGAGGCTTCATCTGCATGAAGAAACGTTGGTCTCCAAAACCTCCTATCATAATCCAGACATTTATCTTTATTGATAATAACTCTTTCAACCAACTGCCAATAAGAAAAAATTTAAATCTACCTATAACCTGGAAGCCCCCGCTTCGAGTTATCCCACCTTTCTGGACTGAACCAATGTGTATCTTAAATGTATTTGATGTCTCATGTCTCCTTAAAATGTACAAAACCAAGCTGTGCCCCCATAACCTGGGGCACGTATTCTCAGGATCTCCTGAGGGCTGTGTCACAGGCCATGGTCACTCATTATGTGGCTCAGAATAAATCTCTTCAAATGTTTTACAGACTTTTAATCTTTTCATCAACAGTACAATAAATGAAAATAAAAAATTTACCCGAGGGGTTCAACAGTAGATTTGAGCAAGTGGGACAAAGAACCAGCAAACTTAAAAATAGGTCGCCCAAGATTATCTAGTCTAAGACAGAAAGAGAAAAGAATAAAGAAATATGAATTGCCGGGCGTGGTGGTTCACGCCTCTCTCTAATCCCAGCACTTTGGGAGGCTTAGTTGGGCGGTTCACGAGGTCAAAAGATCGAGACCATCCTGGCCAACATGATAAAACCCCACCTCTACTAAAAAAAAAAAACAAAAATTAGCTGGGTGTGGTGGCGTGTGCCTGCAGTCCCAGCTACTCAGGAGGCTGAGGCAGGAGAATT
>NW_012109474.1:4071044-4076533 GCF_000951045.1 Mandrillus leucophaeus | reverse complement strand
TTCTAAGACCAGCCTGGTCAATGTAGTGAAACCCTGTCTCTACTAAAAATACAAAAAAAAAAAAAAAAATAAGCCAGGTCTGGTGGCGGGTATCTGTAGGCCCAGCTACTTGGGAGGCTGAGGCAGGAGAAGAGCTTGAACCCAGGAGGTGGAGGTTGCAGTGAGCCGAGATTGCACCACTGCACTCCAGCCTGGGTGACAGAGCGAGACTCTGTCTCAAAAAAACAAAAAACCAGAAAAAACAAAACATAATCCAATTATATGCTTTCTGCAAGGGACACAATTAAGTGGAAAGTAAAAGGATGGAAAAAGATATACCACACAAATTGTAACCAAAAGAGAGCTACAGTGGCTATACTAACAACAGACAAAACAGACTTTAAAATGAACGCTGCTACTACAGAGGACATTTTCCAACGATGAAAGGGTGAATCTATTATGAAGATATAACAGTTATAAATATAGATATACCTAACAACAGAGGTCCAGAATACATGAAGCAAAGCTAACAGAATTGAAGACAGAAAGGCAATTCAACAAGTTGGAGACTTTAATACCCGCTTTCAATAATGGAGGAGACACTAGACAAAATAAGAAAACAGCAGACTTGAACAACAGCATCAATTAATGAGTCCTGACAGATACACAGAACATTCAACAACTGCAGAATACATATTCTTCTCAGGTGCTCACAGAACAGCCCAGGACAGATCACGTGTTAGACCATAAAACAAGTTTCAGAAAATGTAAAATAATTTCAGTCATTCGATGTGTGATCTCAGACTACAATGCAAGGAGATAAGAAACCAATAATATGAGGAAATTTGAGGAATTCACAAATATTTGAATAAATAATATACTCCTAAATAACCAACTGGCTAAAGATGAAATCACAAGGGAAATTAGAAGATACTTTGCATTAAAACATAACGTATCGGCCAGGTGCGGTGGCTCACGCCTGTAATCCCAGCACTGTGGGAGGCTGAGGTGGGCAGATCATGAGGTCAGGAGATTGAGACCATCCTGGTTAACATGGTGAAATCCCGTCTCCGCTAAAAATACAAAAAAATTAGCCAGGCATGGCGGCATGCGCCTGTAGTCCCAGCTGCAGGGGAGGCTGAGGCAGGAGAATGGTATGAATCCGGGAGGCAGAGCTTGCAGTGAGCCGAGATTGCACCACTGCACTCCAGCCTGGGTGACAGAGCAAGACTCTGCCTCAATTAAAAAAAAAAAAAGAAAAGAAAAAGAAGAAACATATCAAATTTTTTATTAGTTTAATATTAAGCTGAAATGATCATCCTCTCACCTACTCTTCTCCATCTCCCTTTGCCACTTCTCCCAAGTCTCCCTTTTTCTCATCTATGCAACAGCAATTCCCTCCCTCCCAATTTACATAGCAGAGGTGTACTTCTTCCGGCTGATTCTGAAAGATCCTGAACTATTTTCCTTTAGGCACATGCTGTTTCTCCACAGGAGTCAATACTGACACAAATTTCTTAAACAGACACTTGAATATTCAGGTAAACATGCTAGGGAGCCAGTAAGGGTGTAAAGTGGGAGTCTCATCAGCCATTGGAATTCCAAATCCAATGACTATTACACTATTATGCACCCATGTATTTATTATATGGCTTATGAAACATTTTGGGGATATATTTATAATATACTTTTCTCAGTGGTACAATTGCATAGAAAAGTATATGCTATAATCTTAAAAGTAAGTATACTTTTAAGAGAATCATGGCCAAATAAAAATAGATGATAGTTTTTTTTATCTTTTATTAGTCATATTATTTGTGTAAATAAGAACCAGAAGAAAATTCTAAATTCATTAAAGAACTAGCCAGGAGAAGTTAAAATAAAAACAAATAAATTAACAAAACCCTCAGAGAACTAATAACCAGAAAACCAGAGTTCCAGATACAAAGCTTGAGCATGTCCTTAAATCTTAGGGATGGAATCTACAAAATAAATTTTGTAGTTATTGATTCTCTTCTTCAACACTCCTTCTTGAATTAAGTTAATGGTTTGCATAGGTATTTACTATGTACTTAGCTCTTTTAGTTCTGGCAATCTATGGTTCATTATTCTAAATAGAGTCCATTAGGATATTTTAATTTGGCTGAAATAAATTAAAAATCTGTAGTAAAATCTCTTTACAATCTTACATCTTGAAGAGAATATTTGGTTTAAAAGAGATGCTCAGTACTATTACGGGAGGAACTGGAAAAAGAAAAAAATGTAGACAGAAGGAGTGATTTGAGAATTACTAGCTTCTATCAATAGTGTTCAGGTGTTTTTAAAAAAAATTTCAGAAGGACTCCTATACCTTTAAATCACTGGGTCATCAATAAAAATGCTGGCGTCTCTCTTGCTAAGGCAGCCAACACAGAGGTAGGAAGAACAAAAGTGAAAAAAAAATTGAGGGTAGGAGGCTATGTACATAGTTTAGAGTTGGCTCATCTTGTAATCAAACAATTGTACATTTTTACAGTTGTAATCATAATAAACTTCAGCCTGAATCCTCCCCAAATTTCTTGTTTGAGAACTCTACTCTATGGAAGCATTATTAAAGTGTAAAAGAAAGTATCACTTTTATCTACCTCTAAAGGCTTTAAATCCACACTAAAAATGAATAGCCAATTCATTTATTATATATTTTATCATCTCTATGATTCAACCAAATATTTATTTACTGGTACTCATTTCATACTTTAAAGCACATTTTATCTATATCTTTAAGCCTTTTACAATCTAATATAAGACATATCATGAGTGTAACGGAAATAATCTAAGACTAAAACAACTTTTCAGACTCTTTAATATTCATTTGGGTTTGTACTGAGAAATGTAAGAAGGCAAACGATTCAGGAGATAGAATCCATTTATATACATTTATATGCAGGAGATAAAATGCATTCCCTTAACCTCAATACGGATAGGCACCACATAGCCAGTGCCTCACTAGCATTCAAATGCATGTTTACATTTCTGAAAATGTGTTAACTGAGATGAACTTGCACTAAAAAGGGCAAATTATAACTAAGTGGAAAGCTCTGTTCATCACAAATCCACAATTACTCACATTGCATGTTCTATTGCTTATGTTGTTTTGGTATAGGAATTAGGTCTTAATACATAAATTTGAAATAAAATATACTCATTGTATCAGCCCATTCTTATGCTGCTATGATGAAATACTGAGACTGGGTAATTTATAAGAAAAGAAGTTTAATTGACTCACAGTTCCACATGGCTGGGGAGACCTCAGGAAACTTTCAATTATGGTGGAAGGTCCCTCTTCCCAGGGTGGCAGGAGACAGAATGAGTGCTGAGCGAAGGGGGAAGTCCCTTATAAAACCATCAGATCTTGTGAGAAAAGCATGGGGGAAACCACCCTCATGATTCAATTACCTCCACCGGGTCCTACCTTTGACACGTGGGAATTATTAAAATTCAAGATGAGATGTAAGTGGTGACGCAGAGCCAAATCATATCACTCATCAACTGAAAACTTTTTAACGTAATTTAAAATTATTCTTACTTTTTTCCTTCTTCTTCCTCCTATTCTTATTTAAAAAAAAACTGTATCACTCAATTTTTAAGACTTTGTAAGATGAAGTGGGCTTAAGAAAAACACAAAAAATGACAAGAAGACATATAAATCAGTACATTGGGAAAAAAAGGTGTGAATAGGGGTATTTCCTAACTTGTTTTACAAGAAGTAGGTAACAAAATTCCTACCTAATCCAAACTTCTTTTCTGAAAACAAAACCCATGCTTAATTATCTGTGAAACTCTGAGCACCAATCATGTCAGATTTTGTTTTCCTATGTGTTCATTTGTTCATGCATTCATCCATCTATCCAGCATGTACTGAGGCTCTGTGTGTGCTAAGTACTCTGGGGTAAGATATTGAGGATACAGACTAAGATATGGTCCTTGTCCTCAAGGGAGGAATGAGATAATTCCAACTGAGTATGATAAATGGTATTGACAGAAGTGAGCACAAGAATGCTCAAAGAACAAACAGGGAAGTAACTCATCCAGTGTGGTGAGGAAGTATAAAAAAGGGTCAGTGAAAACTTCCTAGAGCAGTGGTCCCCAACCTCTTTGGCACCAGTGACCAGTTTCATGGAAGACAATTTTTCTTTTTTTTTTTTTTTGAGACAGGGGCTCACTCTGTCACCCAAGCTGCAGTGCAAGTGGCACGATTTCATTGCAACCTCCACCTCCTGGGCTCAAGCGATCCTCCCACCTCAGCCTCCTGAGTAGCTTAAACTATAGGCATGCACCACAATGCTTGGCTAATTTTTCTGTATTTTTGGTAGAGACGAGGTCAGGCTGGTAGAGACCAGGCCAGGCTAGTCTCAAACTCCTGAGCCCAAGCAATCCACCTCAGCCTCCCAAAGTGCTGGGACTACAGGTGTGAGCCACTGCACCCGGCCGAAGACAATTTTTCTTTTCATGTCTTAGCTGTTATTGAAGTCATTGATGATAGTTATATTTTCATGAGTTTTTATCTTGTTGACTGTATTTCAGGGGGTGGGGAATGGTTTCAGGATGAAACTGAATCAAGGCATTAGATTCTCATAATTAGTGCACAACCTAGATCCCTTGCATGCACAGTTCACAATACGGTTTGTGCTCCTCTGACAGGAGGCAGAGCGCGGGTGGTAATGCAAGCCATGGGGAGTGGCTGTAAATACAGATGAAGCTTCACTTGCTCAACCACTGCTCACCTTCTGCTGTATAGGAAAGGATGCAGAGCTGAATTTCAGAAAATTATTAGAAAAGTTAGCCAAATGAGCATGCAGAGAAAAGGAGAAATACAATTTTATACTTGTATAGCACTTTAAATGTTTCCAAATGCTATTACCTATATTATTTACATGAAAAAACTAAGGCCTAGAGAAGTTGAAGGGTTTGCCAAAGTTTTATGGCTAGTAAATGGTAAAGCTCAAATTAGCACCTAAACTCCTGCTTATAACCTAGCATAATGGTGTCCCACCTTTTAAAGTATAAGAAATTTTGGCCAGGTGTGGTGGCTCATGCCTGTAATCCCAACAGTTTAGGAGGCCAAGGCAGGTGGATCGCTTGAGCCTAGGAGTTCAAAACCAGCGTAGGCAACATGGCAAGACCTCGTCTCTACAAAAAAATACAAAAAGTAGCCAGGCGCGGTGGCACGTGCCTGTAGTCTCAGGTACTCGGGAAGCTGAGATGGGAGAATCACCTGAGCCCAGGGAGGTCAAGGCTGCAGTGAGCCGTGATAGTGTCACTGCACTCCAGCCTGGGCAACAGAGTGAGGACCTGTCTCAAAAAAATAACATAGGCCCGGCGCAGTGGCTCACACCTGTAATCCCAGCACTTTGGGAGACCGAGGTGGGCAGATCACGAGGTTGGGAGATCGAGACCATCCTGGCTAACACGGTGAAACCCCGTCTCTACTAAAAATACAAAAAATTAGCCAGGCATGGTGGCGGGCGCCT
>NW_012109474.1:4061049-4070914 GCF_000951045.1 Mandrillus leucophaeus | reverse complement strand
AAATAAATAAATAAATAAAATGAAATAATACCAGGTTTCTACTTGGGATAATAAAAAAGTTCTGGAACTAGATAGTGATGATGGTTGCACAACACTAAATGAATTTAATGTCACTGAATTGTATACTTTTAAATGGTTAAAATTGTCAATTTTATAATATGCTTCCTTTACCACAATAAAAAAGTTTTATAAACAAAGAGCAGGTATACCTTGAGTATACAGTGATTACAGACATACATTTAAAAAGATTCAGAATTCAATACTGCCTTTAATTACTATTTTATTAATTATAGCAGCAACATATCCTTAAAATAATATTTACAAAAATGTGAAAAGTTATTAAGTCTACAATGTTTGAAGTGCAAACTTGATTTCTTTACATGGTAAGTTCCTGAGGAGTCTATAACCTATGACTTGGGAATCACTGGTCTATGTTCTTCAAACAAAAATTAAACTCTTCCTGATGTTTAAGGGGTTTCCAGAAGTGGTCCTTCAATGAAGTGACCATACAGATGCTAGTCAATCTTAGAGATTTCAGAAGGCCAGATGTTAGACATTATCTTCTTTTTTATTTTTCTTTTTTTTTTTTTTTTGAGACAGAGTTTCACTCTTCTTGCCCAGGTTGATGTGCAATGGCACAACCTAGGTTCACCGCACCCTCCACTTCCGGGTTCAAACAATTCTGCCTCAGCCTCCCGAGTAGCTGGGATTACAGGCATGCACCACCACGTCCAACTAATTTTGTATTTTCAGTAGAGACAGGGTTTCTCCATGTTGGTCAGGCTGGTCTCGAACTTCCAACCTCAGGTGATCCACCCGCCCCGGCCTCCCAAAGTGCTGGGATTACAGGCATGAGACACTGAGCCTGGCTGACGTTATTTTCTTTAGAGAAGTATGGTAATGCACTTAGACTATGCTCCATCTGCAAACTTGTTTGCCACTCAACGTACTTTATAAATTTCTTATAATCTCTAAATCCCCAGAGTAGGTTTTAAATAAATTATTTCCATAAGGATAAAAGATAAAATAAAACCAATATATTTATCAAATGCACCCATAGCACTGTAAAAGATACACAGAAGTATTTGAATGGTCACTGCCCAAAAGGAACCAGAAATATAGTCAAGAAGATACAAATTCATGAAAATGTAACTACCATAAATTACTTCAATAACAGCTTAAAACCATGAAAAGAAACACAAAGCAACACATATTGATTACTTGCCACAGGTACAGAAAGAAACTGCTGTGGGGTTTCAGAGAAGGGAGTAATTACTCCTCCATGGTGGTGTAAAAAGGTTCTACAGGAGAACTGGATTTGAAATGAGGTGCATCTTAAAGAGCAAATGTGATGTGGAGAGGTCAAGCACAAAGAAGAGAGGATTAGAATATTCTTCATTAAGCTTCATTTAACGCACTAACTGCTTGCAGAACTCATTCTGTGTCACACACAAGAATACAAAGGTGAGGTGCTCTGTGTTACCCATGGTCAAATTCCCCTTTGTAGGCCTGAAACCCCTCATTACTTATCATATGATAACAATAAACTATTTTCCCTGATAGTGGGAAACAAATGGGACTGACAAGTTTTTTATGACTGCTCTTTTAAAATAAGTCACACCTTTCATTTGAATTTACCTTTCCCCAAAAGGTAAATTTCATATATTGCAATGTATCCTCTTGCAAGCTTCTTGTAAAAAAATCTCTTCCCAGAACTTTTACTTACCATTTAATACTGCCACTAAAAAACACACAGGCACTTGTCCACTGAACTAAACATAGATGAAGGACGAAGTCATGACTGGATCTCAATACTGCACATCACTTTTGTCCCAAGAGTATAATAAAGAGTCAAGAGTCTCTCTCTTTTGAAGCAGTCATCTAATCATTCTAACTAATGGGGAAAATTTTTTGTGTGCGATGGTTTGTGTCCAAAAAGACAGGTGGAGGTGGGGTGATGTGGACTTTACATAAAGGTTCATTTCACAATTTTGACCCTACCTTCCAAGGACCTAACTGATTAGCTCAGGGTGAGTACCTGATGTGAGCTGGGGAAATGTAAATATCTCACATGTGGCCCAACGTCCTGGCCAAAGCACTATTCCAAGTTTTTATTTTTTATTTTTTAAAGCTAGAACTAGGAATCAAAGTCAATCCTTTTCTGGTGGTAAAAGTCATGAGGATGAAATTTAGGGGGTATAAAGCAACCACGATTTTGCCATGTAGAGAAGCGTAAAAAGTTCATGTAAACAACTATCTCTGAACAGCCTTAGCATAAAGCTACAAAAATATGTCACACCTTATCAGTCTTAAATATATCAAACCTTTAACAGGAAGAGAGAAAATGTACATTGGTATTAATGTTACCACCTTGTTGGTTCTCGGGTTCAGCATAAGTGGCTTGCCTTTTTCTTTTATGTGCAAACGTCGACATGCCAAAGTACAAGTGGTAGAAACTACTCTTAACCGGGACAACATCTTTTCTTTCACCTGAAAAAAACAAACCAAATAAACCACTGTTGAGAATCATATTATAGGCCTCCATGTGCACTGGGTATCAGTTTTCAAAACACATTCATGTTTCCATAGGCTGCAACTGTTTTAAAAAGGTAACAATAGGCGAAGGTGAAAACTTAACTTTTTCTGATAACACTCTTATGTTCTTGGGAAATAATCACTGCTACTCTTTATGTACCACCTACTATGTATCAGACACTGCAAAAAACATTTAACCTCTTTCTAGACACACAAGTGTGGCAAGATATGCATCTCCCACTTGTGAGAGAAACAAATTAAGAGGTTAAGAAACGAGGTAACATAGTAAATAGCAAAGTGAGTTTCATTTTAGTGAGTGAGAGTTTAGCTTGAAGGTAGAAAAGTAAATAATAGGAAAGTGGAGACACACAGAGGAAGAAAAACTATCCTGATTCTTAATCTAGACCTAGAATTTCAATGTACTATGTTTAATGTTTAAATTTAATATACTAGAATTTTTTGTCTTAGCAAACCTGTTATTTAATATAAATAAATAATATAAATTGGCTAGAAAACATAAATTGTGTATAATTACTTTATATGAAATAATGTATAAAATAATTGCATCCATCATAAACATGGACTTTTTAAAGAGAAAACTATACATTAAATATAAAATATTTAGTGACGATAGATTCTTCTGCTTACCAATTACCTCACCAAAAATCAGAATTTGAAATGCCTATTTATTTCTTTAAACATTACAAATCATTGCAATGATTATGCTGTTAAGTTTTTTTAAATGGAATTTCTATTTGTGGAGAAATCCATGATCAGTGTGAGGGGGCACCAAAACCATTTACATAAGGATTTTTTTTTTCTTTTTCAAGCTCATATACCATAAAAGTAACCATTTTAAACTGAACAATTCAGAGGCATTTCAGAAATTCTTTTTTTGTTTTTGTTTTTGAGATGGAGTCTCGCTCTATCGCCCAGGCGGAAGTGTAGTGGCACGATCTCAGCTCACTGCAAGCTCCACCTCCCGGGTTCACGGCATTCTCCTGCCTCAGCCTCCTGAGTAGCTGGGACTACAGGCGCCCGCCACCACGCCTGGCTAATTTTTTTGTAGTTTTAGTAGAGAAGGGGTTTCACTGTGTTGGTCAGGATGGTCTCGATTTCCTGACCTCGTGATCCGCCTGCCTCGGCCTCCCAAAGTGCTGGGATTACAGGCATGAGCCACCGAGCCCGGCCAGAAAATTCTTAGAGTTGTACAACCACCACCTCTATTTATTCCAAAATAACTTTTTACCCCAGAAAGAAACACTATACCCATTAAGCACTTATTCCCCATTCCTCCTTTTGGTCCGTTACAACATAAACTCTTTATTACTATTATTCTGTATATTTATGCTTTACAACAGAAGTTTTGCCAAGCTCTACTATAAGGGTTACAAATCCCTGTGACCCGAAAGGCAGGAAGGAAACTATCCTGCCTGTGTTGTACACACACACACACACACACACACACACACACGAGGTGGGGGGGGTTGTTCAGTGGCAGCATGATTTCTGGATTACTTTTACGCATATTTCAATCCAGAGGTCAGTGAGAACTTCAAAAAAGGGAATTTATTTATTTATTTATTTTTGAGAAAGAGTCTGGCTCTGTCATCCAGGCTGGAGTGCAGTGGCGCCATCTCGGCTCACTGCAACCTCTGCCTCCCAGGTTCAAGTGATTATCCTGCCATCTTGCCTCAGACTCCTGGGTAACTGGGACAATACGCACATGCCACCGCGCCCAGCTAATTTTTTATATTTTTATTAGAGATGGGGTTTCACCATATTGGCCAGGCTGGTCTGGAACTCCTGACCTCATGATCCACCTGCCTCAGCCTCCCAAAGTGCTGGGATTATATGCATGAGCCACCGTGCCCAACCAAAAAAGGGATTTTTTTTTTTTTTTTTGAGATGGAGTCTCTCTCTGTCGCCCAGGCTGTAGTGCAACAGCGCGATCACAGCTCACTACAACCTCTGCCTCCTGGATTCAAGCTATTCTCCTGCCTTAGCCTCCCGAGTAGCTGGGATTACAGGAATCCGCCATCATGCCCGGCTAATTTTTTTTTTTTTCTGTATTTTTGTAGAGACAACATTTTTACCATGTTGGCCAGGCCGGTCTTGAACTCCTGACCTCAGGTGATCCACCTGCCTCAGCCTCCTAAAGTGCTGGGATTACAGGCGTGAGCCACCGCGCCCGGCCAAAAAGGGATGTTTTAAAGGTGTTGCATGATCACTTATTCCTGGACACTGAAACACTCCAGTTTGCAAGTAACTATGCTGAAGTTGTTTTCTGCCTCCCATACCACTTCCATCCACCAACCTTTGAAATGAAGTGCGATTTGATGTTTCAAGACCACCTGCATGAGGCTTAGCGTTTCATCAACACATCCATGTATGGATGGTAAGCCTGATATTAAATATGACGCAGTCAGAGTGAGAAGTTCTTCAACATTGCCAAGAATGTTTCACTCACATTAAATAGTCATTGATGCAATTAAACTAAATAATCAAAGCATTAAGGACATGAATGAAAAGAATGTGTGAATGATTTAAAAGGTTTCCTGTTCTTTGTCAAAAAAGTGAAAAACACTGTACAGGTAGCCAGGCCAAGATAGTAGGGATGGTTTTGTTCACAGCTTCAAAGAAGAAATTTAAGAATTAATTATGAGCCTTAACAAAACACTGACAAAGAATGCAGAAAATGGGAAGAGCAGAAAGAGTAAGAGGAAAAGGCAGTAATAGAAAATCTTCAATGTACTGTTAAAAAAATGATTTAATTTCTGAATATGTAGTTAGTAGAATAAAACTACAAAATCACACATAGGAGATTTGAGACCCTTTTAAGAAATATTTGAGCTGTTCAAAAGACAGTAAGACAGAAAAATAACCAGTAGCTGAGCCTACACAAACCTTTTGAGTCAAACACAAGCAAATTACTTTCTCAATTACCAAGGCTGACTACTGGGGAGGCATCAAACTCTAACAACTTCCTGATAGCCTTTTCAGGGGAAAGGTAACACAAATTATTGAAATTATGTATTTTACTCATCTGACTGGTCTTATTCATTAAGCAGGTGCTACATCATTATCCTCATTCTTTTTCATTGCTGCATTTCTATTATAGTCATAATAGAGTAGCAAAAATAACCATGATGAAAAATAAGTGTTCAGGTTATCTTTTTAGAAATTAATTTATGCTACCATCTTGATGCTTTAAGTTCAAAATACTATAAAATTACAATTTTGCATATACACTATTACTATTATTCTGTATATTTATGCTTATTATTTTATAATAACTCAAGTATTCAAGCAAATTTAAAGGGTTTTTTTTTTTTTTGAGATGGAGTCTCACCCTATCGCCCAGGCTGGAGAGCAATGGCATGATCTCGGTTCACTGCAACCTCCGCCTCCCGGGTTCAAGCAATTCTCCGGCCCCAGCCTCCCAAGTACCTGGGATTACAGGCATGTGCCACCATGCCCAGCTGACTTTTTGTATCTTTAGTAGAGATGGGGTTTCACCATGTTGGCCAGGCTGGTTTCGAACTCCTGACCTTGTGATCCTCCTACCTCAACTTCCCAAAGTGTTGGGATTACAGGTGTGAGCCACCGCGCCTGGCCTTAAAGAGTAATTTTTTTACTATACTTTTCACTTCATGACTCCACTGAATTGTTTTTCTTAGAATAAAAAAGCAGCATTATTTTGGGCCCATTTACAACACAGGTCTAAAGCTGCAGATGATATAACTGCCATCTAGAAAATCTGAGACAGTCAACCGAAAAAAATACTAGAACTAATAAGAAGACTTCGGCAAAGTGGCTGATTATATCAGCAATAAGATCTTTAATAGGATAAAAGATTCTATTTATAATACTAATACAAATTATAAAATACCTAGGAAGTACACCAACAGAGAAACTAATAGACATAAAGAAGTCCTAAATACATGGATAGAAATACCCATTTCTGGATGGGAATAGTCAACAGTAAAAATATCAGTTTCCCCTGAAACAATCCACACAGTTCTAAGGCAATTCCAACAAAAATTCCAAGAATATTTATAGAGCTTTGTTTTTTATTTTTTTAGAGACAAGATCTCATTCTGAGCTCAGGCTGGAGTGCAGTGGCCCAATCATAGCTCACTGCATCCTTGAACTTTAGGGAGCTTTAGACTCAGCTTGAACGTATATTTGAAAGAGCAAATGTGAGAAAATTCAAGAAATTTTGAAAAAGAAGAGGTAGAAGGATTTGCCATTACAGTTAGCAAAACCTTTCAAACAGATTAAAGATGTTAACATTTTTCCAGAAAGTAAAGAAACTATAAAGAATTACGAGTCCAGGCCGGGTGCAGTGGCTCACCCCTGTAATCCCAGCACTTTGGGAGGGCAAGGCAGGCAGATTGTTTGAGTTCAGCAGTTCGAGACCAGCATGGTCAATATGGTGAAACCCCGTCTCCACCAAAAAACACACACACACACACAAAAAAATAAAATTAAGCTGGGTGTGGTGTACACCTGTGGTACCAGCTAAGATGGGAAGATTGTATGAGTCTGGGAGGCAGAGGTTGCAGTGAGCCAAGATTATGCCATTGCACTCCAGCCCTGATGACAGAGTGAGACCCCATCTCAAAAAAAAAAAAAAAAAAAAAAAAAAAAGAATTGTAAGT
Source organism: Mandrillus leucophaeus (assembly GCF_000951045.1). Classification (NCBI taxonomy): domain Eukaryota; kingdom Metazoa; phylum Chordata; class Mammalia; order Primates; family Cercopithecidae; genus Mandrillus; species Mandrillus leucophaeus. The sequence goes on along the minus strand of NW_012109474.1, from coordinate 4,063,715 downwards.
CCAATTCCAGGTGGTCCAGGTAGGCCTCCTGGTGTCATGGAGAAACGGGTCTGTGACTAGTGCCCCCCACAAATTTGTGTGATACTGGAGACACCATGAACAAACACCATCACTGTCTATGGCAACAAGAGTCTTCTGCTATCTTAGCCTATTTGTGGGAGTGAATTCTTTTGGGGATCATGCGGAAACACATCTGTGCCATTTAAAAAATGTCACTTATGTCTATGGTATTCTAAACCTGCAGAGTTACCTCTGGGACTTTCCATGAAAAAGGCTCATTGGCTTAGGTGCTTATGGAATAAATTAATTGGCTGTATTTATGAGAAAATTTTTCAGAGACCTCTTATCTTTTCAGAGCTCTATGAAAAGATACAAAAGGAAAATCGCAAGCAGAATTCAGATTTACAACAAAGTAAAACTCCTTTGTATGCTCAAACTGTCTGCTTTGGATCCCCTGTGGGATTTATAAAGAAGACCACTCCCCCTTGTAGTCTGGTAGTTCAGATTAACCTTCCTCAGTGTCTCCTCTGACCTATCCAAACTCCTTCTTGAAAAAGCTTAAATTCTATTTGAAATAAAGCTAGTTTAAAAATTGTTGGTAAAATAAGAATGTCTCAAAATTGTCAGTATTAAATATAATTCAGACATTTTTGCCTTGGGTCTACTGGTCAGATTTACAGTTTCTTCTTCGTTATTTTAAGGTCATCAAACTGTTGCTCCTGAGATATTTTAAATATTTGTTTGATTTGTCTGAACTTACGTTTTTGGTTTTGAGCCTTTAAATTCTGCAGTCTACAGAGAGACCATGGTGAGGCCCAGGTACATACATTTATCTTCAGTACCTGGGCCACCAGCTGCAGGGCAGAGCCAGGCCCTATATGGTCCTGCCCTCCTGGTCCAGCAGTGCCTCCTGGCCATGCTAGAAGGGATTGGGTCCCCCAGACAGACGTAGTCTTAATAGCTCTGTCCAGGACTCTGTACCTGGTACATAGCAATTAAAATTGCTTCCTGCTAGGTTTTATACTGGAAATTAGTAAGAGTCAAAATTGCAATATATGTAATTAAAACAACTAGATATAAAGAAAATTATTTTACAAGAAAGGCAGGATGCTTTTTGGTGAGGAAAGTTATAAGACAGACAAAAGATGTGTTTTTTGTTTAAAAAAGTAATTCCGTCTAGTTTAGAGGTTATTTAAAAGTTTTATAATGAAGGAAAAAAATGATATAGATAAAACTAAATTGATAAAATAAGTTAGAGAAGAAAAAAACCTGAAATAATTTTGTAAGTAGTTGTAAAAAATTTACAGAAATCTTATCTTGTGTGGTCAAAGTTGACTGAGATTGAATTTATTTATAAGGTTTTATTAAAATTCACTTTAACAGTACTACACTGAGGCCCTGCACAGTGGTGCATGCCTGGAATCCCAGCACTTTGGGAGGCTGAGATGGGTGGATCACTTGAGTTCAGGAGTTCGAGACTAGCCTGGGCAATATAGTAAGACTTTGTCTCCACAAAAAGTACAAAAAAGGAAAAATAATAATAATAATATATTGAATTTGGTTTTCTCTTCTGAACAAGATTTTTGTGTAGTATTAATAAAAAAATAAAAGACTATAATTTGCCTTTTGAGTAAGCTGCAAAATAGAAGAAACATTGTTTGCATCATACTGTCTTTATTGAGCCTTTTGATTTTTTTGGAAAATGGGGTTGCTTTTCTATCAAAGAGTGAGGATTCTTGATTTTTGAAATCTCTAAACTATCACCAAATCAAATTTCAAATTCCAAATTATATCTTTTTGACCTTAAACCAACTCTTGGACATTCCAAAAGGGCACGCAGAAGCCCAAGCGAAACATATTAGGCTTACTGGGCATGTTAAATTATATGGGAAGCATTATCAAATAAGAATAATGTTTAACCATTTCCTACAGTCACATTAACATGAACAGCTCAATATGTGTTCCAAAACTGCATGAGATTCCTGGAAATCTGATACGTCTTAGGAAATGTTGTCAGTCATAATTCTAATGCTAAACTGTTGTATGTCACAGAAATAACTAAATTTCCTTGTCAATTGTATCATTATTATTATGAACTCTTATCAAGTCTTTAACCATGGCCCATTTTTAAGTCTTATTATCCGTGGTAAATTGCTTTTTCCTAATATATCTTCAAAAAGATCCCCCTTTATTACAAAGGATACAGATGAAGAGCCAGATAAAGAGATGTAGATGGCAAGGTATTGGGGGCAAGGGGATGCAGGGCTTCCATGCCCTCTATGGACAGGCCACTCTCCCAGCGCCATGTGTTCAGCAACCCAGAAGCTCATCAAATCTTGTTGTTCAAGAGTTTTATAGAGCTTAATGTTCAGCACCCCAAAGCTCATGGATAGGGCTGAAAGTTCTAACCCTCTAATCACTTGGTCTTTCTAGTGATCAGCCCTATCCTGAGGCTGCCTAGGGGCTCTACCTAGGCAGAGTAGAGTCACCTCATGTGACTAGCATACACTCAGGTGTGATCAAAAGGGGATCATTATGACAAAAAACATGCCTACCATGGGGGGGAGGGGATTAATGGATACAAATATACAGCTTGACAGAAGGAATAAGACCTAGTGTTACATCAGTAAGGTGACTATAGTTTATAATAATCTACTGTACATTTT
>NW_012109474.1:4058451-4059324 GCF_000951045.1 Mandrillus leucophaeus | reverse complement strand
GAAATCAACCCTTGGGGGCAGTTTTAAGTTTGCCTCTATATGAGATCTAGAGGGTCTACAGGCTAAAACTAGTTTCTACGTTAGTTTCTGTGTTAGATGGTTACATACCTCGGGTAGAATTCCAAAGTCAAATTCAAACAAGTTGAGGCTTAGGATTCTACTTATGGTGTGGGATGGATGGTTTAACTCTTGTCTCAACCCCAGTGAGGATACAGTCTTCATTCATGGAGAGAAAAGTGTTTCCCCATTCTCAGCTTCCCAATATATGTCTAATTTTGGTTCTGAATGTTGAACAGGCCTTGGGAACTCAGTTTCCATCTCCTGGCAAGCAATAAACACTTCAGACCCTAAGTAGTATTTATGTACTGTATTTCTTCCCTGTCTACCCATGGAACATTTGTCTTCAATCAAGCTCACTGCTATAGGTTCTTCCTTCATTCCTGCATGTGGAGATTTCTCTCTTGCTTTCAAACTTGGCTCTGTGTTGTTTCAATTTTACTTACCATCTCTGTGTTTTTAGAGCAAGAAAGGGAGATTCCGGCATGTGACTAATTGATGGAAGTTGATTCAGTTTAAACCTATATCATAATTATTTACTCATCTATTGAGCACCTACCACATGCCAGGGCCGGAATGAGGCCTACGGTTAGTATTGCTCTCATAATCCTAGTTAACACTACAGGAATCCATGTCTTTTTAGCCTCTATGAAACTTACACCATCAGATTTGGTTTTCCTTTTTCTTTTTGAGACAGAGTCTCGCTGTCACTGTCACCCAGGCTGGAGTGCAGTGGCACGATCTTGGCTCACTGCAGCCTCTGTCTCCTGGATTCAAGTGATTCTCCTGCCTCAGCCTCCCAAGTAGCTGGGACTA
>NW_012109474.1:4056409-4058025 GCF_000951045.1 Mandrillus leucophaeus | reverse complement strand
CCACTGCACTCCAGCCTAGGCAACAGAGTGAGACTCCATCTCAGAACAAAATCTAACTCACCCTTTCTCAGTTTTAAATTAAAAAATAGACATATATCTGTATAGCCTTCCCAAGTGTTCCTTTTTAAAAAATTTTAAATTTGTATGGGTATACACACACACACATACACACACACATATAGAACCAGCATTGTGTACTTACAAAATATCTTCACTATCTGAATCTAATAATTGATATCTATTAAATACATACAATCTAGAAGAAGAAACAGTGGTAGAGCCTGCTTTGAGCAAACTTCGTTGATTTTACTTTTAAGAGAGAGAATTTGCTATGTAAGAGAATTCTTCACTGGATTTCTTTAAATAGCAAGATTTTTCAGGCTATTTTTAAATTTCAAGTTACTCAAATTTGACTTTTATACATCGTTTCAGGATTATGTTGCATGAAAGGTCCATGTCACTTTATTTCCATTTATTAGCGTACTCCAGAAAGTACCAGCAGTTGGTTCTACAAGTACAAATTCTATATACATCATGTTTCTATACTTTTAAAATTAATCAGTATCAAATTACTAATAATGTTAATTATATCAGCACAGTGTTAAAAATATGCACACCAAGTAGCTTTCTCCCCAGAATCCCCAACATGGCGACAAAAATATTATTAACAAAATTGGGATGGTTGATACTCTGCTAAGTGGTGAAAAAACCTATTTAAATTTTAAAAATTGTCATTTAAAAAAAGTTTTATTTTTTTTTTTTTAGAGATAGTATCTCACTCTGTCACTCAGGCTGGAGTACAGTTGTATAATCATAGCTCACTGCAGTCTTGAACTCCTGGCTCCAATGATTCACCTGCTTTAGTCTCCCAAGTAGTTGGGACTATAGGCATAAGCCACTGTACCTGGCTGATTTTAATATTTTGTAGAGCTGGCATCTCACTATGTTGCCCAGGCTGGTCTTGAACTCTTGGCCTCAAGCAATCTTCCCACCTCAGCCCGTGAGTTGCTAGGATTACAGGCATGAGCCATCACATCCAGCTAAAAAGAAGTTCTAAAGTAATTCATCATATGTTTGCGTGGCTCTTCCGGGAGAGACAGCATTATTTACTACAGTTACAACTTTGGGCCTGGCGTCGTGGCTCAAGCCTGAAATCCCAGCACTTTGGGAGGTTGAGGCAGGCAGATTGCCTGAGACCAGGAGTTCGGGACCAGACTGGCCAAACCACGGCAAAACCCTGTCTCTACTAAAAATACAAAAAAATTAGCTGGGTGTGGTGACAGGCACCTGTAATCCTTGCTGCTCGGGAGGTTGAGGTAGGAGAATCGTTTGAACCTGAGAGGCGGAGGCTGCAGTGAGCGGAGATCATGCCACTGCACTCCAGCCTGGGCAACAAGAGGGCAACTCCATTTCAAACACACACATGCACACTTTGGTGATTAGTACTGCAAACTAGGTAAATCTAAAATGGTATGGAATACATTTTATTTTGAATCAAAGGCAATCCCCCAAAAAATGCATTTTGGAATCATCAGTTAAGATCAGGTTTCTGATACATACATTTGATTTTGAATCAAAGGCAATCCCCCAAAAAATGCACTTTGGAATCATCAGTT
>NW_012109474.1:4050496-4051854 GCF_000951045.1 Mandrillus leucophaeus | reverse complement strand
AAGAAGTTCTAAAGTAATTCATCATATGTTTGCGTGGCTCTTCCGGGAGAGATAGCATTATTTACTACAGTTACAACTTTGGGCCTGGCGTCGTGGCTCAAGCCTGAAATCCCAGCACTTTGGGAGGTTGAGGCAGGCAGATTGCCTGAGACCAGGAGTTCGGGACCAGACTGGCCAAACCATGGCAAAACCCTGTCTCTACTAAAAATACAAAAAAAAATTAGCTGGGTGTGGTGACAGGCACCTGTAATCCTTGCTGCTCGGGAGGTTGAGGTGGGAGAATCGCTTGAACCCGAGAGGCAGAGGCTGCAGTGAGCGGAGATCGTGCCACTGCACTCCAGCCTGGGCAACAAGAGTGAAACTCCATTTCAAACACACACACACATACTTTGGTGATTAGTACTGCAAACTAGGTAAATCTAAAATGGTATGGAATACATTTTATTTTGAATCAAAGGCAATCTCCCAAAAAATGCATTTTGGAATCATCAGTTAAGATCAGGTTTCTGATATATGAAATCTTCTATTTTCAACTCCTAGTTAAAATCTTGTTCCTATCAAATAATGAATTTGGGCCCAGCACAGTGGCTCACGCCTGTAATCCCAGCACTTTGGGAGGCCAAGGCGGACAGATTACGACATCAAGAGATTGAGGCCATCCTGGCCAACATGGTGAAACCCCATCTCTACTAAAAGTACAAAAATTAGCCAGGCAAGGTGGTGCGTGCCTGTAATCCCAGTGACTTGGGAGGCTGAGGCAGGAGAACTGCTCGAACCCAGGAGGTGGAAGTTGCAGTGAGCAGAGATTGCGCCACTGCACTCCAGCCTGGTGACAGAGTGAGACTCTGTCTCAAAATAAATAAATAAAATAATGAATTTGGCTTGTATATAAAGACAACATCACCTCTCAAATCTACCTCACAGAAAACTGTGATGATCAAATAAGAGAATATATGCAAAAGAGTATTATAAAGATAAAACATATTATTCAAAGTATTAGAGAATTTAATTTTATTAGCAAGTGATAGAGTAAAATAAAATATAAAAGTAATTTTAACAGTGTCTTTAGTAGGCATAAGCAAAAAAACAACTTAAGGAAAAAACCAATCTTTGCAGAAATCAGAACTCAGAACACTTACAGAGAGAAACAGACAGGTGGGCTTAATATCTGCTGGAGACAAGACAGAACGCGGAAAACACACACCTAACTCCTTATGTTACACAAAGATGACAGAAGGAGAACTACAGGAGCGAGGGAAGTAAAAACAGCAAATAAAAGAAGGTGGGGATTCTAATTTTGAATAACTAAGTAAAATCAAGCTATTCACCGGAGTTTCTTTCTTTTGTTTTTTAGACAG
>NW_012109474.1:4045973-4048231 GCF_000951045.1 Mandrillus leucophaeus | reverse complement strand
ATTCGCATTTTCTCATGAGTAAAATGGGAACATTAAACCACAAGACCTATTTAATAGGCTGTTTTAAGATTTAAATTAGATAATCTATTTAAGATGCTTATCACAACACCCTCTAGGTGCTCTAGAAGCTAGTTATAAGCATTACTATTAGCAGTTATAGACTAAGGTGGTCGCAAGGTGCCTGCTAAATGCCTGCTAGTTTCTGCATCAACATCTTTTAATGATGAAATTAATATAAGAGACTGAAAGGATAATCATGATTAACATTTATTTAAAATATTTCATATCAAATCTCTAAGTCAAGAATGAGAATTTGGATGGCATACCGATACAGGCAACATTAAATGTCATCCTAAACAAGTATATACAGAATCAATATATTTTTTATCACTTTTGAAATCTGTACATATTGATCAAAGGAGGTATAATATGCTGCCATAAAATCAAAATGGTAGCTTTCAAATAAAATAATTTCTAATAAAAGTTATCTTTTTATAAAGTCAATGTAATTTTTAGTGTGAATTTTGTCCTCTAACATTAATCCCTAGTAAATATAGGTTTTAATGTTATTTGTGTTTCAAAATATGGCTCACGCCTGTAATCCCAGGACTTTGGGAGGCCGAAGGAGGTGGATCAGTTGAGGTCAGCAGTTCGAGACCAGCCTGAAAAACATGGTGAAACCCCGTCTCTACTAAAAATACACACACACACACACACACACACACACACACAAAATTAGCCTGGCGTGGTGGCGCATGCCTGTAGTCCCAGCAACTAGGGAGGCTGATGCAGAAGTGCTTGAACGCGGAAGGCGGAGGTTGCAGTGAGCGGAAATCACCAACACTGCACTCCAGCCTGGGCAACAAGAGCGAAACTCCGTCTTAAAGAAAATAAAATATGTCTAGTTGTCTGAAATTCACCAAAATCAATTAGCGTTTTTAACTTAATATACAAATTATACATACATAACTTGAAGTTTTTAATTTTACAAACTAAGTTCCCAAATGGTAAATGGGTTTTTTCCTTTATGAATATTTTGTTTTCATAAATATATTAAAAGACAAAAACATACAAACACCCTCTAAGGGTGTCACCCATAAGCAGTTCTCAGGAATAGCTATTAAGCATAAATATATTATTCTCAAGAGAATATTTCTACAGAAGCATAGCCCAACATTTGCTATTAATGCCCGATAAAAGTCATACTGGGAGCCAGGTGCAGTCACTCACGCCTGTAATCCCAGCACTTTGGAAGGTCAAGGTGGGTAGATTACTTGAGGTCAGGAACTCGAGACCAGCCTGGACAATATGGTGAAACCCCGTCTCTATTATAATTACAAAAATTAGCTGCCCTCAGGTGATCCACCCACGTCGGCTTCCCAAAGTGCTGGATTACAGGCGTCAGCCACCGCGAACGACCTATATGTATGTTTTTAAAAACAACCGTTTCTCTCATCTAACAGAATATTTGCAAATTGAAAATCAAAATCATGGGTACAATATCGCAATTAGCTTAACAACATGAGCAATGCTTAAGGAACATGCACGTTTATGGGAGTGGGGGTGAAGGATGCAGCTATGAAGTTATACCACTTGAGTTTGAATCTAGGCTTTGTCACGTTAAAACTGTGGTCTTGGGCAAGTTACTCAACCTACATAAACCTTAGTTTCCTGGTTTGTAAACTGGAGACAGTAACAGTATCAACCTCAAAGGGGTTATTTTGAGACAATCCGTGTAGAAACTAGCGCTCTGCCTGTCACCAGCGATTAACACATGCTACTATTGTTATCGTTATCAACTGCAGCACTAACAGAAATAGCAATGCTATTAACCGCTTTGCTTAGAGGTGATAGTCACAAGCATCAGGAAGGTAAATCCACAGACAGAAGATGTTAAAACGTTTTGTAAGAAAGCACATGTTAATTTGATCACGCTTCTCACCACAGGCAACATAAATTTTCTAGAATTATCTCTGGAACCAAAAAAGAAAGTCGAAACCTAGGACCACCTAGATAACACCATATGCAGAGATAGTTATCTCCAGCGTGGAAGAAACACGTGCCAATCCCGATCCACAGATGGCATTTCATAAAATAGACGAAATCAGTCCAATCTTATAACTCTCCAGCCCGCAGCAAGTCTTTTTTTTTAAAGGGAGGAGCCACACACACAGCCTAACTCCTGCCGTTAACTCGGCCCGACTGAATAAAAGAGATAGACTTGCCAAAGGGGTTTCCAGCCACAAAAGTCCTTCTGC
>NW_012109474.1:4041539-4045363 GCF_000951045.1 Mandrillus leucophaeus | reverse complement strand
GGCCCACGGAAGGCGCGGCCCATGGCGGAGACGGACGGGTTCGCGGGCCAATGGGAGGCAGGAACCGCCCTGAGGGGCGGACTCCGTCTGGAGGCTTAGCGGCCGGCGCCGGGGTTCCTGCCCTCAGCGCCTTCCTCAACTCCGCTCTTGGAGGTTACGGTTCTGAGGCGGGGCGGGTGCCTTCGTGAACGCGATGCTGCGGGTGTGAGAAGTGCAGTGCAGAGTAGGAGGAGGAGTTCCGCCGCTCCCTGAAGGAAGCCGGGGCTGGCCGACCGCGCCCCCAGCACTCCCGGCCCTGGGGTCCTAGTCTCCAAACCCGCCGAGGCCAGGGAAGCTGGGAGTTGGGGTCCGTGCTGCCTGAGCCACAGAGGAAGGGGGAGGACGGGAGGGCAGGACACTGCAAAGGAAGGAGGAAGAACACCCAGGAAATGCGAGGCTTCCGCACTTCAGCGACGCTTTCACTTTCCGAGCTGTTTTGTGTGCGGAGGACTTGCTCTTCCGCAGAATTCTTTGCCACTCCTCGTGGCTGCTGGCAAGATTATTGGCCTGCGGGGAATTTACCAATCACCTTCACTGTCACAGTCACCATAAATAGATGTTCAATGTTCTGCCTCAGAAAAGCAACGGAACACTTAATTGTCTTGTCCTTGAAAGCAGCAGGGACCGTGCCTTCCTACATCCCTACCCCCGCCCCCGCAACTGTTGTGACATGGGAGATATTTCTTCACCCTTAATTCAGAAAATGTTATCACCCAAAACTCTTTACTGTAATGAATTCGTGTACTCTTAAAACAAGGCAAGGTAATGTTAATTTCAAAAATAAGATGTAAAATATAAAAAAGAGGCAAGGCAGAATAAAATTAAAAGTGTTGGAAATGTAGGATTAAGAAGATGGAATGGAAGTAGAGAAGAGTGAATTTCTCCCTCCTAAACTCTGACAATTATGTAAAATCTGGGGCAGCCGCCCCTCTCTGAACATTGAAGGGTGGGGCGGAAACTCCAGTTAGGTGATAACCCATAGGTGTGGTTGCTATAATAACCACCGCAGGCGTGGAGAAGTTATAAATATGCATGACCTAAAGTAACCCTGCTTGCCAGGAACTTACAAGATGCAGCAGGTTGGATGAAGGAAACGAAACATTACAAGTATCTTTCTACATAAACGCTTCATTAGTAGAGGTGAAATTCTTTTGTCTTTGAAAGACAGTTGTGGGGGTGGGGAGGGTGGACGGGAAATGGGGAGATGTTGGTCAAAAGGTAAAACGTTTTAGTTAGGAGTAAGTTTTAGAAATACCGCACAGCGTGGTGACTATAGTTCATAATGTATATTTCACAATGGCTAAAAGAGTAGATTTTAAATAGTCTCACCAAAAATAAATAAGTATGTGAGGTAATGGATATGTTAGCCTAATTTGATCATTCCACAACGTATTGAAACATTACATTGTACCCCATTGCATAAAAGTATATATACATTTTTTTTTTCTTTTGAGATGGAGTCTCGCTCTGTCGCCCAGACTAGAGTGCAGAGTGCAGTGATGTGATCTTGACTCACCAAAACCTCTGCCTTGCTGGTTCAAGCGATTCTTTTGACTCAGCCTCCCAAGTAGCTGGGATTACAGGCACCCGCCACCATGCCCGGCTAATTTTTCTATTTTTAGTAGCGACGGGGTTTCTCGCCATGTTGCCCAGGCTGGTCTCAAACTCCTGGCCTCAAGTGATCTGCCTGCTTCGGCCTCCCAAAGTGCTGGGATTACAGGCATGAATCACCCGCGCCCGACTATAATTATATGCAATTATTGTTTGTCCATTTAAAAAATTTAAGGACAGTTTATTCTACATTCGAATACTCCCAGGTTGAAGGTTGTAGAGAGCTGTCATGGAGAGAATTTATTTTGCTTAAATTGAAGTCAATTCATTCCTTATTAAATACCTGCTACTGTCAAGGAGGTAGACACTGCTGTTTTCTGGTCTGCTCTGACAATTTATTTCCCCTTAGCCACTTCCAGTGATTGGTCAAACACTTTCTAATGAAAACAGAACTCCATTCTGGCTAACACGGTGAAACCCCGTCTCTACCAAAATACAAAAAATTAGCCAGGCGTGGTGGTGGCCGCCTGTAGTCCCAGCTACTTAAGAGACTGAGGCAGGAGAATGGCGTGAACCTAGGAGGTGGAGCTTGCAGTGAGCGGAGATCGCGCCACTGCACTCCAGCCTGGGTGACAGAGCGAGACTGTGTCTCAAAAAAAAAAAAGGAAAGAAAGAAAACAGAACTAACTTTTTCTGCTACTGTGCACACACAGTCACCACAGAATACAATACTTCACCTCTGGTCACCAAAATGTGTATAGGTTGCTCCTCACCAACAACCAATTCTTCAGCTGTGACCTGGTGGGTGTCCTATCATTTAACTCCATTCTGATACTATCTACCAGGAGATAGTGTCTCATCGCACAGGTTGAGAGCTCAGTCTCACAAGAGTGTCCCCCACTTTGGATGCCAGTCACAAGTCCCAGGTTGCCATTACCCTGTCACTGGGTTGTATAAATTTGCTAAGATGGCTCACAAAACTCAAGGAAACACTTTACTTACATTATAAAGGATGTCATAAAGGACACAGATGGACAGCCAGATGGAAGAGATGCATGGGGCACAGTATGTGGCAAGGGGTGTGGAGTTTCCATGCCCTCTCTTGGCTTCCCACCCTCCAAATGCTTCACGTGTTCAGCAATCAGGAACCTCTTTGAACCCTGTCCTTCTGGAGTTTTATGGAGGCTTCCTTACATAGATATGATTTATTACATCATCGACCATTGGAGATCAATTCAACCCCTATCTTCTCTTCCTTCCCAGGAGTTCAGGGGGCAGGGGATGGAGCTAAAAGTTCCAATCCTCTAATCACATGGTTGGTTCCCCTGGCAACCAGCCCCCATCCTGAGGCTATCTAGGAGCCCACCAAGAGTTGCCTCATTAGAACAAAAGATGCCCCTGTCACTCAGGAAATTCCAAGGGATTTAGAAGCTGTTTCTCAGGAACCATGGCAGAGACCAAATATACATTCCTATTCTATCACAATGTCACAGGCTTCTTTTCCTATCCAGTATAGTGACATATGGCTACTGAGTACTTGCAATGTGGCTATTTTAAGTTGAGATATGCACTGGATTTGCAGACAGTGCAAAAAAATGTAAATAATGGAAATAACTTGATTTTTAAAATATTGATCACACGTTGAAATAATATTCTGTATATTTTGGGTTCATGCGATGTATTATTAAAGTTATTTTTTAAATCTCTTTTACTTTTTAAATGTGGCTACAGAAAATTTAAACTTATATACGTAGTTTCCATTTGTGGCTTGCTCTGTATTTCAGCTGGACAATGCTGGTCTAAGGTGACCCTGTTAGAAACACATACAAGGAAGCCGATGGCTGGGGCTTCTGGAAAGGCTTTTTTTAAAAAAAGAACAGATTCAACTAGCATGTGTCTTTGGCTTTTTTGCTTCATCTCACTTTTTGCCAGAGATGTTTAGTTGCATGGCACCCATCACTGGGCCATAGGATGACAAACAAGAGAATGAAGGCCTACACTCTAAGGATGTCAGAGGAGTAGAAGAGCCCGGGTTCTTCTCCTCAGTGTACACACATGCATACGGGAAAAGTTAATATAGCAACCTAACACGTTCCTTTCGTGTAACAGCTGCTGAGTGACATACTACATGTATTAGGATCTGAGCAGTGAAAAGGCAGGAAAAAGACACATGTAATTGGAAAACATGAGTAATCATTAGTAGAAACATAATGTCTAAAACCTTCTGAAATTTC
>NW_012109474.1:4036413-4036989 GCF_000951045.1 Mandrillus leucophaeus | reverse complement strand
TTTTTTTTTTTGACACAGAGTCTCACTCTATTGCCCAGGCTGGAGTGCCTGGTATGATCTCAGCTCACTGTAACCTCCGCCTCCCAGGTTCAAGTGATTCTCCTGCCTTATCCTCCTGAGTAGCTGGGATTACAGGTGTGTGCCACCATGCCCCGCTAATTATTGTAGTTTTGGTAGAGACAGGGTTTTGCCACGTTGGCCAGGCTGGTCTTGAACTCCTGACCTCAGGTGATCCACCCTCGGCCTCCCAAAGTGCTAAGATTACAGATATGAGCCACTGTACCCTGCCCACCTCATGTATATATTAAAATTATTTAATTGTCCTAACAACACTATCAAGTAGGTATAATTATTCCTGTTTCTTTTCTTTTTTAATTTTATTTTAGAGATGGGGGGTCTTGCCATGTTGCCCAGGCTGGTCTTGAACTCCTGAGCTCAATGAATCCTCCCATCTTGGCCTCCCAAAATATTGGGATTATGGGCACGAGCCACCTGTGCCACTCCTGTTTTTGCTGTTGTTGTCGTTGTTGGAGATAGGGTATTGCTCTGTCACTATTGGAGTTGGACAATTGTATT
>NW_012109474.1:4034889-4036363 GCF_000951045.1 Mandrillus leucophaeus | reverse complement strand
GTGAGCGGAAATGGCACCACTATACTCCAGCCTTGGCGACAGAGTGAGACTCTGTCTCAAAAAAAAAAAAAAAAAAGCTACTTTGATCCAGTAATAGTTATAGTGAGACACTAAAATGTCTCATCAGTTAATGCTTAAAGGACCAAGGGGAATTATATACATCCCTAGGTCTCCAAAAATAATGTAAGTGTGTAGTTATTTTTCAAGTGTAGAATTTTAAAAAATGAATGTTAAAGTCTAATATATAGTAGGTCGGGGCACACAGAACCAAAACAGTACTATGAGTATCCTTACTACTATTAATACTTCTCTACTACTAGCAGTTTATACTTGACATCCTCAATTTGACCTAATAAGAGTTAATGAGCTATTTTAAAGGAAGAAGTATAAATGAAGATACTATGACAGGTACAAGATTTTTGTGCATTTTAACAGTAACTGTTAGAAATTATTTTTAGCTCCCAACAATGGAAAACCCAATTAGAGTTGATTTATACAAATATGGGCTTTTTCACAAAAATATGAGGGTAGGATTTAAGGCTAAACATGGCTCAATCACTTTCTGGATAATCCTTGAGAGAAGGAAAGAATCTCTTCTAAATACAGGGTCTCTCCAGTAAATGAAGAAAAAATCTGACAATTTTCGACTAGAACTATGGCTGAGGAAGAAATATAACTCCAAGCAGAGTATAAGTTATCCACAAATTATACATCCCCATTATAGATAATCAGGGAATGACAGAAGGAAGGTTATTTGGATTCTTAAGGGATGGGGGTGGGAGACATGGAGGGGGTGTTAGAAAATTATCTGGACAAATGCCTCAGTTCTTCAAACTTTTTTTGCTTTTGTTTTATTTTTGTTCATTTAATTATTTACATAGAAGGAAAAAGCACACTTTGGGAGTGTGGAATACTTGAATTCTAGGGCTAGCTCTCACACTGTCTTAATAAGAGGCTGGATGTCTTTTTCTCCTGTTAGGTGAACACAATTAAACTTTCCCTACGTATCTCAAGGGGCATTGAAAAGAGGAATGAGATGAAAAAATATGCAAGGGTTTTGCAAAGTTTAAAAGGATACAAAGTATTCTTATGCAGGCTCTCTGCCTGGCATGTAGATGATGTTCCATAAATAATAATTACCATTCACTGAGCACTTACTATTTACTAAGCGTTACTCTAAGGCACCTAATGTATTTTATTTATTTTTACTTTTTTTTTCTTTTTGACACAGAGTCTCACTCTATTGCCCAGTGAGGCTGACGTGCCTGGTATGATCTCAGCTCACTGTAACCTCCGCCTCCCAGGTTCAAGTGATTCTCCTGCCTTATCCTCCTGAGTAGCTGGGATTACAGGTTATGTGCCACCATGCCCCGCTAATTATTGTAGTTTTGGTAGAGACAGGGTTTTGTCATGTTGGCCAGGCTGGTCTTGAACTCCTGACCTCAGGTGATCCACCCTCGGCCTCCCAAAGTGC
>NW_012109474.1:4028902-4029499 GCF_000951045.1 Mandrillus leucophaeus | reverse complement strand
TGGTGGTGTGCACCTGTAATCCCAGCTACTCAGGAGGCTGAAGCAGGAGAATTGCTTGAACCCGGGAGGCAGAGGTAAACTGGAGGTTGCAGTGAGCGGAAATGGCACCACTATACTCCAGCCTCGACGACAGAGTGAGACTCTGTCTCAAAAAAAAAAAAAAAAAAAGCTACTTTGATCCAGTAATAGTTATAGTGAGACACTAAAATGTCTCATCAGTTAATGCTTAAAGGACGAAGGGGAATTATATACATCCGTAGGTCTCCAGAAATAATGTAAGTGTGTAGTTATTTTTCAAGTGTAGAATTTTTAAAAATGAATGTTAAAGTCTAATATATAGTAGGTGGGGGAACATAGAACCAAAACAGTACTATGAGTATCCTTACTACTATTAATACTACTCTACTACTAGTAGTTTATACTTGACATTCTCAGTTTGACCTAATAAGAGTTAATGAGCTATTTTAAAGGAGGAAGTATAAATGAAGATACTATGACAGGAACAAGATTTTTGTGCATTTTAACAGTAACTGTTAGAAATTATTTTTAGCTCCCAACAATGGAAAACCCAATTAGAGTTGATTTATACAAATATGG
>NW_012109474.1:4022353-4026427 GCF_000951045.1 Mandrillus leucophaeus | reverse complement strand
GAGCCACCTGTGCCACTCCTGTTTTTGCTGTTGTTGTCGTTGTTGGAGATAGGGTATTGCTCTGTCACTATTGGAGTTGGACAATTGTATTGGAATTGTTGGAGTGCAGTGCCAATTGTAGCTCATTGCAGCCTTGATCCCCTAGGGTCAAGCAATCCCCCCGCCTCGGCCTCCCAAGTAGCTGGGACTACTGGCATGCACCACCACAACCAGCTAATGTTTTTTATTTTTAGTAGAGACAAGGTCTCGCTATGTTCCTCAGGCTGCTCCTGAACTCTTGATCTCAAGCTGTTCTCCCACCTTGACCTCCCAGAGTGCTGAGATTACAGGCATGAGCCACTGTGCCCAGCTGGAAGGTATAATTATTATCCCCATTTTACATGTGGGAAAACTGAGGACTTAGAGGTTGATTCATCCAAGGATACCACTAATGAGTGGAAAGAGGATACAAACTACACTGTACAGACTGAATATTTTAAAATATGTTTATGTACAGTTCAGTGTCTTGGAAAGATTTGAAAGTAAGCTTGGAGCATTATGTCACCCCACTCCCCAACCTGGGAAAGCCTTCCCCGCTGTAAGCTGTCAATTAAAAATTGCTTCATAACTCAAGGACAAATTCTAATCTCACCTCTTCAGTGAACACTGGTGTAATAGTATGTAAATGCACACTGGAATCACCAGAGAGCTTAAAACAAATTGATGCCCACCTTATACCAATAAAATAAGAATGTTCTGATGTGGGTCTCCAAAACCCATGTTTCTTAATAGTTCTCGTGTATTTCTGTTTCATATACTTTTTGTACAGCATATTAGAAACTCCATGAGAGTAGAGATTTATAAAAAGTATTTCTTCCTGTATTCCTAAGTCCTCACATATGATTGATGCTTGATTAAAGGATAAAACTGTCTGTTTTACTGTGCAAGTCACTCAATGTTGACATCTAACGCAGGAGTTCTCACAGTGTGGTCCCAGGCCATCATCATCATCATCTTGAACTTGTTAGAGATGCAAATTCTCAGGTCCCACCCCACAGCCTCTGAATCAGAAACTCCAGAGTTGGGGCCCAATGGTCTTCCTTTTAACAAGCTCTCCTAGTGATCTGGACATACACTCAAGCTTAAGAACCACTGTTTGATGTGCATTCATCAAGCATTCCTCAGGGCATAATTTATTTTCCTGTATTAAATTTCCTGCTGAGAAAAGGTAATTGGGAAATAGGAATGAAAAAGACACAACATTTACCATCAAGGAGTCTACATTACAATATGGAAACAAAGTATTTACTCATGTAAGTATTTAAACAGGCAGTGTGTTATTAAATAATTAAATATGTACAGGTGAAGTGATACAATCATTATATTTCTAATGAGACTGTTGAGGTTGGATGAGGTTTTGTTGTTGTTGTTTGCTTTTGTTTTTTGGTTTTTTTGAGACAGAGTTTCACTCTTGTCACTGAGGCTGGAGTGCAGCGGTACAATCTTGGTACACTGCAACCACTGCCTCCCAGGGTCAAGCAATTTTCCTGCCTCAGCCTCCTGAGTAGCTGGGATTACAGGTGGGCACCACCACACCAGCTAATTTTTGTATTTTTAGCAGAGAGGGGGTTTCACCATGTTGCCCAGGCTGGTCTTGAACTCCTGATCTCAGGTGATCCGCCACACATTGGCCTCCCAAAGTGCTGGGATTACAGGCATGAGCCACTGCACACGGCCCCAGATGAGGTTTTCATGGGGTTCATTATACTACATTTTCTACTTTTGGGTTTAATCAAGCATTTCATCGTGAAAAGTTTTTTTTTTTTTTTAAGTCACCATGTGAAGAATAAGCTCAAAGTGTGTAGTAGTTCAAAAGAAGTAGTCACTTCTTAAATTTGGATTACCTCAGAAAGCTTTGTGGAGAACATGGATATCAGAATGAGCCTTGCCTCAAGCAGAAAAGTCCCTTAAATGATATATTATCAGCTGGGTGTAGTGGCTCACACCTGTAATCCCAGCACTTTGGTAGGCCTAGGAGGGGCATGGATCACTTGAGGTCAGGAGTTCGAGACCAGCCTGGCCAATATGGTGAAACCCCTTCTCTACTAAAAATACAAAAATTAGCTGGACATGGTGGTGCATGCCTGTAATCCCAGCTACTCAGGAGGCTGAGACAGGAGAATCGCTTGAACCCGGGAAGCAGAGGTTGCAGTGAGCCGACATCATGCCACTGTACTTCCGCCTGGGTGACAGAGCAAAACACCATCTCAAAATAAATAAATAAATAAATATAAATATTATCTACTACAGGTCCACAAACTATTATCTATACTTCCAAAATCCAAAAAGTTTTTTTTTGTTTAGTTTTGTCATTTTGGTAGTGCCAGAATTTATTTGGTGACAAATAAGAATTTGTCACAAGGCTATCTATAGTCTTTATTTCCCCAACATAGTGTAAGTATCTATTTATTTCTCTTCAAAAATGTGAATGTGTTAATAGGCACTGCTCCGGATCCCACAGTGGGTATTATGTAACAAACAGTATATGCTCCAAAAGTGTCTAAATTCTGAAACCCAGCTGGCTCCAAGGGCATCATTCATTTGTATGATCAAAAAGTAAAGCTCTTGTGGTAAAAGAAATTAGGAAAAGGCTTTGTGTAGTTCTCAATTTCAGTTTTCCAATTTCTTAATTAAATACTGCTTATTATAATGCTTGAAACCTAAGTGTATTGTGAATGAGAAACAATTATGACATTTTATTTGCTATTGTGGACACAGAAATGACTCATTTGAGTTTTAAGAACTTAACCTTGGCTGGGCACGGTGACTCACACCTGTAATCCCAGCACTTTGGAGGACGAGGCGGGCAGACTACTTGAGCTCAGGAATCCAAGACCAGCCTGGGCAACATGGCAAAACCCTGTCTCTACTAAAAATAGAAAAATTAGCCAGGCGTGGAGGCACGCACGTGTGGTCCCAACTGCTTGGGAGCCTAAGGTGAGAGGATCGTTAGAGCCTGGGACGCAGAGGGTGCAGTGAACTGAGATCACAGCATGCCACTGCATTCCAGCCTGGGCCACAGAGCGAGATCCTGCATAAAAAAAAAAAAATAGTCTTTAAGGAAATATTTATGATGACAGAAGTCATTAAAGTGGTTACCGCTAAGATAGGTTGGCTGGAAAGAGACATAAAGGAAATTTCTGGAGGCTGAAAACATTCTATCTTTTAGTCTGGGCAATGGCTACATAGGTGTGTACATATGTAAAAATTCATCATGTTTGAAATTTGTGTACTTTATATAACTCACTGCATAAATTTTATATCCACCCCAATGAATATATAAAACAAGCCATTTGCATTGTGCATTGCTGTTTCTTAGGGAGTAAAGGTTCACTGCAACTCAGCTGTGAATTCAACATCTTCCTAATGGACTTCCTCCTTGGTGTCTGATACTAAACTCTCTGAGAAAAAGGAAAGAGCCATCCTTGGCACATTCTTGATTGCCCAGAATAAAGCTCACAAGGCTTTGTTAGCGTGGTCAAATGGCATTGCAAACAATACAAACAATGCTGGGCCCAGAAAGAAGACACAAGCTCTTCTTGGAAGAAAGATGGATTACAACACAGAGGATCAGGTAAAACAAGGTGCCAAGGCCCAAATGAACATGAAACCAGAGGAAGAAATAGGTGTTTGGTTTGATAACCAAACAGACAGAGGAAGGCAGGGGTGTGGATTAGTTGTATGAATTCTGTACTGTTGGAAACTGAGGCTGCTATTTTGGGCTTTGTTTTCAGTTCAGCCTATTCACCTGTGAACGGGGAGGAGTCTTAAAGTGGCAGTCTGCGGGCACACACTTGGTCATGTGACTTCCCTGTAAAATCCGTCCATTGGCAAAGTGTAAAGCAGTATATGTGCCAGTTATCTCAAGATGGGCATATATTCACAGCTTTTCTTAAAATTAAAGGAAGATGCCTAGAAAAACTTTTGTATCAAGTATCAGTTGCTGTGAGAATGGAGCAGACTTATCTCATCCAAGCACCATGATTCCTTTTTATTAATTTATTATTATTTTTATTATTTTTGTGGCAGGGTCTT
>NW_012109474.1:4016161-4017955 GCF_000951045.1 Mandrillus leucophaeus | reverse complement strand
GCGTGAACCCGAGAGGCAGAGCTTGCAGTGAGCCGAGACCGTGCCACTGCACTCCAGCCTGGGCGACAGAGCGAGACTCCATCTCAAAAATAAAATAAAATAAATAAATAAATAAATGAAAAGCTACCTCTGAGATTCTATCTCTTGGGGGCAGTACAGGGACATTTTTCTGTAAAGTGTTCATAATTTCTCTGGCCAAGAGAGCAGTTACAACAGGTACAGTAACTTAAGGACACCAAAATGGATAAATTATGTTTGATTATCCAATATCTTTTCCTACTAAGCAACAAATGGTAAGTTCTTTTGTGCATGGGATATCAGAACTCTAAAAACAGCTTTGACATTGTACATTGAATCTTTCAAATATTTTACATGAACAAGATGTGGTCGAACTACAAAAGGAACCTCCTAGGTGTGCCTTTCCTTCCAATAGGTTTTTTTTTTTTTTGAGACAAGGTTTCACTCTGTCACCCAAGCTGGAGCGCAGTGACGCAATCTAGGCTCACTGCAACCTCACTGCAACCTCCGGCTCATGGGTTCTTCTGCCTCAGCCTCCCGAGTTGCTGGGATTACAGGCATGTGCCACCCTGCCCTGCTAATTTTTTGTATTTTTATTAGAGACTGGGTTTCACCATGTTGCCCAGGCTGGTCTGAAACTCCTGGGCTCAAGAGATCTGCCCACTTCAGCCTCCCAGTGTGTTGGGATCACAGTTGTGAGCCACCATGCCTGGCCCCAATAGTTTTTTACTTTAAACTTGCTAGCCTTCTGAAGTGCTTTCTGAATTGAATTACCTCCCACAGCAAGCTGTGCTCCTGCACTGAAGATCCTTCCAAATGTTCTTCTCATGGCCATTAGCTACCTTAGGAACATCTGTGGGACTCCAAGACCTCTTTAGAGGTTTGACTCAATTCCAGTGTTTCACCTTGGGACTTGGCCATTTTGGGGTCTGTGCCAGCCCCAGAAATTAACTGGGAGCATTCCTGAATAACAGGCATCCAAAGGAAATTGGTATGTCTTTCCTTCCTTGCACTGGAACCACATGTTCTGCTTAAACCATGAGCAGTACAATTGTATTGTACTATTCACTAGATGTGTAGTAATGAACAAGGCACGAGGTAGAAGGTTTCACTAAATAGGATAGAGGCAAAGTCTCTGGCTGACATCTGGAAAAAAAATCCCAGAACGGGAATTGTACTTAGATTGTAAAACCAAAATTGAACCACAATTGTAAATTAGATTATACAGAAAGACATAGATTATTCCTAAATAATACTACTTTGCAAAAAGGATAATCTAGATTCCAACTTATTAAGGCCACCAAACGGTGCAAATAGAATTTCTTGTTCAGATCTTTGTGCCTGCAACTAAAAGATGATGGCCTAAAAACTTTATTCATAAAGTACTAGATCAAAGGTTTCCTAACCTTTTTGGTGTGCTGGACACCATTGGCGGTCTGATGAAGCCTACAGACTCCTCAGAATGTTTTATTAAATTTGTAAAACAAAATACATAGAATAACCACAGAATCCAATTATAATGAAATAAAGTTACCAGAATAATTTTTAAACCCCAAATTTCTGGTGTAATAATATATATGCTACTTTTTAATGCATTAAATAATAGTGGCTATAATAACTAGTGATAAAGATATTTCAAAGTATTAGGTTGGTGCAAAAGTAATTGTGGTTTCTCCTCTTACTTTCAATGGCAAAAACCTCAATAACATTTGCACCAACCTACTATCTGCAACAACCGTAAAGTGACATAAAAAAATCTGTAATTTCGGCTGGCTG
>NW_012109474.1:4014463-4015896 GCF_000951045.1 Mandrillus leucophaeus | reverse complement strand
AAAAAAAAAAAAAAAACTGTATTTTTTGTTAATTCTAGCAGTTTGTTCCCTACATTGAAAATTGAAGAAAATGTTAAATTCCAGTTAGAAATTAGTGTAAATAAATACAGATACTCGTCAACCTCTGATAGGGCTATACCCTGATAAACCCATCATAAAAATATTGTTAAGTTGATAATACACTTAATTCACCTAACTACCGAACATCATAGCTTAACTTTACTTACCTTCAGTGTGCTCAGGACACTAACATTAGCCTACGTTTGGGCAAAATCATCTAGCACAAAGTCTTATTTTATTTTATTTTATTTTATTTTATTTTTGAGACAAAGTCTGGCTCTGTCACCCAGGATGGAGTGCAATGGCATGATCTCAGCTCACTGCAACCTCCACCTCCCAGGTTCAAGTAATTCTCCTGCCTCAGCCTCCTGAGTAGCTGGGATTACAGGTGTGTGCCACCAGCCTGGCTATTTTTTGTATTTTTAGTAGAGATGGGGTTTCACCATGTTGGCCAGGCTGGTCTCAAACTCCTGATCTCAAGTGATCAACCTGCCTCGGCCTCCCAAAGTGCTGTAATTACAGACGTGAGCCACCATACCCGTCCACAAAGCCTATTTTATAATAATGTGTTGCCTTTCTCATGCAATTTATTGAATACTGTACTGAAAGTGAAAAACAGAATGGTTGTATAGATACTTGAAGAATGTTTTCTGCTGAATACGTGTGACTATCCCAGCATCATAAAGTTAAAAAATCTAAAGTCTGGGACTGTTTGTGTATTTTTCCCAGTCCAAGTTCACATACCACCTATGGTGAAGAACTCTTGTACCAGACTATCAGTTTTTATCTAAGTTCAACTAGGAATCCTGTTTTATCTGTCAGCAGTTTATGAGTTCAACTTGTGATCATGGAAAACAATCTGCCGTAGCAATTTCTTTTGTCAGATCCGCAATTTCAAGGTGAAGTGGGGACATTCTCTGTCAACAGGTGTTTTGTGACTTTCAGTAAACTCCACTCTTTCCATTTGTTGAGCTTTGCCAGGGACAATGTTACATTACCTGGGCTTTCCAGTTACTGGGTGAATCCACACTATGACACAAATGCAGGTTTAACTGATTAATATTGCAGAGGTTACTTTCAAGTTGGAAACTGGACAAATTTACCAGCCTCCAAGGTTTATAATTTAGGAAACTTGTCTTAGCTATCTTCTGTCCCATGTGAAGAGGAATTTGTTTATGTCTTTCCTTCTGCCAGGGGCACATATTGTTAGGTCAAGAAAGTAATTTATTACTGACATACTGACTTTCAGAATAATTGCTGTAGAATATGTTTTTGAAAGCCTCCCACAGAGGAATTTTTTAAAAAGCAGTTTACAACTTTATTTTTGATACAAAAATATATTTTAACTTCTTTTGTGAAGAAAAATGACATAT
>NW_012109474.1:4010525-4011543 GCF_000951045.1 Mandrillus leucophaeus | reverse complement strand
CTTCCTTCCTTCCTTCCTTCCTTCCTTCCTTCCTTCCTTCCTTCCTCTCTCTCTCTTTCTTTCTTCTATCTATTTTTCTCTCTCTCTCTCCTATTGGTTCTGTTTCTCTGGAAAACCCTGACTCTAATTCTCTAATTCAAGGGTCAAAGCCCAGCTGTGCAGTAAGGGAGACAGGTCTCTGAGAGCCTCTAGAGGTGGGGGTGAACCTCACCTCTTTGTTTTTCAGCTGTAGGAGTGGGAGTGACTTCCTGCAGTTATTGATCTGGGCTATCTCAACCCTCCCCTGTATATTCTTTCAACTTTCCAATGGCGATTTCATCAATTCCCTGTATTGAACACCTTCTTTTTATAGGGAAACTTCTGTTTTTCTGATTGTACTCTGATTCAGACCCCTATGGCAGGCAGAGGGAAAACCTGCAGAGGAGGAGACGGAAGGGTAAGAAGGGTGCCAAGAGAACTGGAGGTGAGAATAAGGACTGTGTCTCATGGAGAAAATGTAGCAGGGAGCTTCAGGAAAGAAGTAATGATGGCCTTTTTAAAAAAAAATTTTTTTTTTTTTTGAGACAGAGTCCTGCTCTGTCACCCAGACTGGAGTGCAATGGCGCAATCTTGGCTCACTGCAACCTCTGCCTCCTGGCTTCAAGTGATTCTCCTGTCTCAGCCTCCCAAATAGCTGGGATTACAGGCACGCACCACTATACCCGGCTAATTTTTTTTTGTATTTTTAGTAGAGACAGGGTTTCACGGGTTGGCCAGGCTGGTCTTGAACTGCTAACCTCATGATCTGTCCACCTCTGCTTCCCAACGTGCTGGGATTACAGGCATGAGCCACTGTGCCTGGCCTAATCATGGCCTTTAAAACATGGAGCAGCTGGGTGCAGTGGCTCACGCCTATAATTCCAGCACTTTGGGAGGCTGAGGCAGGTGGATCACCTGAGGTCGGGAGTTCCAGACCAGCCTGATCAACATGAAGAAACCCCTGTCTCTACTAAAAATACAAAATTAGCCAGGTATGATG
>NW_012109474.1:4006522-4008149 GCF_000951045.1 Mandrillus leucophaeus | reverse complement strand
CATGATCTCGGTTCACTGCAACCTCCGCCTCCCAGGTTAAAGCAATTCTCCTGCCTCAGCTTCCTGAGTAGCTGGGACTACAGGCATGCATCACCACGCCCAGCTAATTTTTGTAATTTTAGTAGAGATGGGGTTTCACCATGTTGGCCAGGGTGGTCTTGAACTCCTGACCTCAGATGATCCACCCGCCTTGGCCTCCCAAAGTGCTGGGATTACAGGCGTGAGCCACCGCACCTGGCCTCAGTTGTGAAAATAATATTTGAAAAGTATTATGCCAACAGTGAGGAAAGGGAAATGGAACTGTTCTCAGGTCACAAACCCTGTGACTGTCAGTCCGTTTTGTACTTATTGGGGCAGAAAGGAGAAGTGAGAAGAAAATATGAGAAATAACGTTCTGGGGCTCACTGTACTCCATCCAAATGGGGGAGCTTAACTCACCTCCTTATTGCCAAATCATTTCCACAAGCAGCCTACAGACTCCTGTGAAAGCAGTTGCATCTGCTGCTCAGGGAATCTGGCTTCTATCCCCACAACTTTTTCAAAACTGTGCAAAAGTTCCTCTTTTTTGGTGACATTCAAACCTTTTCTCAGTCCTCAACTTCCTGATTCTTTCAGCCAAATTTGGCCCAACTGATCTTCCCTTCCTTCTGGAGACACTTTTTTTTTTTTTTTTTTTTGAGGTGGGGTCTCTCTCTGTTGCCCAGGCTGGAGTGCAGTGGCTCTATCTTGGCTGACTGCAACCTCTGCCCTCTCTGGGTTCAAGCAACTCTCCTGCCTCAGCCTCTCAAATAGCTGGGATTACAGGTGCCTGCCACCATGCCCAGCTAATTTTTTTATTTTGTAGAGATAAGGTTTCACCATGTTGGCCAGGCTGGTCTCAAACTCCTGACCTCAGGTGATCCACCCGCTTCAGCCTTCCAAAGTGCTGGGATTATAGGTGTGAGCCACGGCGCCTGGCCTGGAAACACCTTTTTTGGTTCCCCTGGCCTGGGACTCTTCTGGATCTCTTGCCTCATCTTTGCCATCTCCTCTCCCTCTTTTTCATAATTAGAGGTGATCCGCAAGGTTCAATTCTAAACTTAATCCCACTGAGAGGACTCTAACATCTGGGTGCCTCACTGTGAGTTTTCACCTTTGATCTAGTCCTTTTCCCCCAGTTGGCACCATTCTCTCAGCAAACACCTTTGGAATGCCCACTTGGTTTCAAACAAATATATGATTGCCCCTGACATGACAGAACTCTCAGGAGATGGCAGAGAGGTGAAGAGAGGTGGGAGGCAGATACATCTACAGATAATTATAATGTCAGTGCAATAAGAGAAGTGTTACAGCCTGGGAATGGTGGCTCACGCCTGTAATCCCAACACTTTGGGAGACCGAGGTGGGTGGATCACCTGAGGTCAGGAATTCAAGACCAGACTGACCAACACAGTGAAATCCCACCTCTACTAAAACTACAAAATTAGCTGGGCATGGTGGCACATGCCTGTAATCCCAGCTACTTGGGAGGCTGAGGCAGGAGAATCACTTGAACCTGAGAAGCGGAGGTTGCAGTGAGCCAAGACTGCACCATTGCACTACAGCCTGGGCAACATGAGTGAAACTCTGTCTCAGAAGAAAAAAAAAA
>NW_012109474.1:3999831-4006472 GCF_000951045.1 Mandrillus leucophaeus | reverse complement strand
GTTGCTACATTTATAGGTAGGAGGGTGATGGAGAGAGAAGGTGTGAAGCTCTCAGGCTTTTTCTATGAAATGGGAGGCAATGAGGGAGAGACTCTGGGCAGGGGAAGAATTGAGGGGTGCTCAGGGCCCAGCTGAAGTTGGAGATTGTGAGTGTTCTCAAGAAGACTGAGAAAGTTTCCCCTGGCAACTAAGTAAAGGTGAAGACAGGTTGTAACATCCAGCCAGACTTGGGGTATTGTCTTGAGAGATGTTACAGAGTAACATCTGTACTTCTCCACTGGGGTACTGGGAAATCAAAGGCAAAAGTAGGCTTTGGATAATGAGCTAAGGCATCTGGGGGTATTTGGGGAGATAGAGACGTCTGGAGGAACTAACAAAAGAAAGACTGGGGCCGAGCACAGTGGCTCACGCCTATAACCCCAGCACTTTGGGAGGCCAAGGCAGGCGAATCATGAGGTCAGAAGTTCGAGACCAGCTTGACCAACATGGTAAAACCCCATCTCTACTAAAAAATGCAAAAAATTAGCTGGGCGTAGTGGCCGGTGCCTGTAATCCCAGCTACTTGAGAGGCTGAGGCAGGAGAATTGCTTGAACCCGGGAGGCAAAGGTTGCAGTGAGCCAAGATTGCACCACTGCACTCCAGCCTGGGTGACAGAGTGAGACTCTGTCTCAAAAAAAAAAAAAAAGACTGGGAGACCAGTACTTTGGGAGGCTAAGGAAGGAGGCTTGCTTGAGCCCAGGAGTTCAAGACCAGGCTGGGCAACATAGTGAGCCCCTATCTTTACAAAAAATGAAAATATTAGTAAAATTAGCCAGGAGTGGTGTTGGGCACCTGTAGTCCTAGCTACTCGGGAGGCTGAGGCAGGAGGATTGCTTGAGCCCAGGAACTTGAGGTTACAGTGAGCTGTGATCACACCCCTGTACTCCAGTCTGGGTGACAGAGTGAGAGTCTGTCTCAAAAAAAAAAAAAAAAAAAGAGACTGGGAGAAAACAAAAATTAAAAATATCAAGGGACTGATGTTTCTAAAAAATTAAAAATATCAAGGGACTGATGACTAAAAAGTCAAAGGCATTTCAGTGTTTGTAATAGGAATGAGAGAGCTGGAAGCCTGGAAAGTTGGAGAGTTGTAGACAGAAAGTGAAGTTTTAAGTGAGCAGTTGCCTGAGATGGCCGAGATCCAGTGTGATCCAGAGGGAGTCGCGCAGTGAAGGTCACTGGTTTTTATGTGAGTCAGGTTGGAAAGCAAGACATCAGCCAGGTCAGTATGGAACATCAGAAATTGGATATCCTACCACAGCTCAGATCCAAATCAAAGCCAGTATATTTCCCCTCTATGGGCCACTCCTCCCAGAAGTGCCATTTCTTTAAATGCCACTGCTTTAGATCCATAATGTCATGAAGAGAACATGGAACTTGGAATCAGGATGCCTGGATTCAAATTCTCCTCTACCACTTGCTAGCTATGGACCATGGCATTTCTCTCAGTATCTCTTACAAAACTTAAATTTATCTCTGTAGGGCCGTTCTGAAGACTAAATTTAAAGAGCACATGAAAGCACTTAAGAATATAACTAGGAATAGAATAAGAGGCCAGGTGCAGTGGCTCATGCCTGTAATCCTAGCACTTTGGGAGGCTGAGACTGGCAGATCACCTGGGGTCAGGAGTTCAAGACAAGCCTGGCCAGCATGGTGAAACCCTACCTCTACTAATAATACAAAAATGAGCCAGGCATGGTGGCAAACACCTGTAATCTGCTACTCAGGACGTGAGGCAGGAGAATCACTTGGACCTGGAAAGCAGAGGTTGCAGTGAGCCAAGATTGTGCCACTGTACTTCAGCCTGGGCAATAGAGCAAGACTCTATCTCGAAAAAACAAAAAGAAAAAAAGGAAAGAAAAGAGAAGAAATAGAATAAGTGTTCAATAGATGTCAGTGGAATCTGAAAAGAATTTTTCCTTTTTCCCCTATAATGCATTTGTCACCAAGACCTGCTTCCTGTCTTTGCATTGCCGTCTCCAGCCCTTATTAATTGTCATACTTCCTAACTGGCCACATTTCTGTCTTCCTCCTCTTCCAATGCTTGCCCATCTTACGAATGGTTGCTTAACTTACCTTTCTTTCTTTCTTTTTTTTCTGCTCTGTTGCCCACACTGGAGCGCAGTGGTGTGATCTTGGCTCAGTGCAACCTCCGCCTCCCAGGTTCGAGTGATTCTCCTGCCTCAGCCTCTCGAGTAGCTGAGATTACAGGTGTGCACCAACATGACTGACTAATTTTTGTATTTTTGTTTGTTTGAGATGGAGTCTTGCTCTGTTGCCAGGCTGGAGTGCAGTGGCACGATCTTGGCTCACTGCAACCTCCGCCTCCTGGTTTCAAGCAATCCTTCTGCCTCAGCCTCCCGTGTAGCTGGGACTACAGGCGCGTGCCACCATGCCCAGCTAATTTTTTGTATTTTTATTAGAGACAGGGTTTCACCATATTGGCCAGGATGGTCTCGATCTCTTGACCTCGTGATCCACCCACCTCAGCCTCCCAAAGTGCTGGGGTTACAGGCATGGGCCACTGCACCCGGCCAAAGTTTTGTATTTTTTTTTTTCAGTAGAGACGGGGGGGTTTCACCATGTAGGCCAGGTTGGTCTTGAACTCCTGACCTCAGGTGATCTGCCCACCTCAGCCTCCCAAAGTGCTGGGATTACAGGCATGAGCTACCACACCTAGCTAATTTACCTTTCAAAAACAGTACTTTGACCATATCATGTCTCCAGCTCAAGGCAGTACAAAGAGGCACTGCACCTTAAATCAGAAGTCTGGGTAAACATTTCATTTCTTCCATTTCAGGTTCTTCATCTTTCTTGAGTGTGGGGAAGTGCCATACAAAGCCAGTACTGGTGTCATGCCAGCTTAAGTTCCTGGTGCTGGATAGCCCAGATGAGGACCTGGAATTAATCCCCCATCAAGGTATTCAGTTGAGGCATTATTGTTGGGGGGCCTGAAATAATTTGATTCACATGTAGATTGAACCTGATGGCTGCCCCTGTATCTTGCACAATTCTTACCATACTGTGAGGCTCACATGACATGAGGGATGTTTTGTTCAAAGTCTGAAGTCCAAAGTCTGAACCTCCTTCTTACCCACCAGCCTCCCACTCTGCTCCCTCTTCTAAGTCATGGTCAGATTTCACAGCCTGCCTCTCCAGAGTCTCCAGACTCTCCAGGAGTTGGTCCTGTTTTATTCCCACCCAGTTCTAGTCCCCACTGAGCTGTTAATTTCTTTTCAGGTATTAGTTTTGCCCTGGAAATTGCCCTTAGGCTCTTTTGTACTTCCCAGGGTTGTAAAAAGCCACTTGCTCAGAGTGTTCATTACTAAGCGAATGAATTCCTCTGCCACAGCTTGAAAGCTAGAAAGGGCCCATTGGTTACCTAAGTAAGTTCAACATTTTTCCTTCTTGGAAGGTGAAGTGAGGCTTGTACAGGTAAGTGAATGAGTCCCCTCAAGACTGACTGCAGACAAGGGCCACACTGCCGGCCAGAACTTCCCGTTTTCACCCACCACACTGGCAGGGCAGTCATCAGTCAACGAAATGCCTTTCTTCAGCGTCCTGTGTGAGATGCCGCTCAGATCTCATAGTTCATTACTCAGCGCCTTCATAGTTGACTCACTGACTGCTCTGAGACCCAGCACTCTGGGAATATCAATGCAACCCTTCCCTCAACCTTGCAAAGCTCTAAATCTAATCTCTGTCCTCATTTGCCAGGGACCTTGAATGTGTTCCTTTATTCTTCTGGTTTCCTCTCCTCCCCTGACTTACAGGGAATACAAAAGAATTGATTCTTATGAAAAGTGCCAAGTAGACACTACTACCCAGTTATCTGAAATGTAACTCACTTGAATGTATAATGAAAGCTCCTTTCTGCATAGATTAACCTCTGGACTGAGGATATGATTGTATGATAAATGATTAACATCATTTCTGGACAAAACATGTGCAGATTTAAAGTTTGAAGTTGAAGTTACTTAACT
This sequence comes from Mandrillus leucophaeus, assembly GCF_000951045.1. Taxonomy (NCBI): domain Eukaryota; kingdom Metazoa; phylum Chordata; class Mammalia; order Primates; family Cercopithecidae; genus Mandrillus; species Mandrillus leucophaeus. The sequence continues at coordinate 4,002,452 of NW_012109474.1, read as the reverse complement.
GTATAAAAAAAGTTGTTGACAACATTCACCACTAGTGTATTAATGAATTTTTCTTTCTTATTTATTTATCTATTATTTATTTGAGACAGAGTCTTGCTGTGTTGCCCAGGATGGAGTACTGCAGTGCAATCTTGGCTCACTGCAACCTACACTTCCTGAGTTCAAGTGATTCTTGTGCCTCAGCCTCCTGAGTAGCTGGGACTATAGGTACATAATTTTTGTATTTCTAATAGAGATGGGGTTTTGTATTTTTAGTAGAGACAGGGTTTCACTATGTTGGCCAGGCCGATCTCTAACTCCTGGCTTCAAGTAATCTGCTCACCTCAACCTCCCAAAGTGCTGAGATTCCAGGCATGAGCCACTGCACTCGGCTGGATTAATGGATTTAATAAATACTTCATTAAGTAACTTTATGAAAGGGAGTGTGCTAGGCATTGAAAAGGATATAAATTCAATAACACTGTCCTTGGCCTTATGGAGTTTGCAATTTGGAATAAGAACTAGGCTGTATGCACAAGTTACCGTAATACAAAGTAAAAGGTGACAAATGCTTATAAGGGGGAGGTTCACGGAAGTGCCAGGAATAGGGGGAAAACATTTCAGGTAGGGATTATCAAGGAAGGCTTGTGTAGTACATGTTGTTTGTCATTTTATCTGCGTTTTGAAGGATAGCTATAGTTCTGATAGGTCGAAATGAATTCCAGACAGAGAGGTGGATGTGAAATCTTAGAGCTTGTCCTGTTAGCAGGAATTTGGAACATAAGAATGTAAGCAAGACTAGATTGTCAGGTTGGGGCTCAAATATGGAAGGAAACCTTCAATACCATGCTAAGTAATTTGGTCTTTGTTCTGTAAGCAATGGAGAGTTAGTGAGAGATTTTGGAGGTTGCAAAGGAACGGGGTGACAGTAGTGACATGATCAAAATGTGCTTTAGAAGTATCATTCTGGAGTGAATCAGGAACCAGATGACCATGTAGGAGGGTAGAACAATACCCTAGACTAGACCAGGGGAATGGGAATGGAAAGGAAGAGATGGAACATAGAGCTCTGCAAGTTTGACAGAGAGAGGGAGTCATTTTTCTAAAGTTTTAAGAGTTGTTGGTTTTTCAAAAAGATGTGAGAAAATGGGAAGTGACCATTCTTTGGTCAGACAGAGTAACAGAATCAGGGAGGCCAGGCATGGTGGCTCAGGCCTGTAATCCCAGCACTTTGGGAGGCTAAGGCAGGCAGATCACCTGAGGCCAGGAGTTCAAGACCAGCTTGGCCAACATGGTGAGACCCTGTCTCTACTAAAAATGCAAAAAATTAGCTGGCCACAGGGGCGCATGCCTGTAGTCCCAGCTACTTGGGAGACTGAGGCAGGAGAATCACTTGAACCCGGGAGGCAGAGGTGGCAGTGAGCTGAGATGGTGCCACTGCACTCCAGCCTGGGTGACAGAGTGAGACTCTGTCTGAAACAACAACGACAACAACAAACCAAAAAATAGAATCAGGGAGAGTCTTAGAAACGCAAACAGACTGCTTGATAAAGGGCAGCCCATGTGTTCTGCAAGCTTGCATTGTCCTGGGTTGAAAGTCAGGTCAGAAGGAAGCAGGTGATGAGGCACTGGTGTGCTTCCCTTTGGAAACAGAAGCAAACTATATCTAGCAAAGTTTATCTATAGTTTACCACTGGTTTCCGTGCTATGGGAGTGGTGATAAAAAATATCCCTAGGAAAAGGGATTGGTCATTCTTTTCTTTCACTTAACTTTGACTTTGGCGATAACCCTTGGGTGAGGAGGGGAACCCTGGCTTTAACCCTGGAGTTTGCAGCAAAGATGGGAGGAGACTCCAGCAGCTGAGTAGGCCCAGGTAGGAAACAAGCTTTAGGGTTGAGTAGTGGAAAGGTCTGTAAGGCCTCCCAACCTGGGAAATAGATACCCTTGTTAAGGATTGAAAAACCAGCATGTGGAAAGGTGAAGGGTTCTACTTTGGACAAATTGAATTGGAGGTGCTGGCTATATGAAGACACGGGTAGCCAGGCCTGGACTGATGAGGCTCATTGGTTTGAAGCCCAGTTTGTGTCAAATGAAAATAAGATCTAAATTGGGTCGGGCATGGTGGTTTGAGCCTGTAATCCCAGCTACTCGGGAAGGTGGGGGGATCGCTTGAGACCACGAGTTTGAGACCAGCTTGGCAACAGAGCAAGACCCCATCACACACACACACACACACACACACACACAAATCTAAATTAGGAAGGATAGTCTTGATAGGCAATATATGAGTGCTGTGACCTCTAATCCTATCAGAGACAGAGGGTCCTGCCCCAAGGCCCCTGCCGACTCAGGTCACATTTCTGTGTCAACACAGAGTCCTATGTCAGGGATGGATAGTCTGTCATCGTAAGCACTGGCATAGGTTTTCTTGAAGGAGAAATGATTTCACTGAACAAGATGTTCCAGATTCCTGTTGCAGGAAGGATTCTGCTCATGTGCAGTGGGGAGAGGTTTCTACTGAGCCAGCTGGTTGCTCTCATGCTCTCATACAGACCATATTGACTGACTTTTTTTTTTTTTTTGAGACGGAGTCTCGCTCTGTCGCCCAGGCTGGAGTGCAGTGGCCGGATCTCAGCTCACT
>NW_012109474.1:3997200-3999180 GCF_000951045.1 Mandrillus leucophaeus | reverse complement strand
GCTCACTGCAGCCTTGACCTCCTGGGCTCAAACGATCCTTCCACCTCAGCCTCCAGAGCAACTGGGACAACGGGTGTGTACCGCCACACTTGACTAATTTATTTCAAATGCCCAGGCTGGCCTCAAACTCCTGAGCTCAAGCCATCTGCCCTCCCTGGCCTCCCAAAGTGCTGGGATTGCTGGGATTACAGGCGTGAACCACTGTGCCTGACCAAGCTCTGATTTCTTTAAGGGTGTCAAGTGAACCCATTCAGTAAGAGGACTTGAAAAGCAACAGGTGAGAGAAGAAGTGGAAGCACAGGCTATGGGGCCAAGTAGCACCCACCTAGATAATAGGCTCTTGGCCATCCTCTCATTCCTCTCTGCTCCTTGTTAGGTTTGACACAATCTCTTCTCTTAATCAGTTGGCTTTTAACCCAATTTACTTTTGCCTTCTGCTTCCTCACTTTCTTTCCTTCTTTTTTTTTTTTAAAGACAGAGTCTTGCTCTTGTCACTCAGGCTGGAGTGCAATGGCACGATTTTGGCTCACTGCAACCTCCGCCTCCTGGGTTCAAGGGATTCTCCTGCCTCAGCCTCCCTCAGCTGGGATTATGGGTGCCCGCCACCATGTTTGGCTAATTTTTGTATATTTAGTAGATGGGGTTTCACCATGTTGGCAAAGCTGGTCTTGAACTCCTGACTTCAGGTGATATGCCTGCCTTGGCCTCCGAAAGTTCTGGGATTACAGGTGTGAGCCACCGTGCCTGGCCTGCTCCCTCACTTTCTCTTGAATATTCTCTTTAAAGACATTTTTCCAAGCAGGGGGCCTCTCCTTTATGCAACAGAGTCTTTTCTTCTTCGCTTGCTTCATCTCTCCCTTGATTATCTTGACTATTCCCTGGATTGATTCCCTTAGTTGATCTTGATTGATTCCCTTGATTGATTTTGATTGATCTCTCCCTTGATTATCTTGAATATTTTGAATATTCCCTTTAAAGAGATTTTTCGAGCAGAGAGGCCTCTCCTTTATGCAACAGAGTTTTTTCTTCTTCACTTGCTTCATCTCTCCCTTGATTTACTGAGAACCCATTTCCTATAGTATTCGCTGCTAACTGTGTCTGGCTAGACATGATGTCCAAAGACATAATTCCTGTCACCAAGGACTTTACAATCTAGTAGAAGAAATAAGATTTTTACGTATTTCACCATAACACTAAAGTGGAGGAAATTGGAAAGTATCATATGATAGGGTGAAATAATACTCAGGAAGTTCAAAAGAGGGCAGATTGCTTTTGGCTGGCAAAGTGGGGAAGGCTTCCTGGAGGAGGAGACATTTATACTGAGCATTGAAAAATGGAGACAATCTAGATATTTCAGAGACAGAACATTTCAACTGTATTACATAATCAGATGTATGCACATGTCGTGTTTCTCAGTCTCCTTTCAGAGTGCATAAATCACTGATATGGGATTTGTAAAAGGGAAGCTGGTAAAATGTGCATGTTAAAATATAGCCGGCTTTTATTGTTCCATCCTCCACCTTCAGAACCAGACAGCTCTCTGGCTATCAGCTGTCAGTGTGATAACTGTCTCATGGAGGTATAGTAGAAAGAATGCAAATATCTTTCTGATGGATTTATATTTAATAAACCTTCCAATGCTGATATTTTAGATTTTATAATATATATGGATGATAAAATGGTGAATTTCCTCATATCTCTATGTAGCAAAGGGGAAGCTGGATTTAATCCTAGGTCACACAGAGAAAAAAGTGTTGAATCAGGATGACAACAGAAAGAGCCTGTGACAAAGATTTCACTAGTCTATGGTGAAATGAGAAAAATAAGGAATCTTCAATGAGTTTTTCATTAACTTAAAATGTATTAAACACAAGAATTATCTTTTATCCAGAGATTAAATTTCTGGTCTTAACATGGCTTATTAAAATGACATGATAGTGATGGTTTATAGGATGGTGGGACTAGAAATAAAAAAACTCC
>NW_012109474.1:3976862-3996415 GCF_000951045.1 Mandrillus leucophaeus | reverse complement strand
GAGGATTGCTTGAGCCTAGGAGTTTGAGGCTGCAGTAAACTATGCACTTCACACCACCGCCCTTCAGCCTGGTTTATAAAGCGATCCTTTCTCTCTCTAAAAAAAAAAAAAAGAAATGTGCGGCCCAGAAATGTTAAGTGGCTTGCCCAAAGTCATTTGTCCTTTATTTTTGTTTTCAAGTGGCCCTATTTATAGTGACTGTGATTTGTGTGTAAGCATAACTGACGAAAGACGGTCGATGAGCTCGTATCAGGATATTTATTATAAATTCAAATTATGTATAATAAACTTTTTTAAAAGTCTCACATCACTTTCTCTAAGTCTGTGCTATTATTGATAAGTACTCATGAAATAGTTGTGTTTTCTTGTTCTGCATCTAAGAAGGATCTCAAGAACTTACAAGATCATGCAGAGCGCTGACCTGTCAAAATGCCCTTTCTGTGCTTTCTCACCTGTACAAAAGCAAAACATTCATACCACTCATTACTCTATACCAGTAATTATAATGCAATGGGAGATAGGACCTACTCCATGGGCTTCAAGGTTTCTCAATGTATTTGGCTGTAATTTACTCACTACCTACTCCGTGTTACATATTGTGCAGGCTTACAACAGAGGGTCAGCAAGACCAGTTTTGCCATCCAGAAGGAGAAAGTCTCCTGGAGGAAGCTCACTTATGAAGAAACTTGGAAAGCTGATAGTGAACTATAGACCGATATTGTGGAGGTCCCAGGGAACCACCATGCTGGTGTTTGAGCTAAGGAATGACTCAGTGGGGATGGTGTTCTAGGGATATTTGGCAAGGATGTGATGGGCAGATGGAATGCAGAGGAGCCTAGAGTAAGCGATGTTATAATCGGTGTGTGGTTACTAAGGACTGCACTGACTGAGAAGGAAGGGAAGAAGAGAAAACATCACACTTTTCAAAGAAATGATGCCCAGAAGTTGATGACTAATGGGATAAGAGAGAGAAAAAAGAAGAGTGAGTCAAAAATGACTCCAAGTTTTAGAATTTTAAGCTTGACTGATTGAGAAATTGGTGATGGCATTAGACCAAGACAGGAGAATTGGGAAGGAAGCCCCAACCTTAAGTTGAGCTGAAGAAACTGAGTCCTTATTGATATGAATGTGTCCTGTACTTTCAGGATTCTACATTTTTTTTTTTTTTTTGAGGTGGAGTCTCACTCTGTCATTGCCCAGGCTGGAGTGCAGTGGCGTAATCTTGGCTCACTGCAACCTCTGCCTCCCAGGTTAAGAGATTCTCCTGCCTCAGTCTTCTGAGTAGCTGGGATTACAGACACACACCACCACCCCCCGCTATTTTTTATATTTTTAGTAGAGACGGGGTTTCGCCATGTTGGTCAGGCTGGTCTTAAACTCCTGACCTCGTGATCCTCCTGCTTCAGCCTCCCAAAGTTCTGGGATTACAGGCATGAGCAACCATGCCCGGCCAGGATTCTATATTTTAATGAGTTCATCTGAAAACCAATTTATGTTGTTAATGGTAGTATGATGGCTACTTGTATGTGTTAACTTCACAGGGTCATGGGATGTCTAGACAGTTGATTAAACATTATTTCTGAGTGTGTCTGTGAAGGTGTTTCTGGATGAGATTAGTATTTGAGTTGGTGAACAGATTAAAGCAGTTGTTCCTCCCCAGTGCGGGTGGATATCATTCCCCTTTGAGGGCCTGAGTAGAACAAAAAGGCAGAGGAAGGCTGAATTCACTCTCTGCCTGACCACTTGAGCTGGGACATTGATCTTTTACCTTCAGTGCTTCTGGTTCTTAGGCCTTCAGACACAGACCTGAATGTACACCATTGACTTGCTGAGGCTGTTAAACCACATCACTGGTTTTCCTGGGTCTTTAGCTTACAAATGGCATATTGTGGGATGTCTCAGCCTCCATAATTACATGAACCAACACCTTGTAAGACAGAAAGAGAAAGAGAGACAGCGAGAGAGGAAGGAAGGATGGATGGAAAAAAAGGAAGGAAGGTGAAAAAGAAAAAGAAGGAAGGAAGGAAGGAAAGAAAGAAAGAAAAGAAAGAAAGAAAGAAAGAAAGAAAGAAAGAAAGAAAGAAAGAAAGAAAGAAAGAAAGAGGCGCTGGGTGCAGTGGTTCATGCCTGCAGTCCTAGCACTTTGGGAGCCAGAGGTGGGCAGATCACTTGAAGTCAGGAGTTTGAGACCAGCCTGGCCAACATGGCAAAACCCTGTCTCTACTAAAAACACAAAAATTAGCTGGATGTGATGGTGCACACCTGTAATCCCAGCTACTTAGGTGGCCGAGGCACGAGAATTGCTCGAACCTGGGAGGCAGAGGTTGCAAGAAAGAGCCTGTCTGCCTATCTATCTATCTATCTATCTATCTATCTATCTATCTATCTATCTATCTATCTATCAACTGTTCTACCAACAGAACAGTTGGTTCTGTTTCTCTGGAGAACTCTAATACAGGTAGCTTTTTTATTTTATTATTAATAGATAATTACATCATAGATAAGCAAAAAGCAATCTGTAATGGGCTTAGGTTATTCTTCGTAGCTGCCTATGTGAGGAAGTGACAAGGTTTGTGTTTCTGTTTTGGGAGGTGAGTGTAGCAAATAGGCAGATGCATATACCTGTGTAGCATCCATGTTTTTGTCTAGAATGACAAAGGTTCACATCTCTGGTTCTATTCTTATTTTGAGATGGAGGCTTGCTCTGTTACCCAGGTGGGAGTGCAGTGGCATGATCTCGGCTCACTGAAACCTCTGCCTCCCGGGTTCAAGTGATTCTTGTGCCTCGGCCTCCCAAATACCTGAGATTACAGGCGCAAGCCACCACGCCTGGCTAATTTTTGTATTTTTAGTAGAAACGGGGTTTCACCATGTTGCTCAGGGTGGTCTCGAACTCCTGACCTCAGGTGATCCACCTGCCTCGACCTCCCAAAGTGCTGGGATTACAGGTGTGAACCACCGTGCCCAGCCGTCTGGTTCTATTCTTGAACCTGAAGAGCTGGAAATTTGGGTGTGGACTGGCTTGTCAAGCTGGAAGGGGAATAAATTGGAATGGGACAAGAGGAACAACTTTGAGCAGCCTATGACTTTTGCCCCAAGAAGTAGTGGCCTGTTCCCAGATTTTAGGCCTGGAATATCCTCGCACCACAAAGCAAAGCCAGAGTGTGGCCCTAAACTGATATCACTGGTAGATATTTGATCTGGGTAATTGAGCTCTCTATTCAGCTTCCAAACCACAGGCTATTCTGGGTTTGCTATGTAATTCTGCAACCCTTTGATGTTAGGGTTGTTCTGATATAATTACAGAGAGGACAAACAATACACAATTGTGTTTATAACAGTGCAGAATATATTGTTGCTAACTTTTGAGGCCCTTAAATCCAGTAAACTAGGTTCCACCAAAAATACATTAGTCTAGCCTGCTTTCTTTTTTACCAGCACCTACCCTGTCATACAAAATTGTGAATAGCATTTTCAATCCCTTGTAATCTTTGTGTCCTACAATGCTTTCTTTGGGAAACCCCACCTAAGAACAACTTTATTTATTTGTTCTATTAAAACGGTAGTATACCAGGGTGGGTGTCTTCAAAATGTACAGTGATACTGCTTGAAAACTCTGGGGCTAGAGGTTTGTGAGTGACTGCCGAATGCTGTCCTTGAAGTCACTTTAGTAAATGAGTAACGAAAAGTCAGAGTAACCAGTAAGGATGCACATAACTAGGAAGGAAATTCTCCCCTTCTGTTTTTTTTTTTTTGTTTTTTAATTAAAAAGTTACATAACCCATTTCATAATTTACCTTGACATTTCGCATTGTCCTTTTTAAATAATGCAAATAGAACTAACTGGCTTGTCTTTTCCAAGTGAGGATAATGTTGGGGCATTTCTGAACAATTAATATTATGGTTCTTTCCTGATATTCATGTTAGGAGCTAACTTTATGTATATGGGTGAAAAGTTAATGCTTTGATTTGGATAACTCTCCACCAGCTGAGAAGGTTGATTTGTACATACACCCAAGGGGTAATAAATAGGACACTGAAGGATATGACTGTAACATGCCGATGAACCAGAGAGAAGAAGCAAATATGTAGCAGCACAAATCATACAGTTGGTATATCTATGGGATATGCCATGGCAAAATTATACAAGTGTAATTTATATTACAGAGCTGGAAAAATTCTTATCTTGACACTTGAAAAAACAGTACAAGCCAAACACAGTGGCTCACACCTGTAATCCCAGCACTCTGAGAGGCTGAGGTGGGCGGATCACTTCAGCCCAGGAGTTCAAGACCAGCCTGGCCAACATGACAAAACCCCATCTCTACTAAAAATACAAAAGGTTAGCCAGCTGTGGGTGTGTATACCTGTAGTCCCAGCTACTGAGGAAGCCGAGGTGGGAGAATCACCAGAGCTTGAGAAATCAAGGCTGCAGTGAGCTGAGGTCATGCCACTGTACTACAGCCTGGGCAATACGAGTGAGACCCTGTTTCCAAAAAAAAAAAAAAACAATTGAGCAAGTGACTGAGTATCTCAAATTCGCCCCTGAAGGAAGCCATGTGGTTTTCCTCTGCTGGACTCTAACTGTGTAGCCTTGGACTAATCTCCAGGCCTCAGTTTCCTCAATTAGAAATAGAGCTGTGATCCTCCTTCTTCAGTGTTAAAAACATTGAATTGTACAGTAAGTGTTATGGGCTGACACGGGTTCCCCAAATTCATATGTTGAAGTCCTAACACCCAGGACTTCAAAATGTGACCATATTTGAAGATAGAGTCTTTAAAGAGTTAATTAGGTTAAATGAGGTCATTAGGCCCTAATCTAACATGATAGGCTTCTTTACAAGAAGAGAAGAAGATTAGGAAACAGACAGAGGGAAGACCATTTGAAGACACAGGGAAAAGACTCAAGCCAACGAGAGAGGCTTCAGAAGAAACCCACCGTATGAACACCTTGATCTCCGGTATCTAGCCTCCAGAATTGTGGAAAATAAAGTTCTGTTGTTTAAACAACCCTGTCTGTGGTACTTTGTTATGGGAGTCTGTGATAATCAATTTTATCTGTCAACTTAGCTGGGTCACAGTATTTAGATATTTAGTTAAACCTTATTCTGGATGTTTCTGTGAAGGTGTTTGTTGAATGAGATTAACATTTAATCAATGGACTTTGAGTAAAGCAGATGACCCTCCAAAATGTGGTTGAACCTTATTCAATCTGTTGAAGTCCTTAAGAAAATAAGAACTGACCTCCCCTGAGTAAGAAGAAATTCTGCAGACTGCCTTTGAACTTGAAGTGCAACTCTTCCCTGGGTCTCCAGCCTGTCAGCAGATTTTGAACTTGCATATACAAAATCGTGTAAGCCAATTCCTTAAAATATATATTTCTTCCTCTCTCTCTCTCTCTCTCTCTCTCTGTCTCTCAATACACATTTTCTTGGTTCTGTTTCTCTGGATAACCCTGACTAACATATGGACCTAGCTAACTAACACAGTGTGTGAATTATATCTCAAGTCTGTGTTAAAAGAAAACTTAGAAGGCTGCATCCAAAATGTTAACAGTAATTATTTGATGGTAGAATTTGTTTTAGGTTTATTTTTTGTTTAGTTTATCTGTACTTGTGACTTTTTGTGACCATGTGTTGTTTGTGTAATGATAACATAAGAAAAGATTTCCATTCAGAGGAATATTTAGAAGCAAGATTAGCTAATACAGAGCTCAGAGGACATGGGGGTATGGTGAGATGACATGTAACACCACTTATTATGAAGATTTGAACAGCACCCAAATCAAATTCCATCTACTACAGCAAAAAAGAAAAAAAAAAAAAGAAAGAAAGAAAAAAAGTTCAACATGGAACACAGCTATGATATAGCTACTAACGCTCTTCCCTAGAATATATGTAATACAGGAATTTTATTTTTCCTACAAAACCTATTTTTTCTGCCATTTTCAGTGATTTTTTCATTCAATAAGCTAGCAAGCTTTTACTGAACATGTGCTGTGTCCAAGGACTGCACTACATGCCGGGGATTGAAAACAAACAGACTCATTTCAATTAAGAAGTATACACTTGAGCGGGCGAGGTGGCTCATGCCTATAATCCCAGCACTTTGGGAGGCTGAGGGGGGCGGATCACTTGAAGTCAGACCAGCCTGGCCAACATGGTGAAACTCTCTATCTCTACTAAAAATACCAAAATTAGCTTGGCATGGTGGTTCGTGCCTATAGTCTCAGCTCCTTGGAAGGCTGAGGCAGGAGAATTGCTTGAACCCGGGAGGCAGAGGTCACAGTGAGCTGAGATAGTGTCTGCACTCCAGCCTGGGCGACAGAGCAAGACTCCGTCTCAAAAAAAAGCAGTGTACACTCTAGTGGAGGGGACAATATGGTCCAACGTGATAAGGGCTCCCATGGAGACGGCGAAGAATGCTGTTTGTGCACAGGAGAGAAGCTGCCAGCCTACAGGGGATGGAGACGGGAGGAGAGGCTTTTTAATCCTTAGGACAACCCTGCAAGCTATAATTGTTACTCCCATTTTATAGATGAGTAAACTAAGTTTCAGAGAGCTTAAAAAATTTGTCCAAATCTCTCAAGAAGTAGAAGAAAGGGATTTAAGCACAATTCTGACACTAGAGCCCATATTCTTTCCACTATACCACATTCTGTGTATCTAATGCATTGTCGAGTGGACAAGCAAACAAGTAGAGTACACTGAAATAGAACCAATTTCGTTTTTACTTTGAAGTAAGGACGTAGCTTTGTAGATGCTATATGGTTTGTTTTAGTCTTAATTACCTTGTTCTGCTCTTTTCACTAATTCTTGTAATTGCCAATAATAATAGTAACAATAGTTAACATTTATTGAGTGCTTCCTGTGTGCCAGATACTATACTTGGAGCCTAACAAAGTTCTCTTAATCAATCCTCGTAACAGCCTGATAAGGTAGGCTGTGGTGTTGTTCCTATTTTATAATCAGGGAGACTGAGGCTTCAAGAGTTATCTGGCAAGTGGCAAAGCTGGGATTTGATCCCAGATCTCATTCCAAGAGCAAGTTTTTAACCATTTTGCTGTAGTACCCCAAACCAGACAACTGGCAGCCTCAAAACTCATTGCTGCTTGCTGGATTTTTTTAATTAGAAGGAAATCCTGGAAAGTAACTGATATTCCACATCACAAGAGATGACCAAGAAGTTCTCTTCTGTCTCTGGACCTCCTTAAGAGAGTTTCAGTGATTGGGCTCTGGAACTCTAGGTTGTTCTGAGAGACAGACACTGGTGAGTGGGATGTTTGGATTTGGGACCAAGGGTAACAAAATGGAGCCTTTTGCAGATTCTATCTGGGTAGCGGCTCTTGCGTCCCATCCCACTGAAGCTACTCACACCCTTCCCTCTCTAACTCTCCCCACAGGAATCTGGTGGCCCCTTGAAGGGCTGTACTCTGTAAACAAACCAAACAGCATCCATAATGATAAACCACTAGGGAGGGTTTGGAAGGGGTGGAAGAAAGAGCCAGTCATGTTTCCTTAGCCGGTACAACCCTTTGCTGCCCACTGACTGTGATGCTCTTTTCCTGAATCTGCAATAGGAATGAGCTCACACAAAGGGCAGGCAACAGAGACAGCCTGTCCTGTAGCCCTGGTTCCCGGGGCTCCAGGTCCTGGGGAATTTCAGGCAGACAAAAGGAAGGAGAACAAGCCCATGGTGAAGGCTTTGGTTGAGAGCAAGAGAAAGAAACACCCACAGATCCCCTAAGCTTCAGTGTCAGGTAGATCCATCCAGAACACAGGAAAAGATAACGTTCAGGATGTTGTTTTCTACCTGTGGAAGTAAGTGCTCACCCTTTATCTGACTGACCCAGGTTGGACTTCCACCAGGGTAGCCCAGAGGCTATGGAGCTTAGATTACAGGACTATGTCTGACTTTGGGAGGCAGGGACAGGGGTGTGATAAGCCCCTGCTTCAGAAAACACTTGAACGCTGTGGCAGAGGTAATGAACATCACAGAGCCCCAGTTCCCTGTTGATGGGGACAGATGTATTCTCTGTTTTGGTGTAGGGAGGGTGAGGGGAGAAGAAACTTATCCCACCTCTGATGTATCTGTGGAGCATCACAGTACCAGGCTGTGAGCAGGTCAGAGGCGAGTTTTAGGCATTGGTGCATTCTTCACCTGATGCCCCTGCCCTAACGTGGTTCCCCTGCCCAAGGCAGGTAGAGAACTCTGGAATCTATAGGAGGCTCTACTTCATGCAGACAAAAGAGATGAAAGAGCATTTGGTGCAGCATCTGTGGGCTTGGCCTGGGTCTGGCAAGTGGTAGTCCTCCGGGCATGGTGTGAGACCCTTGGGGCACATCTTGGGCACTGAGAACTGTGATGACTTTGGACAGCGAGGAGCTGTGCCCACCGAGGGGTGGTGAGAATGTGGCCTCCAGGGAGGGCGAAGCCTCCAGTGGCAGCTCTGCTGGCTTGGGAGGGGGCCCAATGTAGTCAGAACAGGTAAGTGCTCAGCACCCAAAGCCTGAAAAAGGAACACTGGGGACCAGGACCTGTGACACCATCTAAGCTGGGATACAGGACACTGTGCCAGCCTGCCCTGATTAAGACAGAGGGGTCTGAACTAGGACATGACTTGTGTTCCTGAGACTAATAAGGATCAGAAGGCTTTGTTTGCTGATAATCCATTGCACCTGATGCTTTCATAGCTTTCTTTTTCCTGGATACCTGTTTAGATATCTCAAAATCTATTTTATACTGCAGGCGGGGGTTAAGCTAGATTAAAAATTATGGAACAGTCCTGGTAAGTGGGATGATTTATTCCTAGAAAACATTTACTGAGTCTGACTAACTGACAGTCTGTTGGTGTCCTACATTTTCACAACATTTAAATGAGGGATGGTAATGATCAATGTGTACACAGTCTTAGTAAGTATTTGTTGAATAGATACATAAGCACACATACAAATCAGTTTAATTCAACAAATACTTGCTAGATGGCTAATAAGTGCCTTCATGGGAATTAGTGTCTGATTTTGTGACTTAAATTTTTGACAGTGACATAGTAAGAAATATCTTTTATGTTGTGACTCAATACACATACACACACACACACGCAGACCTGCAACAAAAATTTCATGATCTAACTTTTATCTTACTAGGTGAAATGCATTCTGATATTTTTCTATTCTATTCTTTTTTCTATTTTTTTTTTAAAGCTGATTAAGGCCGGTGTGGTGGCTCACACCTGTAATCCCAGCACTTTGGGATGCCGAGGCAGGGAGATCACGAGGTCAAGAGATCAGGACCATCCTGGTCAACATAGTGAAACCCCGTTTCTACTAAAAATACAAAAATTAGCTGGGCATGGTGGTGCACATCTGGAGTCCTAGCTACTCAGGAGGCTGAGGTAGGAGAATCGCTTGAACCTGGAAGACGGAGGTCGGAGTGAGCCAAGATCGTACCACTGCACTCCAGCCTGGTGACAGAGCGAGACTCCATCTCAAAAAAAAAAAAAAAAAAAAAAAAAAAGGTGCTAATGAAGACCCACTGATTGGATTTTATGATCCATCCGTGAGTCAGAGTCTGCAGCTTGGAAGACACTGGTGATATGTGAAGTTACTGAATTTCTAATCTCATCTTTACCTGGCTAAGAGTTGAGGAAATGAATACAGAAGCTGGTGATTATGGTAGATGCTCACTCACTTCCCAGTGTCATATACAAATGTGTCTATCTGCGGAGCTAAGTGACCAAGAAGGAAAAAAAATGAGTGACTTCTCATTGAGCCCAGAGGAAAGTAGGGAATCAATACGTCTTCTTTTGGCTATCTTCCCACAAACTTGAGATCAGCATGGTAGGTGATGATGAATGTCTGTGTCATAACTGAAAACAAAGAAATGCTACCCCCCTGATTTACGAATCCTTAATTAAAGAGTTTAGAACATGTGTGATTGTTAACCAAGAGAAAACACATCTGAACAAAACCCTTGAAAATACGATTTCAACTCCCAACTAAACATCTCATTTGCAATATTAGGCAAAACCAGATCGTTTTTATAGTTAGAGCTGACACTGTTGGAGCAATCCAGAAGATGCTAATTTTGGAGAAAGTCTCTGATGTTAAATCAGATTTTTAGAATTCTGACTCCACTCCATCAAGGACTGACCACTCCTGCCTTGTTATTTCCCCCTTCACCTTTATATATATTTTAAAAATGATTACACCTATGACATCCTATTTCTTATACATTACTAGCTTACAAATTTTTCTCCCTCTCAGATTATAAACTTGCAGATAAGAAATTGTTTCTTTTACATCTTTATATTCCCAGTGCTAGGCACAGAGTAAGTGCTTTGTGAATGTTTGTAGAATAATTGAATGATAATTGGTTCAAATTGTTTGGAATGGTATTAATGACAAAAAGTACAGATTAGTTTACTTATGAAGGAAAATTGAACTGCAAAAAGAGAAAGAGAGAACTTTCTGAAATAGAACTTGGGATTCTTACACATCATAAGTTGAATAAGGTTCAGATAAAGGCATAGTAATTGTGTTTTTACACTTATGTAAGAAGTACACACAGGACCCTCGCCATTCTTTTTTCTTTTTTTACTTCGAGACAGGGTCTCCCTCTGTTGCTCAGGCTGGAGTGCAGTGGTGCGATCTTGGCTAACTGCAACCTCCGCCTCCCAGGTTCAAGTAATTCTGCCTCAGCCCCCTGATCCTTGCCATTCTTATGTTGAATTTTGCATCATAGGTCTTCGACCTGTGAGAAATCTCAATAAATCACCTAATCCAGCTTCCTGCTTTCACAGAGAGGGTTTTTTTTTTTTGATTGATAAAGCAAACATATCAAAAAATTGGAGATTTATATAAGTTTAATCTCAATCGTGGAAGTATATCTGAGATATCTATACCTGATGAAAGCTGAGGGTAGCAGACCCAGGACCAAGAATGCTTTAAATTTTTCAGATGACAGATTCATTGAGCAGCAAAAATTCTTGATTTTGTTCCAGGTGGTTTAGTTGATGACTCATTTATTATTAGTTTAAGCAAATTATGGCTATCCATCTTCCTTTTGCTAAATATCTGATTTCCTTTCCTCTCTTTGCAATTGGAAAGAAGTGCCTATGTGGCTAGTTGTAGCCAAAAATATGTAAGAGGAAGTGTGCTGAAGGACTTCTTATAAACACTTGGCTTTTCTGATTAAAAAATGTGGTTAGTGTTGCTCTTTCCCAGTCATCCAACCTTGAATGTAGAATGATATCCGCAGACATGGTAACTATCACAGACAAGCAGAAGGAGGAAGACTTGGCATAATGATGACAGCAGAGTAAGTAAAAAGATGGAAAGAATGGAGATCTTTGATGTCACCCCTGAGCAGCCGACCAATGTTAATGACCCCCATGTTTGGGTTTCTGCGTCGTGTTAAAAAACTGAAAATATGTAAAAACAAAAACAAGATTCTTCTATGAGTTAGGTATCCTGATACTTGATTGCAGTTAAAACCTTCCTAATTGATACAGCCAGTAGGACTACATCAATGACCAGATCTCAGTCCTATCAAAAGAACTTACTAGGAACTAGGCACAGTGGTTCACACCTGTAATCCCAGCACTTTGGGAGACTTAGGCAGGTGGATCACCTGAGGTCAGGAGTACGAGACCAGCCTGGCCAACATAGTGAAACCCCATCTCTTTTAAAAGTACAAAAATTAGCTGGTCCTAGTGGCAGCCTCCTGTAATCCCAGCTACTCGGGAGGCTGAGGCAGGAGAATCGCTTGAACCCAGGAGGCGGAGGTTGCAGCGAGCCAAGATTGCGCCATTGCACTCCAGCCTGGGCAACAAGAGCGAAACTCCATCTCAAAAAAAAAAAAAAAAAAAAAAAAAAAAAAAAGAACTTACTAGGATGGAAAACAATTGGATTTATCTAAATAAAATATCAATATGAGGACTTTGGTTTTAAAAAAGTAATTAATTCATTTACTTTTCATTCAATTAAAACTGGAATACTAAAGGATCAATCTGAAGATATACACAGAACTTC
Source organism: Mandrillus leucophaeus (assembly GCF_000951045.1). Lineage (NCBI taxonomy): Eukaryota > Metazoa > Chordata > Mammalia > Primates > Cercopithecidae > Mandrillus > Mandrillus leucophaeus. The sequence goes on along the minus strand of NW_012109474.1, from coordinate 3,984,383 downwards.
CTTTGAGAATCACTGAAAAAGTAGGTAAGGAAAAAGAAATTGATGTTCCTTTAGTGCCTACCACTGGCTGGGCTCAATACCAGATATCTTCACGCTCAGTTTTAACAAACCTCACAAGAGCTTCTCCCCATCTCACAAAAGATCACTGAGCCTTAGACATGTTACTATAACTTGCCCAAAGTCACACAGTAAATCTTAGAGCCAGAAATTGGGTCTAGAGAATTATTTTAATGACTTTCAAATGAATAATGTTATGAGCCTAAATGAAAAAAAAAAAACTGAGGCAAAATTAATAGAGTTCATCTGGGCCAAGTTTGAGGACCACTGCCCTGGGCACACTTGCCTTGGGGAGTCCTCCATTAACCTTTTGTCACAAGCAGGTTTTCAAAGGCCAAAAAAAGGGAGAGATGGGGGACAAAAAGTGGACTGATAAAGTTGTTTGTCAGAAATTCTCACTGGTTTAAACAAATAACATGGATTAGATTGGCTACACATTGTTGAACTATGGGGTATGGATATGGTGTCCTGTGTGTGGCATTGCTAGGTTAATTTATAGCTACTTGTGGCAATAGCAAGCAGTTTCAAGAGATGATTACAGGCCGGGTGCAGTGGCTCACACCTGTAATCCCAGCACTTTGCGGGACTGAAGCAGGCGGATCACTTGAGGTCAGGAGTTCAACTTTTCCCTGGCCAACATGGCGAAATCCCGTCTCTACTAAAAATACAAAAATTAGCTGGTCGTGGAGGTGTGCGCCTGTAATCCCAGCTACTTGGGAGGCTGAGGCACAAGAATCCCTTGAACCTGGGAGGTAGAAGTTGCAGTGAACCGAGATCGCACCACTGCACTCCAACCTGGGTGACAGAGGGAGACTCTGTCTCAAAAAAAAAAAAGAAAAAAAAAGAGAGATAATTACATAGCTTGGGTGGGGGTGGGAAGAAGTAGGACATAATTGCTGTCTCATTTTAATGCCTCTCTGGGCCTGATAATTTAAGAGGGGTCACATTCCTCAAATAAGAAGTATTCCTATATATATTCTTTTCTTTCTCAATGTCTTCTTCACTTGCGCTAAATTGAAAGCAACCTGACGAAAAAGTTAAATTATTTAATATGTAAAGGAATAGCATTTTGATTACTTTGAAGTATGGACAGTATCTCAATTAAGTTAATAAAATATTTGTAGGTTACTTATGTGAATCTCACTTTCATAAACAGATAAGCTTTGTTTCTATGATCTACATGGATTTTACTTTAATAAACAGATAAGCTTTGTTTCTATGATCTACATGGATTTTACTTTAGTAAATAGATAAGCTTTGTTTCTATTGGTACACTAGTTTTTTTTTTTTTCCTAAAGGATATTCCTCAAATACTTGAAGGTGCTAAAAATTTACATCTTTTAAGATATTTAAACCTTCCCCACGTCAAGTTTGTTTGTATACCAATTACTGCTCTTTGTCAGTTGCAAAAGTCAAACTTCAAATTAATCCTTGTCTGAATTACCATATATTCAAAATTATGAGAGTCAATTAACTTTTATTACATGTAAAAGATTATTATTTGGATGAAGATGAGCGTATCTAAAGTGAAGAGATGGAAGCTAATTGGCTCAGACCACGACAGGAGATCTTTGAAATTGTCTTTCATTCTCCAAAATCATTGGTTACATAAAGCTGTCTAGACCTGTACTGTTGTGGTGATGGTTTATGAACAATAACAGGGAGGCCGAGCTAAGCAGATTGTATTGGAGAGACAGGGAGACCCTGCCTTGGGGGCTGGGGAGTGGAATGTGTGCAGATGACACGGCCAGAGGAAATAAGTCTAGAAAGATAAAATGGGGCAGAGCTTGGAAAGCTTTGAAGATCTGTATGAGGAGCCTGAACTTAAAAAGTTCTTGAGGATTCTAGGAAGATTGATTAGATGTGAAATGATGTGAAGTGCACAGAGAATAAAATCAGGGCAATTTGTTTTGATTTCTTAATTAATCTATAAACTTCTTAAGGGTAGGGTTTTATTTTTCATCTATTTGGTCTCCTTGGTCACATTATGCCCAAGATGTGCATTCAGAAAATATTCTAAAGGCTGGGCATGGTGGCTCATGCCTGTAATCCCAGCCATTTTGTGGGTCTGAGGCAGGCGGATCACTTGAGCTCAGGAATTTGAGACTAACCTGGCCAACGTGGCGAAACCCCATCTCTGCAAAAAATATAAAAATTGACCAGGTGCATTGGCACACGCCTGTAATCCCAGCTACTCAGGAGGCTGAGGCAGGAGAATCGCTTGAACCCAAGAGGCAGAGCTTGCAGTGAGCCAAGATCTCACCACTGCACTCGAGCCTGGGTGACAGAGCAAGACTGCATCTCAATAAAAAAGTGTATATATATATACACACACATATATATATACACACACACACACATTTACATGTACGTATATTTATACATATATATATGTGTGTATGTGTGTCTATATATAAAATTGTTTATTGAACCCAAACCAATGAAGTGACAGGATTACCAAAAAACATATGCTTGAGGTTGAAGCCATGAGACTCTGGAATTTTCACAAATCTTCTAGGGTCTCTCTCTGTCACCCAGGCTGGAGTGCAATGGCACAATCTCAGCTCAATGCAACCTCCACCTCCTGGGCTCAAGCAATCCTCTTGTCTCAGCCTCCTGAGTAGCTGGAACTGCAGACACGCACCACCACACCCAGCTAATTTTAAAATTTTTTGTAGAGATGGGTTTTTGCCATGTTGCCCAGACTGGTCTTGAACTCCTGGGCTCAAGTAATCTGCCTGCGTTTGCCTCCGAAAGCACTGGAATTACAGGTGTGAACCCCTGCACCTGGCCTGAAAATCTTCTTGCTAATTGATATTCATGATAACTTGGAAGACAGAGGGCAGGTGGTTCTTCCTTCCCTCATTACCAGTTCAAATGAATAATGTGGCCCCAGAGCACCTGATGCTGAATAACATTGGTATACGTTCCCCTTCATTACTTTCTCTTTTGTTCAGATCCCCAGGTTGTGGAACCCAAGCCTCAAAGAACTGACTGGCTACTTTTAGAAAGCCCTAAATTCAAAACTTGAAAGCAGAAAAAATAGAAAATGATTTTTCATTTGTATTTCCTGTAAAACAACCAACTCTTATTACGTAACTTTAAAATCTCATTGATTTTACAGAGTTTCCATCTTTATGTCATCTTTCTGGAAGCTTATTGATTAAACAGTGTGTGTTGTCTTTATTTACCCCCTGCCCACAACCTAGCCTCACTCCACAGCACATCTCCTGGGTATGCCCTGGAGCTTCCAGCGTTGGAAGCTTTGTGGTTGATAATGCCTATTTTGATTTCAGCAGTAAAGTTACCAAGGACTAGAAATCTCCTGCTCCCCACTTTAGCAACTGAAGCTCATTTTGTTTCTAATTGCCAGACATTTTAGGTGGAAGAGGAATGATGACTGGATGTGGGGAGAGGAGGGAGGAAAAACATCATAAAGGGCTCTAGCTAAGAGCTTTCCAGAAAGACAAGGGCTTTCCATTCAGTATTCGGAGTTTACTTGTCTAAAATATTTTAGCAAAATTGCTATAGCTCTAAGCTGCATTGTCAAGTGACACCATGAAGACAAACATCTCATATAGCAGGTTCTTGCAAGGAAACAGCAAAGGGAAGGGGGAAGGGTTACTCCCTACTGCCAATGACTGGTCATAGTCAAGCTTTGGCTATTAAATTAATTCCCCATCAACATCACAAATGCCCAGGGTAGGGGGGCCACTGAAATCATTATGGTAGATCAGTCCCTTTCATGACCATTAGTGCAATTCTGCAAAGGCTCCCAGGCCACTAACTGTTTCAGCACACCATCTCATGAAGTATCCTGACTATACCCTTAGATGACCATTTGGGGTACATGTTTGGGAGGGGAGTTGGAAATAATTTCCTGCATCGATGATGTGTGCCTTGGTGATGGTTAAGGCCATATTTTCATCATCAGTAAAGAGATCATGCTAACATTAGGAGCTGCCCAACTGGAAGAGTGTCGCCACTATAATTCTTTATTAACTATAACTCATTGAATAGTGGTGTTACCCCCAAGAAATTGCTGTGGGGACCCTCACCCAATGAGTGACCATCTTTTGTACCACAGAGAAAGCCTATTGTCATAAACAAGTTAACATCTTACCACACACAAATTATAGTAGTACTGAACAAAATGTCTCTTTACTTAAGCTACTATTACATTTAATTAGTTGCTGGGAAATAAGAAATGCATTTTCTAACAAGCTAACTCATTGTAATTCCTGTCTTCCTTCTGCAGAATCAAATTCAAGTGTTATGAAGGCCTCAAACAAATGTTTGCTTCCGTGAAAGTGAAAAGAAACACTAAAAATGTGATAAGGATTTTAAAGACTCAGATAAATGAAGGAATAGTTTGCTAAAAGCCCATCATGTGTCAAGTACTGTGCTGGGGGCCATGGGTTTGGAGTCAGATCCCCCAAAAGCTGAAACACAGGCCTTGCTTTCCACAGGCTCACAGACCAGGGGCAGGAGATTCCCACATGGTAATTTGAATACAAATTGGTTAGTGGTAAAGGCCTTCTCAGAATTGCAGAGGGCATGGGGAGAGATTGATCAGGCTGTAAGATCTAGGAAGGACACTCCTTGTGGGGTTTAAACAAGGCCTGGAAAAAATGCTTAAATGGGGTGCGGTAGGGGAGCAATAGAGAGGGTTGCATAGTCCTAGACATGAAACTAGGCAAGAGGCTGGGCGCAGTGGCTCACGCCTGTAATCCCAGCACTTTGGGATGCCAAGATGGGTGGATCCTGAGGTCAGAGTTCGAGATCAGCCTGGCCAACATGGGGAAACCCCGTCTCTACTAAAAATACAAAAGTTAGCTGTGTGTGGTGGCGGGGGCCTGTAAACCCAGCTACTCGGGAGGCTGAGGCAGGAGAATTGCTGGAGGCCAGGAGGGGCGGTTGCAGTGAGCTGAGACAGTGCCACTGCACTCCAGCCTGGGCGAAAGAGCAAGACTCCGTCTGAAAAAAAAAAAAAAAAAAAAAATAGACATGAAATGTAGACATTTTCGAGGAAGTGAAAGGAGCTGACTGTGATGAAAGTGAGTCTGTGATGTCTCTGAGCTAGGAGGACAGCAGAAGGGAAGCGGATCTGATGTGGGGCAGCCATGTGGCTGGGTTAGGATACTGGCAGCCCTGCACAACCCCGAGAGCGTACAACTCCTAAAATTCTCCTAGGACATATGTCTTTCTGGTCTCACCTTAGTCCTGCCCCTGATTGTACAGAACAAACATCATGATGAACACTGGACAGAAGAGCCCAGCTTGCAACTTCTTTAAGGGCAGGGAGAACCATATCATTTTTTCAAAAAAAAGTTTTTGTTTTTTTTTTGAGAGAGTCTCCCTCTGTTGTCCAGGCTGAGGTACAGTGGTGGGATCTTGATTCACTGCAACCTCTGCTTTTTGGTTCAAGTGATTCTCCTGCTTCAGCCTCCCGAGTAGCTGGGATTACCGGCACCTGCCACCACGCCTGGATAATTTTTCTATTTTTAGTAGAGATGAGGTTTCCCCACGTTGGCCAGACCGGTCTCGAACTCCCTACCTCAGGTGATCCACCTACCTCAGCCTCCCAAAGTGCTGGGATTACAGGCTTGAGCCACTGTGTCCAGCGTTTTTCGATTGTATATTTATCTGTCTATTCCCTGTGCTCTAGTGCTGAGCAGAGAGACTGAGACCCAGAAGACTCTCAATAAATGTTTATTGAATGAATAAATATTTGTTTAATGACACAGTCAGGGTAACCAAGGCAAATGTGGTAAGCAAATGAATAGTGGAGTTCTAAATAATCAGTCTCCAAATAGAAATTCAGCAATAAAAACGTATTTGTTGTGTTAATGTGTCAAGAGAAGACCTTGGCCTGGAATGAGTTCAGTATTTAAAAGCCATTTTCCAAGGGGTAGAAGAATGGAATGTGTATAACTTTGGATCAAAATGTGTGTAAGTTGTAATCAAACTCAAGGTCTTGACATTGGGGCAAATACATGATTCAAAAGGCAAAACTGCAAAGCAGAAAAATGTTTTGCAAGATTTGTAACAGTTAAAGTGCTCTCCTCTGACATCCTTTACTGAAGGGAATTTTTAAAAAGTCATTTAATACAAATACTACATCTTAAAAATAACATATAAATGTCACTCTTTTCTTAGGTTTGAGGTTGCTATGTTACTTAATTACATTAAATGTAATTTCTGCTAATCAAAAGAAATTTTTTTTTTTTTTTTTTTTTTTTGCCCAGTTTTTGTGGAATAATGTATGTGTAGTCTAAGTAAATATTCATTTGAGGCCGGGTGCAATGGCTCACACCTGTAATCCTAGCACTTTGGGAGACTGAGGCTGGAAGATCACTTGAGCCCTGGAGTTTAAGAACAGCCTGGGCAACATGGTAAGACCCAGTCTCTACAAAAAAATAAAAAAATAGCTGGGCACGGTGGTGCATGCCTGTAGTCCCAGCTACTAGGGAGGCTGAGGTGGGAGGTTCGCTTCAGCCTGGAAGGTCAAGGCTGCAGTGAGCCATGATTGCACCACTGCACTCCAGCCTGAGTGTAGAGTGAGAACTTGTCTCACGAAAGAAAAAAAATCATTTGAGAGAATATATTCTTAACATAAAATTTATAATAATGAATTCAACTTTACTTTATTGTAATGGTGGTTTACATTTCAGAAACAAACAGAAAGCTAGAATTCTCCTTTATCTGGGGACTGACATCAAAATGAGAAAGGTAGCAAATGTCATTCTTCTACAACTACTTAGTATGGTAGAATCAAGGAAGGACAGTAGGTTTCTAACAGCCCCTGGGTTTTTAAGCGACGGGCAGCTCTGCCTGCACTATATTCATACTCCACTAGGACTGAATTAATTAAAAAAAAGTGAGCTTAATAATATTCTTTTTCTATGATTAAATATATTCACTGTCCAATAGATACATGAATACAGTGTCTGTTTGTTTTCAGAAGCAAGAATTGTAAGGTAGAAATGCCCCTAGAGAACAGAGGTGCAGAATGGGTCTGTCTCCCGGGTCAGCACCCAGCCTTCACCACCTGCCTCCCGCCTCCCTCCCTTCCTTGGCCCATTGCTATATCAAAAACCCCTGCAGTCTATTTTTTCATGTATTCTGTTGGGGGCATGTGCACAGAAATTAAAAAAAAACACCTCTTAGACTTGTTTTTATTTTTTCGTTTTGTTTTGCTTTTTTGAGACACCTGTAATCCCAGCACTTTGGGAGGCCGAGGCAGGCGGATCACCTGAGATCAGGAGTATGATACAAGCTTGGCCGACACGGTGGAACCCCATCTCTACTAATAATAGAAAAATTAGCCGGGCATGGTGCCACATGCCTGTAATCACAGTTACTCGGAAGGCTGAGGCAGGAGAATTGCTTGAACCCAGAGGTTGCAGTGAGCTGAGATCACTCCAGCCTGGGCGACAAGAGTAAAACTCCATCTCAAAAAAA
>NW_012109474.1:3961742-3976812 GCF_000951045.1 Mandrillus leucophaeus | reverse complement strand
AAAAAAAAAAAAAAAAAAAAAAATTGAAAATAATAAATGCTTTCAGTGAGAAAATTCAAATAACATAGAAAGGTAAACATTTGAACTAAAAGCTTCCTTCTTTACCCAATTACTCTCTTCCTAGAAGGTTCCTGTTAATAATTTCTTAAGTGTCTTTTCAGAAAAAAGGGCTATGTACCAGCATCTTTTTCTTTTTGAAATGTACAAACATTGAATTATAATATATTTTATTTTAAACCTTGCTCGTTTCATTTAATAAACTTTGAACATGTTTTCATTATCAGTGTGTACAGTATAGATCTTCCCATATTCTTTTTATAATGCTTCCTAGTATTCTATTGTATAAAGGTATTCTAATCTATTTATGTACACTGTGCCCTGCTGGTGGACATTTGTGATAATTTATTTTGCTGTTACAAAGAATACCCTTCAATGAATACCCTTTTACATATAACTCGATATCATCTTTCGTATGAATTCATGAGGTCACTGGGCCGTTACATACAGTGACATAAATTGTACACTGCATAAAGTGCCTTTTCTATGAGGGCACCATTCGGTTTGTAGACATCATAAATTTAAATAGTTATTATGATACTTTTCTGGCAGATAGACATAAAATCTCTTGATGAGGAGATATTTTATTCTAATTTGAACAAAATCACCATGGCCCTGGGTAAATCAATATTAACAGAACAACTGAGTCAAAGGGCATATGCGGCCAGGCATGGTGGCTCACGCCTGTACTTTGGGAGGCCGAGGCACGTGGATCATCTGAGGTCAGGAGTTTGAGATGAAACTCAAACTCAGGAGTTCGGCAAAAGCCTGTCTCTAGTAAAAATATAAAAATTAGCCAGGCGTGGTGGCGCATTCCTGTAATCCCAGCTGCTCAGGAGCTGCCTTAAAAAAAAAAAAAGAAGGCATATGAGGCATATGCACATGCACTTTTGATAAAATATTGTCAACTTTCTCTCCAAAATGGTTGTACCAAGAGAGATTGATTTTTAACAGACAATAGGGATTGATTTCTAAGATCTAAAACATACTGTGTTGTTTTAAGTCATGGTCAACTTTTATTTGCCTGAGGTTGTAAGAAAGAATCAGAACAGGAATAGCCAAAAGCTACCTCCCCAAAAATTCCCAATGAGAAAATCAGGTAATTTGCATGTTACCTATTTTCCTTTCCTTTCTAGGGAGATCTAATGCACAGTTCCTTGAAGGATTGGATGCCAGCAGGAGAGAAAATAATCTGCTCTAGTTGCAGGGCACCTGAAACCTGCATAGTTGGTTCCTGAACATATATATGTTGATCAAAGTGTTTGCTTTTGTTCTTTTTTTTTTTTCTGAGATGGAGTCTCGCTCTGTTGCCCAGGCTGGAGTGCAGTGGCACGATCTTGGCTCACTGCAACCTCCTTCTACTGGGTTCAAGTGATTCTCTCATGTTCAAGTGATTCTCCCACCTCAGCCTCCCCAGTAGCTGGGACAACAGGCGCATGCCACCACGCCTGGCTCATTTTTGTATTTTTAGTAGAGATGAGGTTTTGCCTTGTTGGCCAGGCTGGTCTTGAACTCTTGACCTCAGGGGACCCGCCCTCCCCCTTGGCCTCCCAAATTGTTGGGATTACAGGTGTGACCCCTTGTGCCTGGCTGTTCTTTTGTTCTTTACTGGAGAAATTAAATGAACAATAATGGGAAAGGTGCAGTAATGCTGTGATGGAGTTGTGGGAAGCTGGTATTATAGGATCAAAGGCAGGATTGTTGCAATGTATCTGTTGTGGGGTATATTAAAAAAAAGGTTCTACTCTTAGAGTCTTCTTCAATCTCTCAAGGAAGAGTCAAGAGTTCTAGTAATAGACTGGATCTTTATGACAGTAGCAGGCATGGTAAAGCACTTTTGGGCATGGGTTTATTGTTTTATTGGTCACATTGTGCCTGACATCACTCCCAGTCTCATCAAAAAATGACTACTCATGATTCTCATCATAAAATGCCTACAGGTTTGTCGCTTTGTGGGATTTGACTGGATTCTACTGTAAGTGTAAAATTGAAGGACAAGCCGTGGAATGTTAAGACTATGGTTAGTTCAAGAGGAAGGAATATGTTAAGCAATGCTCAAAACAAACTTAAAATAGAAACAAGGCAGGTGGGGGTGGGGGTGGGTAGAGAAGAAAACAAGTTGAGAAAAGATTTTTTAAAAAGTGGGAGGAAGGAAGCCCATGGGAATAAGAACTCTGCCTTTAGAGGCGAAAGGCAGAATCCATAGAATAACTCTGGCTGGACAAAGCTCAAGAGGAAGCCAAACATTTAGATCCCAACCCTTTCACCTAGCTTTGAGACTTTGGGGGAAGTTCCCCACTCACTCTTCCCCACTCCCCCAAGTTTCCCCATATGTCAAAGAAGCACAAGAATGACCCCCTTTCCAAGGTTGAGAGGAGAAAATGACAAATAGCCTAAGAATACTTTGAGGTGTTAAGAGCAGAGATCATAGGCAGTGTTGTCTGCAGGATTGGTTTGACGTCTCATGGTGCTGTTTACTGATTCTGTTCTCTTCCACAATAAAACATGTATAGCTTTCTCACTGGGCCCTTGCACAAATAGGAAATGTAACGTGAGAATCTTAGAAGTTTGCAAAACTGCATCATTTAGAATGTATCATTAGCAATTATCAGGGGCAGATAGCAGAGGCCTTATTATGTATTTCTTTCTTGTGATAAAACTCTAATCTGGCCTGTGTTTCATCCTCAAGGACAAAATGTGGTTTATTGTTCACTGCAAGCTTGTTTAAAGGACAGAGATGCTTCTAGGCTGATTCATATTCACCCTTCATCAGGATAAGCACAGAGCGAGAAGCTAGCCACGCTGTGCTCCTCATTGCCTAGCTCAGGTAAGACAGCACAGAACAGTTTTCAGGATTCAACTGATTCTGCTAGACATTGTAGTTCAACACAGTTGATTGATTGCTAAAGACTTAACCAGTTCAACTGAAAAATGTTTACAGAAGTTCATCATTACCTTTTGGAAGTGGGGTGTTGGTGATGGTATGGGAGTAATTAATATCTCAGGTAGGAAAGGCATTTAAACTCGAACTTTTTTTTTAATTTTAATTTAATTTAATTTTTATTTATTTATTTTTTATTTTTTGAGCTGGAGTCTCACTCTGGTGGCCCAGGCTGGAGTGGAGTGCAGTGGTGTGATCTTGGCTCACTGCGACCTCTGCCTCCCAGGTTCAAGTGATTCTCCTGCCTCAGCCTCCGAAGTAACTGGAATAACAGGCATGCACCATCACACCTGACTAATTTTTGTATTTTTAGCAGAGATGGGGTTTCACCACGTTGGCCAGGCTGGTCTTGAACTCCTGACCTCAGGTGATCCTCCTGTGTCGGCCTCCCAAAGTGTGGGGATTATAGGCGTGAGCCGCTACTCCTGGCCTTTTTTTTTTTAAAAAAACTTTTTTTTTAAAAAGACAGTGTCTTGGCTGAATGTGGTGGCTCACGCCTATAATCCCAGCACTTTGGTAGGCCAAGGTGGCCGGATCACAAGGTTAGGAGATTGAGACCAGCCTGGTCAACATGGTGAAACCCCACCTCTACTAAAAATACAAAAAATTAGCCGAGCATGGTGGCACGCACCTGTAGTCCCAGCTACTTGGGAGGCTAAGGCAGGAGAATTGCTTGAACCTGGGAGGCAGAGGTTACAGTGAGCCGATAGCACACCACTGCACTCCAGCCTGGGTGACAGAGCAAGACTCTGTCTCAAGAAAAACAAGAAAAGAAAAAAAGAAAACAAAAGGCAATGTCTTGTTCTATCACCCAGGCTGGAGTGCAGTGACACAATCATGGCTCACTTTAGCCTTGACCTCCGGAGCTCAAGCAATCCTCCTGCCTTAGTCTCTTAAGTAGCTAGGACCACAGGTACATGCCACCTTGCCTGGGTAATTACAAATTTTTTTTTTTTAACTATAGAGATGGGGGTCTCCCTATGCTGCCTAGGCTGGTCTCAAACTCCTAGGCTCAAGTGATCTTCCCGCCTCAGTCTCCCAAAGTGTTTGGATTACAGGCGTGAGCCACCATGCCTGGCTAAACTATTATTTGCAATTATCTTATACGGAATGTATTCCTAGGCTGTGTTGTTTCTTCAGTTTCTTGTGGGATGCCTTTTTCTTGTGTGTAAATATCTCTTCTGGTTTAGAAACAATTTGTTCCTTTTCAGCGAAGATCATCTCCATGCAGCAGAGGGATCTCTCATATGGGTTAATCTGACCATGAGCTCTGTAAATATGGTGTACATCTTGGCTTTGTTCCACTGAATGTGCTCTATGATCCAAGAATCTACATCTAAACCCTGCAGTTCAGCATTGCTCTCTGCATTTTTAAGCACATGCAGCAAAAATTCGACACTTTTTTTGGGTCATGAAGCCTGCGTCCAGCCCCATGGTTTGGCCTGGGCACACATGCCAGCTCCACCTTTGTAATGATGGAAGGGCACTCAGTGCCTCTGAAAAGTGACATCTTTCAGGTACTTGGTGTTTTTTGGGGTATGTATACCTTGATGGCCTGCACAGTTACATGGGTGTTCTTAAAGGTAACATAAAGATTTGAACGCCTTGGTTTGCGTGATTTTGTGGAGTTTTCTGAGTCAAGGGATAGGCAAATCATTTTCAGAGATTACCCCAGACCAAGAGGCTACAGAAAGAGCTTGAATTTTTTCTCGCATTCTGGCACCAATAGTAACTACCAAGAAATAAAATAGAGAAAACGGAAGGCATAACAGCCAGATGGAGGGTTGGATGAGACAGCTTACTGTTTACAGAGTTTGGAGAACTGCATCTGGGCGTGAGGAGACCTGGGCCATGGGGCACTCCTGTCTCCATGTGCTGGAGGGTATTTGAAGCCGAGGGATAAACCCCAAAACTTCTTCCTGCAGCATCTATTTCATGCAAAGACTAGCAGCCAAAATACCTGTGTTTTTAGATTATAACGCGTAGGTAGAGGAGTGGGAAGCAAATGTGGCATGAAGTTTGGGAAGGGTCTCCCAAGGCTGTCCACCTTGGAGGCGAGTGGATTGTGGAGGAGTCAGGTTAGGTGGCTCATCGGGGTGGCTAGCTGGCGTGCTTTCATGGCCTCGTGTTCTCGCTGGGCCTGCCTCAGAGGCGTTTCTCATCTCTGTCTAATTGGTTTCACTAAGCACAGGAGTGGATGCTCCATCCTCTATGAAGGGTTTTCCCTAGTGACTGCCCTTTGACTCATTATCACCTCCTCTCCTTGGCTCTTATCAATTCCTGCCTTGCGCTGTGGGCACATAAGCCCCAGTCCCAAGTCCGCTGCTGGTCGATTCTCCTGGAGAGCGCAGTGTGAGTGTTGGCCCCACCTGCCGAGCACTCTGCCTCCATGGAAGCAGGATCTCAGTAAACACTAGAAGAAAGAAAGAAAGAAAGAAAGAATGAGAAGCTGGTAATCACAACCTGTGGCTAAGGAGGTGGCTGATTTTATTTCTTTTTAGAAGTGAAAATCAAGAGAGGGTTTCGCTTAGCTGGAGGGCGGGGTGCGGGGGATGTATTTCCTGAAAGAAGATGAGAGGGAGGAAACTTAAATCTCTCCCTTTAAGATAAATTTCCTGGCAGGGCGCGGTGGCTCATGCCTGTAATCCCAGAGGCGGGCAGATCACCTGAGGTCAGGGGTTGGAGACCAGTCTGGCCAACATGGTGAAACCCCGTCTCTTTCAAAAATACAAAAATTAGCTGGGGTGGTGGCAGGCGCCTGTAGTCCCAGCTACTCGGTAGGCTGAAGCATGAGAATCACTTGAACCTGGGAGGAGGAGGTTGCAGTGAGCCAAGATACCCCCACTGCACTCTAGCCTGGGTGACAGAGTGAGACTCTGTCTCATTAAAAAAAAAAAGAAATGAAATAAAAAAGATAAATTTCCTGATTACACATTGTGCATGCACACACACAGGGAAGTGCTTCTAAAAGTCCTGAAACCCAAGATAAACCATTTTGATTGGTGACTCTCTTTTGTCCTTATCTGCGTCTAAACAGAAGGTGAATTGTGGATTGCTTTAGCTTTGCCTGTTGCCCTTTTCATCAGTAATGCAGGCTAAATAATTACCCTCTTTGTTTTTTCCAATTGTGTCAGCCCCAGTGTACTTCTGGCAATAAGGAAATGTTAATTGAGAATGAAAATAGCGTCATTAAACCCTTACATTAAATAATTATGGTGTGTTCTTTTAAAGACATCGTGTTATCGGTATACAAATATGTTGCAATCAAGTTATCAAACTTGCCCTCTAATTTCCAAAGAACAGTACTGTGACCCAGGGCCACATAAGGAGAATCTTAGACTCTTGTGGGCATCATGAGTTGATTTTGATGCTTCCCATGTTTGTGCTGTGTCTGGGATTCTCTAGGGGCAGTTAGCTGCATCCAGGCCCTTTATGAGAATTGTTTAGTAGAGCTGAAGGCAGCACTGTGCAAGTATCAGAGAGGCTCCTGGACATCAATTCCAGTTCTGGCCCTGGTTTTCTTTGTAGTTTTAAGCCAAACAGGAAAATTTATCTGCATATTAGTTCTCCTATTTAGCAGTAGAGAAGATACTATTTCTCTGTGAAACGTCTTAAAACTTGAATACAAAGAAACTTTAGACACAAGGGATTATTAATAGTGTGCCTGTTGTGTTTCTGTTCGAGGGGAGGAGGGGATGTAAATTTCAGTTTTGATTCACAAAAGAGATTCTGCAGAGAATCTTTACAGTCATACTTCAGACTTCCCTTCTCTAGTCTCCTTTGTTCTTTGGATAATCTTATTACCTTTTTGGTCATTCTAAGCACTACATGGATTAGTTCAGTATATAGATTATGGCCATATAAACCTCATTCTCACTCTTGGCCGATAACCTCACTCTGGTTTTACTGAAAAGATTAAAGCTATTTTGGAAGAATTGAACTCGCCCATTCCTCTCAGTTTCGTGTTGATGTATCTTCATCTCTGTGGCTGTCTCCCAGTTGCAGACAGAGGCAGCCACCTTTCTTCCTCCTTCAGAGCTAACCCTTTCCTTTGTGCCCTTGATGCCCCCCTCCACCTCTTCCTATTACCACTACTCGGTGCCACCCACATATTAGGGCTCCCTTGCAACCACTTTCAAACAAGCCCAGGCTTTATTCCATTTTAAAAAGCACACAAGAAAACCAAAATGCTTTTGCCTGACCTTGCTGTCTCTTCTAGTCTATTTATTGCTTTCCTTTTGCAGCAAGACATCTCAATTTCCTCTTTCCTCATAGCCCCTTAGTTTTGCAGTCTAGCTTCCTTTCTCTATCACTCTATTGAAATTGTGTCCTCAAATGTCACAGTGGTGCCCTTGTAACTTAATCTGAAAAGGGTGGTGTTTTAGCCTCATTCCTCTTTATTTTCTCAGCAGCATCGATTTTCTTTCTTTCTGCCTTTTTTCTTTCATATTCCACTCTGACATAGTTCTCTGGTTTATATTTTTCTGCTTATCTCCTCATTGGGTTTTCTAGACCAGTCCACTGCATAGCATCATGGCTGAGTCCAAGCTCTCACATTAGCCTGCCTGTGGCTGAATTTTAACTCTGCCATGAATTAACTGCATGACCTTTGTCAAGGTAATCTCCCTGTGCCTCAGTTTCTCCAGCCTTAAAATGGAGACTATAGTAGGAGTATTAACTTTTGGTTTGATGTAACAATTGAATGAGATAGTCTATGTAATATTTATCCCAACATTTGGCACACAGAAGTTTTCATTATCTATTAGCATAACAATAAGCTCCTCCATCTTCGAAAATACAACTGTTCTTTTTTTCTGTTAGGACATATTTTCCATATGACCCAAGGCAGAGCGAGGCGATAACTAATTATTGATAAATAGATTTATGCACATGGTTGGAGAGTCCGGGGAAGAAGGGATGATGAGGGAGAGAGGCTCCTAAATTCTGCAGGTGCTGTAATTCCCTGATTTTAATTTTGCTTTGCTTTTTACCAACAAATCATTTTGAGAGCTTAAATCGCTCCTTTCAGGACATATGGTGTTTCTTGAGCAGGAAGGGACATCAGCGGTTAAAGCTCTTGTTGTTGGTGCAACAGTCAGTCACGATGAGTCTGCCTGGCATGGAACACAGTGTCCCATCCTTAGATTAAATGCGCTCTTAACAGGATTATGTAAGGAAGGAGGGCAGCCACGGCGGCATCTCTGTGCAGAGGCCGCCTGGAGCCCGTCCATTGAGTCATGCCGCCATCTCGCGGCCGCAGGGGGAACGGGCCTTGACAGGGCCGTTTTGTTTGGTGCAGAGGGAAGGTCCCCAGAAGTGCCGTTTACAGAATTTCTGCAGAAAGTGTGGGTCAGGCTGACATGAGGGAAGAATGACGGGGGATATCACAGCAAGGAGAAGGAAAAACACCTCAGCATGGCGTGGGGAAGCAAAGGGCGCAAGTGATGCTTGTGCCAGCCCACAGTATTCTTGTCGGTTTCGTTCCAGAACAATTCCCACTCCCACCCCAATACTCTATAAACTTTGACTTTCCCCTCTTTTTTGATTCTCACTTTCCATCACTCTGTGCCGACCCGCTATCCTGAACAGACCCTGCGTCACCTCCTAATTTCGCTTCTTGTATGTTAAGAATTCAGGGCTGGGAAAATTTAGCCGAGTCATCACATTTGGCCACTGCCCGGAAAAGCAGCCCTCCCGAGTCAGGAACGGGCTCCGGTTCATCACGTGGCAGCCGCCTGCAGGAGCCGCAGGTAAGGGACACTGTTGGCCGGGGCAGCCCAGATGCAGCGGGAGGCGTCCTGGCTGCACTTGGGTTCTCAAAACCTTTCTGGAATGTCACTCTGGTCACCGGTGTCAGAGGGAGTTCAACCTTTAGGGGATAGCTGTTTGGCAATGTTCTCTTTGTAAAACTGAAGTGGGCAATGTTGACCAGGAAGCTGATTTTGTTTGCTTTTCACAAACTATATTAATTGATCAGTAGATGGATTATAGATCATTCTACTGTCAGCAATATAATAGAATGGCAGGGACGCAGGGAAGATATTGACGCTTTAAACTGAAATGTCTATGCGGTCTGTCTTCCCTGGTTCAGCACACAGGACATTGCCTGGGAGCTGAACCTAGGCTTATAGTACAGTGACTGAAAGGATAGCTTTCAGAGTCCTGAAATCTGCTCTGCCACTACTCTTTGACTTTGAGTTAATTGTTCAACATTACTTTAAGCCCCAGTTTCTTCTTTTCTAAAATGAAGACGATTTATTTTTATTTTTATTTTTTGAGACAGGATCTTGTTCTGTTGCCCAAGCTGGGGTGCAGTGGCACAATCTCGGCTCACTGCAATCTCTGATTCCTGGGTTCAAGTGATTCTCCTGCCTCAGCCTCCTGAGTAGCTGGGACTACAGGTGTGCACCACCATGTCTGGCTAATTTTTGTATTTTTAGTAGAGGCGGGGTTTCACCGTGTTGCCTAGGCTGGTCTTGATCTCCTGATCTCAAGCAATCTGCCTGCCTCGGCCTCCCAAAATGCTGGGATTTATAGGCATGAGCCACCACACTGAGCCTACTATTGTGATTTATAAGTTCAGTGTTGGAAGGATTTTTAAGCAATCTAACAGTTTCTTCTGCTTATTTTACAGATGAGATAAAATCAAAGTGTTTTATAATTTTGGCCTTCATAATATACCTTTTGGCTTCAATAAATAGAAGGATTATTGACCAAAAATCTAATATTTTGAGTCAGAATGATTCAAGTTTGCAAAAGCAGATGGGAGTCAGTGTAAAGCATAAAACTGTCTTCTAAGTTACCCCAAATCCACATATCTTCAGTGAGATCAGGTATAAGCACAACATGGCAGTGAACACAAGTCCCAGCTGGGGTCTTGGGGTTGGTGAAAACCAGGGGGTCTGCACATAGCTCACTCAGGAGTATGTTCCAGAGGAAGAAGAATTGGTTGAAGAATGTGTGCAGAGATGAGTAAAACTAGAAGCAGAGCTAGCTGTGTCTTTGGCTTCCAAATGGCCAGGTGACCTCCTGGTCTTGGTTATACAAGGCTAGGCACGTGTGGTGACCATAGAAACCCACCAGAAAATGTAATTCTCCTAGGAAAGAATGCCTGTCAGTGTACGGGTGAGCCGGCTTGGAGGAGGAGTTAGAACACCCTAAGAAGTCTTGGAATCTGTATACTACCTTAATTCACAGTGTGTTTAAAACGATCCTCTCTGAGATCCTGTGTTGCAACAGATGAGAATGATCCTTTTGTTTTTGTTGGATTGGGTGTAAAGGACTTAATGTTTTAGAAAGGAGGGAGGCACTGCAGGCAAGAAGAAGGGCGTGGGGGTGGGGGGAGTCCTTTAAGAAGCTGCGAGTACAGGAAACACAAGGCTCTGGCGAGGGGCCTTGTGACCTTGATTTAACTCCTAATTTGTTTTATTTTTTAAGGAAACTTTTAACTGAAGAATAGCATCTTGGAAAAGTTGCATAAATCATAGAAAAACAGCTGCTGTGATTTTAATTTTATTTTTAAAGTGAAATTCAAAGTGCTTCACAAACATATGGTATCAATCTCTTGTTCTCTGCATAGACACTGACCTCCTTCCCTTTCTCATCCCTCAGCCCCTGCTCCCTCCCTGACTTCCATGGTTTCTACTACTGCATGGACTCAGCCTAGCGGAGTTTATTTAATTTCCAGGATAGAGGTTCTTCTATATCAGCATGTGTGTAGCATTGCCAGACACCATATACAAAAAGTGCAATGCTCAGGCCCAACACTCCCTGAGATTTGGATCCAATAGTTCTGGGGCAGGCCTGGAGTTTATTATTATTATTATTATTTATTTTTATTTTTTAGAGACAGGATCTTGGTCTGTCAACCCAGCTGGAGTGCAGTGGCACAATCGTGGCTTACGGCAGCCTCGGACTCCTGGGCTCAAGGGATGCTCGGCCTCCCAAAGTGCTGGGATTACAGGTGTGAGCCACTGCACCCACCTCTGGCTTGGAATTTATAACATGTACCCCCGGGGAATTCTGATATAGAAGGCGCAGCCAACACTGAGAAATGCTTTACTTTTCCCGCACCCAAGATTGAGATGATCCCTGACAACCTGTGAGATTAAACGACATCACGGTTTTTCTCTTGTGTTGGGGAGGCAGGGTTTGCTAGAAGAGGTAGTGAGCTCAAGATGGAACTCTGTGTGAGTTTCTCTAACCACAGATCGAATCTTCCAGGTGGAGCCACTCAGTTCTCATTTACTTTGCCCCGAACGGGAGCATGACCTTGAGTTCTACTTACGCCTATGAAGGCGAGGCTGGCTGCTTGATTCCTGAAGCCTGGGGAAGCTGCCTTGGCTGGCTAAAGCCCTTAGCTGTTATGCTAATCTTGGAAGAGAAGTCAAGCGGAAAGAACAGGGGAGCAGGTTTGTTTTCCTTCCCAATGGAAAGGAGCTTCAAGCATGATTTTCTTATGCCTTGGAACAGAGATACCAGCTGTTTTATAATGAGGCCCGTGCTCTCCTGGGTGAGTGGGCCCTCAGCTTGAGGGAGTTTTGCTTCTTTTATTTTGATTTTGAAATTTGAGATTTTTTTCATTTGAAGGTAATCTTAATGCTATTACATTCATAAATATGCTAATTTAAATATCCAATCCTATTTATCTAAAACAGACATTGCAAGCATACAAATATCTATTCTCTCCACATGTCAGCACCCATTCAGGTCATGGTTTGGAAATGGGGAGAATAGAATTCCCTTAAACTGCAAGTCAGCTGGTGTTTCTTTACAGTTAACGTTAGCAAAATTTATGCAAAATAGTAATTCACAATGGTCTTCTTTATTTGTTAACTCACAAGGAAACACCCTCAAAACTGTATTTTGTTAAAGTGTTCAGAGATGTGGAAAAACTGAACTATATAAATATTGAAAAGTTAAAAATTCCTTAATTTTTTATTCTTGGAACCACTACCACAATTTACAGGGCAATATACCTGATGTAATGAAAAGAAAAAGAAAAAGCTACAGCAGATAAAAGACCATAGGGATGTGCATCTAGCCAATGCTACATTGCATTATCAATAGCTGCACTTTTTGCAAACTGTGACTATGACAGTCCTGAACAAGAAGGGTTTTCTGTTTAAGCAACAGTAAGTTTTCTAACTATGTGTCATCATTCCTTCCATGGCAGATTTTTACAGTTCCTCTAATGCATTTGGGATGACTGTTTCAAGGTAACTTGCCGCTTTCCCAAAACTTCTCATTCTTTCTCCTGCTAAGAACTGTAGCCCTTTACTACTGTTTTTATTTTTACTTTTTTGGAGACAGAGTCTCGCTCTATCCCCCAGGCTAGAGTGCAGAGGCTTGATCTCGGCTCACTGCAACCTCTGCCTCCCGGGTTCAAGCGATTATCATGCCTCAGCCTCCCAAGTAGCTGGGATTACAGACACCTGCCACCATGCCCAGCTAATTTTTGTATTTTTAGTAGAGATGGGGTTTCACCATGTTGACCAGACTGGTCTCGAACTCCTGAGCTCAGGTGATCCACTCACCTCGGCTTCCCAAAGTGCTGGGATTACAGGTGTGAGCCACCATGCCCAGCCTCCTTTTCTGCTGTTTTTAGAACCTTCTGCTACCATATCCACTGTTTCCACTACCAGATCCATAACCATCACCATAGGGACTGCCTGAGCTTCTTCCACCAAAACTGCCCCCTTTCATGGGTTCATAATTTGATTGCTGTTTCCAAGATCATTATAGTTCCCACCACCACCATAGTTACCGCCACCAAAATTTCCTTCTTCATTGTAACCACCATATCATCCACCACTGCCACCATATGGACTACCTTGGTTTCCATATCCTGGTCCACCACCACCATGGTCCCCTCTACTATTATGACCAGGATCACCACCCATAGTGGCTACCATCACCTCCAAATCCATTCTATCCACCGTCATCTCCTGCATAACTGTCTCTGCTGCCATCACCTTCATCACCATAGCCTCCTTTCTACCAAAGTTCCCACCACGGCCAAAATTACCTTCACCACCTCCAAAGTTTCCTCCATGACCAGCTAAGTTGCCAGATCCACTTCCATGACCTCTTTATGACCCAGTAGACTCCATCTCATTTAGAAAGGACCCTTTTTACTTCACAATCATGCCCATTAATAGCATGGTATATCTGAAAAACAATTTTATCAATTGTTTCATGATCATCAAAAGTTACAAGAGCAAATCCTGTTTTCCACTCTGCCTGGCTTCCCTAACTTTTTTATTTATTATTATTATTTTTTGAGACGGAGTCTCGCTCTGTTACCTAGGCATACAGTGGCATGATCTTAGCTCACTGCAACCTCTGCCTCCTGGGTTCAAGCAATTCCCCTGCCTTAACCTCCTGAGTAGCTGGGATTACAGGCCTGCACCACCATGCCCAGCTAACTTTTGTATTTGTAGTAGAGACGGGGTTTCACTGCATTGGTTTCACTGCATTGGTCAGGCTGGTCTCGAACTCCTGACCCCAAGTCATCCACCCGCCTCAGCCTCCCAAAATGCTGAAATTACAGGCGTGAGCCACTGTGCCTGGTTCATAACTTCTATCGTTTCAATCTTGTCACACTTTTTGAAGGAGTCTCTCAAATTATATTCTTCTGTCTCTTCCTTATTACTCTCAACAAATATTTTCTTTTTTTTTCTTTTTTCTTTTTTTTTTTGAGATGGAGTCTTGCTCTGTTGCCCAGGCTGGAGTGCAGTGGCACGATCTCGGCTCACTGCAAGCTCTGCCTCCCGGGTTCACGCCATTCTCCTGCCTCAGCCTCCCGGGTAGCTGGGACTACAGGCGCCCGCCACCATGCCCGGCTAATTTTTTTGTATTTTTAGTAGAGATGGGGTTTCACCGTGTTAGCCAGGATGGTTTCGATCTCCTGGCCTCATGATCCGCCCACTTCGGCCTCCCAAAGTGCTGGGATTACAGGCGTGAGCCACCGTGCCTGGCAAACATTGTCTGTACTGTTGGATGAGCACCAGGTTTTACAGAACCCTCTCTAGAAACAGCCGTCTCTGGTTTCGCTACATGCCCATCAACCTTGTGTGCTTGAGCACACTTTGCTGCACCAGCGTAAGTCACAAAACCAAGGCCCCCGAGATGTTTTGTTTGGGAGTTTCTCATTATCACACAATCTGTGGGTGTGCCCCATTCCTCAAAATGGTCTCTTAAACTGGCCTCTGTAGTTTCAAAGCTCAGGCCACCAAGAACCAGTTTTCTCAACTGCCCTGATTCCCATGGGTCTTCCCCACCCCCACTGTCACTGGCTGCAGGGGCAGATGGTGATGGCCTGAGTCAGGCTGGGGCCAACTGGGTCACAGCTTTACCTCCACTTTGAGCTTTTTTTTTTTTTTTGAAGGTAATCTTAATGCTATTCAAATTCACAAATATGCTAATATAAATCACCAGTCCTATTTGTCTAAAGTAAGATTGTGTTCAACCCCTCCTTCAACATGGGACAGGAGTTTTGCTTCTTTTAGGCTCCCTGTACCCATTGTCAGGCACCTGTTGGCTCTGATCCGGAGCATCTGACCTGAGAATCTTTAGGTTCTATTGAAACATAAAGTTGTTAAAAGAAAAGCCCCAGAAAGAAACAACCAAGCGTGTTTTTTGACTCTATGTGAATTAAAAATTTTTTTTTTTTATTATACTTTAAGTTCTAGGGTACACGTGCACAACATGTGGGTTTGTTACATATGTATACATGTGCCATGTTAGTGTGCTGCACCCATTAACTCGTCATTTACATTAGGTATATCTCCTAATGCTACCCCTCCCCGCTTTCCCCCTCCCCACAATAGGCCCTGGTGTGTGATGATCCCCTTCCTGTGTCCAAGTGATCTCATTGTTCAATTCCCACCTATGAGTGAGAACATGTGGTGTTTGATTTTCTGTTCTTGTGATAGTTTGCTGAGAGTGATGGTTTCCAGCTGCATCCATGTCCCTACAAAGGACACGAACTCATCCTTTTTTATGGCTGCATAGTATTCCATGGTGTATATGTGCCACATTTTCTTAATCCAGTCTGTCACTGATGGACAT
>NW_012109474.1:3955056-3961692 GCF_000951045.1 Mandrillus leucophaeus | reverse complement strand
TATGTGCCACATTTTCTTAATCCAGTCTGTCACTGATGGACATTTGGGTTGATTCCAAGTCTTTGCTATTGTGAATAGTGCTGCAATAAACATATGTGTGCATGTGTCTTTATAGCAGCATGACTTATACTCCTTTGGGTATATTCCCAGTAATGGGATGGCTGGGTCAAATGGTAGTTCTAGATCCTTGAGGAATCGCCACACTGTTTTCCACAATGGTTGAACTAGTTTACAGTCCCACCAACAGTGTAAAAGTGTTCCTATTTCTCCACATCCTCTCCAGCACCGAATTTTAAATTTTTAAATTTTATTTTAGTTTCAGGGGTACATGTGTGGGTTTGTTATAAAGCTAAATTGTGTCTTGCAGGGGTTTGAAGTATGGGTTGTTTTGTCACTCAGGTAATAAGCATGGTACCTGACAGGTAGTTTTTCGCTCTTCACCCTCCTCCCGCCCTCCACCCTGGTGTCTGTTGCCTTTTGTGTGTCCACGGGTACTCAACGTTTGGCTCCCACTTATGAGTGAGAACATGTGGTACTTGGTTTTCTCTTCCTGTGTTAGTTTGCTTAGAATAATGACCTCCAGCTCCATCCTCAGTGTGAATTTTAAAATCCCTTTATTCTGGAGAGAAGAAACACTGTACTGCTGTGGTTTCTTTCTGTTAATGCAGTGGTTCTCCAAGTGTGGTCACCAAACCAGTCACATCCCAGTGTCACCTGGGAGCTTGTTAGAAATAGAAATTATTAGGCCCTGCTGCCGATGCCCAAAATGAGAAACTCTGGGGCCTGGACCTGGGAATCTCGGCTCACTGCAACCTCTGCCTCCCAGTTCAAGTGATTCTCCTGCCTCAGCCTCCCGAGTAGCTGGAATTACAGGTGCCCGCCACCATGCCCAGCTAATTTTTGTATTTTTAGTAGAGATGGGGTTTCACCATGTTGACCAGACTGGTCTCAAACTCTTGACCTCAGGTGATCCACTCACCTCAGCTTCCCAAAGGGATTAAGGGTGTGAGCCACCGTGCCCAGCCTCCTTTTCTGCTGTTTTTAGAATCTTCTGCTACCATATCCACTGTTTCCACTACCAGATCCATAACCATCACCACAGGCACTGCCTGAGCTCCGTCCACCAAAACTGCCCCCTTTCATGGGTTCATAATTTGATTGCTGTTTCAACAATCAAAATGTTTTAACAAGTCTGCTGGGTGATTCCGATGCACACTGAAGTGTGAGAGCCACTGGTTTAATGAGGAAGCCTGTGGGAATACCTTGAAGCAAACAGAGAATCTCGGTTCAGCCAGGTAACTGATGGAAAGAGAAACTCTCGCTAATTGGTGGGGATGCAATTTTCTGGGGTTTTATTTTGGTTCCCCCTTGCAGTGATGAGAAGATTCCTGTTGGCCAGATATGAAGGAGATATAGGTCCTGGGAGTTATGGGGTGAGGGAGTGTTTTCATGGACCTCTCCGGAATGGAGCAAATCCACCTGGGGTTTCATTGACCAAATCCACCTGGGGGACAAGGACGGCAGAGAAATCAAATCCCCGTGCACCTCCAGATCAAGGAAGTCGAATGTTCCAAAGTACAGCTGTTGAAAAGGGTCAGGTTGTATCAGAGAGGAGTGTGTCTTGGTTTGGCCAGGACTTTTCCAGCTTTAGGACTGAAAGTCCCATGTCCCTGGAAGCTCCCCAGCCCTGGGAAAACCAAGACAGTTGGTCACTGGTCACTGTAGTTCAGTGACTGCCTGCTGGAATTACTTGGTGGGCTTTAAAAAATACTGATGCCTGGGCCCCTCTCTGGAGATAATGGTAGACTTGGTCTGGATGTTTAGAAGTTCCTCAGGTGATCCTAAGGTAGCCGGGGTTAAGAATGGTTGCAGCTGCTTGCCTGCCATTTCTCCTATTAAAAAAAATAAAACACAAAACATATATAAGTCAATGGTTCTAATGAGGTTGAACCCCTACCACACATTATATACAAAAATTAGCTCAAAATGGATCAATGACCTAAATAGAAAGGCTAAAACTATAAAATGCTTAAAAGAACATAAAGGGGTAAATCTTCATGACCTTAGATGTGGCAATGGATTCATAGATATAACACTAAAAGCACGAGTAAGAACAATAAAAATACACAAATTGGACTTCGTCAAAACTTTTGTGCACAAAGGACATTATCCAGAAAGTGAAAAGACAGCCCACAGAATGGGCTAGAATATTTGTAAATCATATGTCTGATAATGGTCTAGTATTCAGAATATATAAAGAATTCTTACAACTCAGAAAAAGACAACCCAACGGAAAATGAGCAAAGGATTTGAATAGAAATTTCTCCAAAGAAGATATAAATCACCAACAAGCACATGAAAAGATGCTTAGCCTCATTAGTCATTAGGGGAATGCAAATAAAAACCACAAAGGACAGACCACTTCATACCTACTAAGATGGATCTAATAATAAATAACAATAATAATGGAAAATAAAAGTTGGTAAGGATGTGGAGAAATTGGAACCCTCATACATTGCTGGTGGGAATGTAAAATGATGTAACCAACAGTTTGGTGGTTCTTCAAAAAGTTAAACGTAGAATTACCATAGGATGGCTGGGCTCGGTGACTCACGCCTATAATCCTGACACTTTGGGAGGCTGAGGTAGGGGATCACTTGAGGTCAGGAGTTCCATACAAGCCTGGCCAACATGGCAAAGTCCTGTGTCTACTAAAAATACAAAAATTAGCCAGGCATGGTGGCGTGCGCCTGTAATCCCAGCAACTAGGGAGGCTGAGGCAAGAGAATCCCTTGAACCCAGGAGGCAGAGGTTACAGTGAGCCACTGCACTCCAGCCTAGGAGACAGAGTAAGACTCTGTTTCAAAAAGAGAAAAAAAAGAAAAGAAAAAGAATTACCATATGACTCAGCAATTCTACTCCTAAGTATATACCCCAAATAACTGAAAGCAGATACCCAAACAGATAGTTGTGCACAGATATTCATAGTAGCATTATTCAAAATAGCCAAAACAGGGAAACAGCCCAAGTGCCTATCAACAGGTGAATGGATAAACAAATTGTAGTATAACCATACAATGGAATATTATTCAGCCATAAAAAAGAACAAAATATTGATACATACTACAACATGGATGAACCTCAAAAACAATATACTAAGAAAAAGAAGCCAGTTATAAATGATCACAATAATGTATGATTCCATATATGTGAAATATTCAGAATAGGTAAATCCATTGAGACAGAAGGCAGATTAACATTGCCCAGGGCTGGAGGAGGATGGGATAGGGAATGAATGCCTAATGGGTGCAGGGTTTTCTTTTGGGGTGATGAAAAAGTTTTGGTATTAGACAGAGGTGGTGGTTGCAGAACATTGTTTAAATGGCTAATTGTATGTTACATGGATTTCACCTAAATTAAAAGAAAATCATCAGGGTACTCATATCTACAAAGTACATTTGAAATCAAGCTCTTTAGAAGTCAGAGTCTTCCACAGCTGGCCTTTAACTAGCCCCTGTAGCCTATGTTCTACCTCTCTCCTACTATTTTAATCGTTATTGCTACCATCACCATGATACTGCATGGGATCCCATTGAATCCCAAAGTGTCATATATGCTCTGCCTCTGCTTCCAAGCTCACCAGTGTGCTTTGGGAAGTCTCCACCAGCTGTTCCAGCCCATGGTCCTCTCTCGGCTCCAATGCTCTTAACTTTATGCCCTTGCCACTCAAAGCATAGTACCTGCTTGGCATCCTCTGGGAGCTTGGAAGAAAGGCGGAAATTCGAGTTCCCGCTGCAGACACACTGAACAAGATCTTCAAATTATTTTAGTGCATATTAAAGTTTGAGAAGTGCTGGTTTGTACTAGTTGGCCCCAAGTCAGGCTGTGGATCAGAATCACTTGGTAAGCTATGCTTATGTATATTATACTCTTTCAATAATACATGCAGATGGTAAAATTACAAGCTGTACATATACAAAAAAGGGTGAAAAAAGTAAGTTTCCCTCCAATTTCAATTCCTCGGATTTCCAGCCCAGAAGTCATCTCTCTTAATGTTTCTTGGGTATTTTTCCTCCTTCTATGCATATGCAAGCATATATGTACATATGTATTTCCTGCCCTCATTTTGATTTTACTCAAGTGATAAAATACTGTACACATGGATTTGCACTTTTCACTCAAAATTTATCATGGAGATTATTTTAGCACATGTTGATGTACCCAATATTCTTCTTAGTGACTGCATAGCAGTTTTTGTAAAGTTGTATAGTTATAATATATGTAATTTATTTATGTTCAAACCATTGACTGGGCACAGTGGCTCAAGCCTATAATCCCAACACTTTGGGAGACTGAGGCAGAAGGATTGCATGAGCCCAGAAGTTTGAGACAAGACTGGACAACGTAAAAAAAAAAAAAAAAAAATTAATTGGGTGTGGTGGCATGTACCTGTGGCCCCAGCCACTCAAAGGCTGAGGCAGGGGGATTGCTTGAGCCTGGGAGGTGGAAGCTGCAGTGAGCGGTGTTCCTGCCACTGCACTACAGCCTGGGAGACAGAGTAAAACCCTGTCTCAAACCCCTGCCCTGCACCCCCTTCCCCTGCCCAAACCATTAAAGAACACCATATTGTTTATTACGGCGCTATGGTGGCTATCCTTTGTGTATATCTTTGAGCATATGATGTGCTAATTTCTGTAGGATTAAAGAATTGCCAATTATGTGTGCTTTAAAGTGGTAAGAGATAGTGCCGAATCCTCTCTAAAAAGAGGTACCAGTTTACATTCTTGGAGAACTTTTAAAAACACAAAATTTGAGGCTACTCTGTATTTCAATTCATGAGAACTCTGTGGGCAGAGCCTGGGGATCTGCATTTTACTTCTTTGGTGATAGTGATAAAAGAAATCTGCAGAATGGAGTGGGGAACCAGAGGGCAGATCTCCCTTCACCCCCAAGCTGCTATTCCTCCTGGGCTGCCTTGGGTTGCTATTTATCTATGTGACTGTTCTATCTCCTCACCACGGTGGAAGGTTCCTAAAGACAGGCCTCAGGATTGCTGCCTCCTTATGTTCTTACCCCAGCACAATGCATTGTACAACAATGTTTGTTGATGTTGAGTGTCTGTGGCTCATGTGATTTTTTTTTTTTTTTTTTTTTTTAGTTCCATGGACCAAAGACAGAGGAGAATCCTGGGCCAGCCCCTTTCCATCCCTACTTCCCAGCCCAAGCAGAAAAGGACATCACTGATATCTTTCTTTTCCAAGGTCTGACACAAAATATTATGAACACATTTCTCCTCCCAGCAGCTGTTTTGTAAGATGTATGTTTGCTTGGTCTGCGGTTAGTTAGTCCTGCTCCCCTGAAGTTCCTTCTGAAAAAACTTTGATGACAGTTCTTTTAACATGGATAGGATGTTTACAGGATGACAAGAAGATTAGTTGAGAATAACTTGCTGCTAACTCAATAATACAAATATGGTGTGGTGGCTCATGCCTGTAATCCCAGCACTTTGGGAAGCTGAGGCAGGTGGATCACTTGAGCTCAGGAGTTCTAAACCAGCCAGGGCAACATGGCAAAACCCTGTCTCTACCAAAAATACAAAAATTAGCTGGGCATGGTGGCATGTACCTGTAGTTCCAGCTACTCAGGGCTGAGCTGGGAGGATCGCCTGAGCCCGGGAGGTAGGGGTTGCAGTGAGTTGAGATCGTGCCACTGCACTGCAGCCTGGGCAACAGAGTAGACACTGTCTTTTTTTAAAAAAAAAAAAGTTAGATAAAAAAGGAATGAGCTGTAATGAAAATCCAGGAATACTAATGAAGCTTGGAAATCACCAAATCTCATCCATAGCACTACTGAGATAGCTGAATCTCAAGCCAGTCTCCCGCTCTAGGCCCCCCTCTAAGGATGGTGGGGAGGTGGCTTTTGTCTTCTCTGATCTTGTCCGGATCTTTCAACATCTTGATTCTGACTCTAGTACCTGTTGCTGTGTTTTGGGTCCTGCTGCACACCAGGGTCTTCCTGCATGAGAGCTGACAGGCTTACTACAAAGGCTCAGAGACTAGCCTATCTCTTGCCCCATCCCTGGCCCTGCAATTACTTCGAGTTCAGTGTTTTTGTTTGTTTGTTTTTGAGACGGAGTCTTGCTCTGTTGTCCAGGCTGGAGTGCAATGGTGTGATCTCAGCTGACTGCAACTTCTGCCTCCCAGGTTCAAGCAATTCTCCCTGCCTCAGCCTTCCAAGTAGCTGGGATTACAGGCATCTGCCACCACGCCCAGCTAACTTTTTGTATTTTTATAGAGATGGGGTTTCGGGGTTTTGCCTTGTTGGCCAGGCTAGTCTCGAACTCCTGACCTCAGGCGATCCGCCTTCCTTGGCCTCCCAAAGTGCTGGGATTACAGGAGTGATAGAGTTTAGTTCTTAAAGTACAGGTTCCTGCATCAGACACACAGTGTTCCCCAATTTGCATTATTCATGAATTTCTCTTCCTGCTCTTAATTGCATGTTCAGATGCATGCATTCTGGAGTTGGGACATCCTTTAAGTGCCCTGAAATGTTCGCAGATGTGTACTAGATCAGTCCTGAAATGTTCGCAGATGTGTACTAGATCAGTCCTGAAATGTTCGCAGATGTGTACTAGAT
>NW_012109474.1:3948040-3954583 GCF_000951045.1 Mandrillus leucophaeus | reverse complement strand
TGTAGATGTGTACTAGGTCAGTCCTGAAATGTCTGTAGATGTGTACTACGTCAGTCCTGAAATGTCTGTAGATGTGTACTAGATGTTTGCAGATATGCTTTGCTAATTATGTCAAGTGCTATTGAGAGTTTGAGTAACGTGACTACTGAGAACTGACCCTTGGAATTAGCCATATGGCAGGGTAGGGGTGAGGGGACATTAGCCTGATTGCAGAGGGTTCAAGAGGCAATGGGAGGAGACAAATGGGAGAAAACAAGTATAGAAGTCTTTCAAGGCATTTGGCTACAAAGGAGAGCAGAAAAATGGGAAAGAGCTGGAAAAGAAGGGGTAAAGGGAGCTCTTTGAGGAGTAATGGCACTCCTTTCCCTGTGAAACGGATCCCTGTTCCCAGGTCACATCAACACTGATCAAGTCTTTCTTTCTTTCAACTTCTGTCACGCCCATAGTTGCTCTAGAGCCACTCCCCGTAATCTCCTAAACCTACCTTACCACCAGCCTGCATTATCTTTATTGCCCTCTTTCTCCATCAATTTATTCATTATGTAGACCAAATGAGCACATTTCCAACAAAACTCAGGCATTTTTAGTAGGAGAATGAAGGGGTAAAATTGAGCAGGCAATCGCGGGATTTTCTTTAGAGGGAGGGATTGGGGTTGGGATTGGGTATGACTCTAAACACTCCCAAATTAATACATTTTTGACCCATCACCCAGGTCTCTTGGAAACTGAGGTTCCAGAAGCGGGAGCCCCTGAAGAATGTGCTTTTCATCTTGGCAGAAAGAGCTCGGGACCCCAATGCTAAAAAGCGTCACATGGCAATGAGAGGCCTGCGAACCATGGCCCGTGAAGCCCCTGACAAGGTAGGGAAGGAGAGTGGGGCTCAGCCAGCCCCCCAAGCCTCTCCAACCCTCTTGGTGTGGAGACTCCAGGGCTGGAGTATGGTCTCTGAGGTATTAGTTATCTATTACCCCGGAACAAACCACCGCACACACTTAGCAGCTTACAGGAACACATGTTGATTATCTCGGTTTTCGCTGGTCAGGAGTCCAGGTGTAGCTCAGCTGGGTCCTCTGCTCAGGATCTCACCAGGCTGCAATCAAGTGTCTGCCAGACTGCATTCCTTCCTGAAGCTCAGGGTTCGCTTACATAGTTGTTGGCAGAATTCAGTTACTTCCCGTTGCGGGACAGAGGTTTCTGTTTTTTTGACTGCTGTATGCTGGGGGCCACTTTCAATGCCTAGAAGCCACTCTCTCACAGCATTATGTAGACCAAATGAGATGTTCGTAGATGTGCACTAGATCTTTGTTTGTAGATGTGTACTAGATGTTTGTAGATGTGTAGATGTGTACTCGCTTCCTCCAGGCCAGCAGGAGGGTGTTGCCTCCTCCTGTCTGCTAAGATAGAGTGTTATGGGCTGGGCTGCGGTGCCTCACGCCTGCAGTCCCAGCACTTTGAGAGGCCAAGGCGGGCGGACCACTTGAGGTCAGGAGTTCAAGACCAGCCTGGCCAACATGATGAAACCCCATCTCTTTTGTATTTTTGTAAAAATACAAAAAATTAGCCAGGCATGCCTGCAATCTCAGCTACTCGGGAGGCTGAGGTATGAGCAGAGATCACCCCAGGCACTCCAGCCTGAGCAACAGAGCGAGACTCCATTTCAAAAAAAAAAAAAAAAAAGAGTCTTATGCAATATAAAGTCACGTCTGTAGTCTGGAAGCGAGTCACAGGTTCCTTCTGCACTCAAGCGGAGGAGACTCATTCAAGGTGTCACTCATTCAGGGTCGTCTTAGGCTCATGTCACCTCAGCAATATCAGTTGTGGGAGACAGAGCTACAGGAAAGATAAACTCACAGCTGTTACCCTTCCTGATAAATTTAAGTGATTTTTTTCTAGTAATGTATGTTTGTTTCATAAAAGATGTTTTTTCCACCTCCTCCTTTACCATCTGCCAACTTCAGTGCTCATTTTGTCTCCTCCCCACTATACGGGTACCTAGTTCTCCCCAGGCCCTGAGATCACCCAGGTCTGCCGCCCTATTTGAAGACCCCTACCCAGCTTCACCCACTCACATGCCACACTCCAGATCACTCTTTCTGTTTTCCTTCCTAGGCTGAATTGGGCTCTTGGGTTGGGTTAATGGAGTTTTTCTATTTTAATGAGAGTTGTGCAGATCTTGAGAAAAAGCCTTGGTCTCTTAATTCAAGTCCTAGGTTATTAGTAGCCTAGATGTGGGGTTGCTTTTCAACCCATGGGGAGCAATTCCTGTGCTATTAATGCTTTCAAACATTGGTGACAGGTGAGAAAGCATAAGAAAATTGTCCTCGACCTGCTGGTGTACGGATTGTATGACCCTGTGAGTTTGGAAGTCATCCATGAGAGTATGAAGACTCTGACCGTCGTTCTGGGCAAGATCCAGGGGAAAGGTTTGGGTTCCTTCTTCATAGACATCACACTTCAGACCAGGACTTTATTAGATGATGTAAGTAAATTAGAAAAATTCTGCTTTATTGAAATCAAAGTGGGATTAGAAATGTGACTGTGGGGCCGGGTGCGGTGGCTCACGCCTGTAATCCCAACACTTTGGAGGCCAAGGTGGGTGGATCGCGAGGTCAGGAGACAGAGACCACCCTGGCCAACATGGCGAAACCCTGTCTTTACTAAAATACAAACAACTAGCTGGGCCTGGTGGTACACGCCTGTAGTCCCAGCTACTCAGGAGGCTGAGGCAGGAGCATCACTTGAACTTGGGAGGCAGAGGTTGCAGTGAGCCGAGATCGCACCACTGCACTGCGGCCTGGCAATACAGCAAGATTCCATCTCAAAAAAAAAAAGACATGTGAGCTGTGGATGGTTTGTTGCTGTGGAAACAAGGTCTCTATTATTCACTTATTTATTAACACATCTTGTTGAGAGGCTAGTGCTGTGCTAGGGTTGGGAGGACATATAAAGATGCATAGAATTTTATCTCTACCCCTCAAGGGTTTTTTTTGTTTGTTTGAGACAGGGTCTCATTCTGTCGCCCATGCTGGAGTGCCATGGCGTGATCTCGGCTCACTGCAACCTCTGCCTTTTGGGGTCAAGTGATCTCCCACCTTAGCCTCCCAAGTAACTGGGACTATAGGCACATGCCACCACGCCTGGCTAATTTTTGTATTTTTGGTAAAGATGGGTTTTCACTATATTGCCCAGGCTAGTCTCAAACTCCTGGGCTCTAGTGACCTACCTGCCTTGGCCTCCCAAAGTGTTGGGATAACAGGTGTGAGCCACTGCGCCTGGCGAGTATTCATCTTAACAGAGAAGTGGGTATATGTACACTGATGATGATGTACACTGATTGACTAACATGTAGTCAATGCTCTCTTATAAATGTGGCAATAGCAATGATTAGCATTTAGTGAGCCCTCACTGTGTGCCAGGCACAGTGCTAGGCAGTTTACATGAATCATCTCATATAATCATCACAATAACCCTGTGAGATGGGCACTGAAATTGTCTTCACTTTGTAGACAAGGAAACCAAGGCACAGAAAGGTTAGAACTTGCCCAAGTTCACAGAGCGAGGAAGTAGCCATGTCGCCAGCTCCTCTGACTATAGGGCTGCACTCTTAACTCTCAGATGACAAGTCAGGCTAAGCAAAAAGTGCACCGGCACATTGTTCAGTCCGAAACTGAGAAGTGTCAGAGACCCTGACTGCAAGCTAACAAGTTAGCCTGCCAGTTATTCTGTCCCTGAAAGACAAGACCTACAGAACAGCGAACAGACCTTTTATTTACTCCCAGAGAGATTTGCAGCATGTCCCCAAGCCCTAATTCTCTCTGGAGCCACATGGCGAGAGCCAGATGTGTCAGCAGCACAGGAGGGGAGAAGAGGCCTTGACCTTATGTAACTTGGAGCTCATATAGGAGCTGGGCACCTGTGTCCCACCTGCTCCAGAGACACAGCGGGATTTTTGCTCTTGAATGTAAGCCAGTTCTCTCTGGGGAGGGAGCGAGGAAAGGTCCCTACTTACCACACTGGAGTGTAAGCAGATGTCTCTGGGGAAATGGCTCTAAATCTCTTGGAGGTGCCATCTGAACTTCCAGAACGTGTTTGTCGTTCAACCACTTTTTTTTTTTTTTTGAGACAGGATCTCGCTCTATTGCCCAGGCTGGAGTGCAGTGGCCTAGGAACACAGCTCACTGCAGCCTCAACCTCCCAGGCTCAAGCGATTCTCCCACCTCAGCCTCCTG
This sequence comes from Mandrillus leucophaeus, assembly GCF_000951045.1. Lineage (NCBI taxonomy): Eukaryota > Metazoa > Chordata > Mammalia > Primates > Cercopithecidae > Mandrillus > Mandrillus leucophaeus. The sequence goes on along the minus strand of NW_012109474.1, from coordinate 3,950,354 downwards.
AGTGGCTGGGACCACAAGTGCATGCCACTGTGCCTGGCTGATTTTTGTAGTTTTTGTAGAGATGGGGTCTCACTATATTGCCCAGGCTGGTCTCTAACTGGGCTTAAGCAATTCTCCTGTCTCAGCCTCCCAAAGGGCTGGGATTTCAGAAATGAGACATGTGCCTGGCCTTCAGCCATTTTTAAAAACCCTAGTTGCCTGGAATTTTTGAGCAGAAATCCCTGGCCACGTAGAAACACAGAAATTCTTATGCAGAGCTGTTTGCTGACAGTTTATATCTCGATTACAGATAGCACTCTTCACTATCTGAGGCCCTTCCCTAGGAGGACGGGCATCTGTTTTACATGTCTATACATCTTATAGCATTAGGGTATGGCTTTGGACGGGTACATTCTCCATTAAAGTTAAACACACACGCACACACACACACACACACACACATGCACACACACACCCTCACTGATAGAGCAGTGAAGATAATACAACCCTAAGCCAGGCATGGTGGTGTGTGCCTGTAATCCCAGCTACTCAGGAGGCTGAGGCAGGAGGGTCACTTGAGCCCAGGAGTTGGAGGCCAGCCTGGGCAATGTAGCAGGATGCTGTGTCTAAAAAGAATAAAATAAAATGCAATCCTAAGGCAATTTCGGTATGCATCATGTGCTAAATTTTTAAAATATACTTCACGATACCATTAGTGGTTCTCAGTCTTGTTGGGTCTCTGTGACCCCCAGTTCTTGGTGCTCCTTCCCCCCCTGTGAAGGCCCACCCCAGCCCTCCTCCCTCTGGTTTACCTGGAGGAGGGCTTAGACTACAAAACCTGTGCACCAGAAGTCAGGTGTTTGGGTTACTATACTGGCTCTGTTACCTGACAGTGTGATTTTGGGCAAGTTCCTTAAGTGCCTTGGGCCTTGTTCTCCTCACCTGGAAAGGTAATACTTGGACCAAACAGCTCACCTTGGAAAGAAAGAGAGGGTGGAGTCCACTGAAATGCACTCAGGGACAAACCAACCAATCAGACTGGAATCAGGGAGAGGTGGGAGGGTGTTGGGGAAGAAACATGATTATTATATCCACTGCAGATAGGAGAAACTCAGACCAAAAGCAAAGAGAAGAGACTTGGCAAAAATGCTGGAGTAATAAACAGGGAACTGGTTGAATGAATTTTGGTGCAGAAAAGAAAAAGAGAAAGAAGAAAAGAAAAAGAAAAATGAAAACTCCTTTGTGTATTGACATAGAAAGAGCTCTCAGACTGATGAACACTCAAGGTGCATAACAACAGTGGCGTGTGCTTCCATTGACGTAGAAAAGAGGGAAAGGATCACATGATATACATCTTTCTTCTTTATTTTCGGGAGAGATGTACACAAAACATAACTTTATTAGCTTGTGGGGAGGAAAATTTGGTGGCCAATGGAGAGGAGTAGGAAGTAGATCTACTTGTTCTATAAAACTTTTTGGTTATTTTGAATTTTGGGAACTTTATAAATGTATTCTATCTCCAAAACACGAAATAATGAACAAAAAATCTGGGAATGTGGGAGTAGCACTAGTGATTTCCCAGGCTAGCCCTCTCATCTGCTGGAAAAGAGGTTCATTGAAGCCTTTGGGCCCTCTTCAAGCCATCCCCACCCACCCAGTTAAGTGCTTTAGACCAGATCTCACCGCCCACCCTGTAATGTACAGCCAAGATTGACGGCTGTGATGTGTTCTGATTGACGGTTGTGATGTGTTCAGATGCAATTGCTTTTTGATAATGATCTGGCTTTCTTATTGTTTTGTCGACGGGGACCACAGGAGAATGACAGTCTGAGATACTCGGCCTTTGTTTTGTTTGGGCAATTGGCTGCCTTTGCTGGGAGGAAATGGAAAAAATTTTTCACCGGTCAGGTTAAGCAGACACGAGATTCCCTCCTGATCCATTTACAGGACAGAAACCCCCAGGTTGCCAAGGTAAGACCTTGACTCTGCAACCAACAGAGTGACATCTCCATGCTATTCATAAAGGGAGTTGCGAGTTGAGACGCCAGACCCTGGGGTTCCTGCTAGCACTGCTGTAGATACGTAGCAGCATTTCTTTATGCATCCTAGACAAGGTGCCTCTTCAGTGTGTAATCTCTCTTTGAGCAAGAGTGTTATTTTCCATCTGCCCCATCTGCCCAAGCCCAGTACCTGTCAATGCTAGATAAGCTCAGGGTAATGGGGTTGGGGGCAGAGAGGCACAGATTTAATCAATGGTGCAGCAGCCCACATAATGAGGATATTTATTCATGCCCAATTAGCTTTTGTCATTGTGCTTGGTATAGATTTCCCACCT
>NW_012109474.1:3933887-3947990 GCF_000951045.1 Mandrillus leucophaeus | reverse complement strand
TTCTTTCTTTCTTTCTTTCTTTCTTTCTTTCTTTCTTTCTTTCTTTCTTTCTTTCTTTCTTTCTTTTTCTTTCTTTCTTTCTCTCTCTTTCTTTCTTTCTTTCTTTCTTTCTTTCTTTCTTTCTTTCTTTCTTTCTTTCTTTCTTTCTTTTTTCTTTCTTTCTTTCCCTTTCTTTCTTTTTCTTTCTTTCTTCTTTCTCTCTCTCTCTCTCTTTCTTCTTTCTTTCTCTTTCTCCTTTGTTCCTTCGTTCCTTCCTTCCTTCCTTCCTTCTCTCTCTTTCTTTCTTCTTCTTCTTCTTTTTTTTTTTTTTGAGACAGAATTTTGCTCTTGATGCCCAGGCTGGAGTGCAATCGTGGGATCTCAGCTCACTGCAACTTCAGCCTCTGGGGTTCAAGTGATTCTCCTGCCTAAACCCGCTGAGTAGCTGGGATTACAGGTGCCCGCCACCATGCCCTGCTAATTTTTTATATTTTTAGTAGAAATGGGATTTCACCATGTTGGCCAGGCTGGTCTCGAACTCCTGACCTCAGGTGATCCACCCGCCTCAGCCTCCCAAAGTATTGGGATTACAGGCGTGAGCCACCTCGCCTGGCTCCACCCATGACTTATTAATTTCTTCTGGTAGTTTTGTTGTATTCTTGGAGAAAATGTGTCCTAACAAGGTTGAATCAACTTCAGGCCAGCTTTGGAGTGGGACTTGGTGAACGTTTCAAACCAACTGGGAGAAAAGCTTTCTACCAAACCACTTGCCTTCTTTAAGTTACTGAGAGAGAAATGAAATTTCGGAATCCAGTACTACTTTTGATGAGATAATAACAAGGGCTGTGCTCAACTATAAAGCTATGCCCTTCCCGCCAGTCCCCAAATTATAGACATGGCCGTCTTATAAGCATACATCCTTTAAGATTCAAATGTTGAAACTACCTGGAAGTTACTTTCACACTTTCAGTGGCCCCCTGACCACAGATTGGGTGCAATCCTCTGGGATACTTTTCCTTGCTTGGGATTATAGAATGCTCTAATAAATAAAATAGTAACACTATTTTTCTCAGGCTTGCAAAACAACATTTCGAGCCTGTTCTCCATATCTGAAACTAAGGAAGGAATACAGCTTCCAGAGCGAAGAAGATCAAAGGAACACTAAGCTCTACCGGCAGCTGGTGAGTGAGCCAGGGTAGGAGAGAATTCTCTTCCGGTCCCTGCCCTCCTGGTGGTTAACACGGAAGGTGGCCAAGCACAAGAAAGAGATACCCCCCATAAAATGACTCAGGCCAACTATGTTTTTTTTCTTTCTTTTTTTTTTTTTTCTGGACAGAGTCTTGCTCTGTCACCCAGAGCAAGTACAGTGGCACCATCTCGGCTCACTGCAGCCTTCACCTCCAGGTTCAAGCGATTCTCGTGCCTCAGCTTCCTGAGTAGCTGAGATTACAGGCGTGTGCCACCACACCCGGTTAACTTTTGTATTTTTAGTAGAGATGGGATTTCACCATGTTGCCCAGGCTGGTCTTGAACTTCTGATCTCAAGTGATCTGCCTGCCTCGGCCTCCCAAAGTGCTGGAATTACAGGTGTGAGCCAGCATGCCCAGCCAAGCCAACTATGTTTTGATTGTAATTGACCCGTCATACAACGTAAATGACAAAACGCCTAGAGGATCAAGCACGAGATATATTGGCAGTTCCAGTTCAGGTCACTAGCTGGACGCAGGTGATGCCTCCACCTGTCCTGCTTATCCACGTGCCCTGCACTGACCACTGCCTACTAGTTACATAGTCAAGGAAGTTTGCTGAATCCCGCCCTCACGCGTACCTTTGCTAATTTCTTTCAGAGCCATTATCATCCAGAGATCCTGCAGTTCTTCTACGCAAATAAAATTCTGTAAGCGCAGAGCAGCAGGGAAATGGTTCTATGTGAGGGCATTGCTGAGCCATCGTGTTCCCCTGTTTTATCTCACTGGATGCCTCTTCTCCTTGCCTCTTGGGATTGTAATGGAAAAGAGGGTGCTGGGAGAGCAATCAAAGGCAAAAATAATACATGGAATTGTATGATTATATCTAAAGTAAAATTCTAGACTGCTTTCACTTATTTCATTTCCTCCCCATACAAATTTGATGAGCAGGTACACACTTTCTTTAAAACATTCCAAGTGTATATAGATTCAGTGCTTATTTCTCAGCTTTTTCTTTCTTAGGTTCACCTCTGTCACCTAGCTTTTATTTTTAACACTCAATTTCTGAGGCTTAGGACAATACTTGTTACCTTAAGGTTTTTGTTTTTTGTTTCTGCTTTTTTTTTTTTTCTGGTTTTTGTTTTTGTTTTTGGTGTATTTGCTATTGATACCTTTTCTTGCCAAGATTTATTTAAAGTTGGCCAAGATACCAAGAAGGTGGCTTGCAGGGGTATCTTTAGTGTCTCATAATTGTAAACAGTCATTGCTTTCAAGATCATCCAAAACAAGAATTAATAGAGAGAAAAAAATATATAAAGCCTGTGTTGAAAATCCTCACGCTCATGATAACTTAAGGGATAACAATAGTAGGTAACACTTACTGAGTGCTTACAATTTAGTAGACGCGGTCAAAGTGCTTTTTGTAAGTTCTATTTAATACTTGCGACAACCCTATGAGATAGTAAGTACTACTATTGTTCTCATTTTATAGATAGAAAGCTAAGACACAGGGAAATTAGGTAACTTGCCCCAGATAACTCAGTAAACAGTGGAGCTGGAATTCAAATGCATATGGTCTGATTTCTTGAGCCCATACTCAATAACCATGCCATCCTGCCTGTCCGTGGAATAACTGATGGATGGTTAGAAATGTTAAAAACAAAACAAACGCAAACGTCTCTGCTTCTGCTCCTCTACTAAGCCCAGTTAACTTTTGCTTTTATATGTACTAAGTATACATTTTCGTTAATTTATGTGAGCTGAGTGTATGTTTTTATTAATTACTTTTTGGCTATTAATGCCAATTATTTTGGTGATCAATCCTAGTTATCTGAGGAGTCACATCACTCATAAAAATCACAAGAAAAATCTCTTAGTCCCGCTCACCCTCCCTCCAACCAGATTGCATCCCAGGCTTCTATAGAAACTCTGGTACCACCCCTGAACTCAGTATCCAGGCCATACCCAGAGTGTTTTGTTCAAGACAATTTAAAACACGAGAGATTATAAAAACTACAGCAGGATCTTAAACAGCATTCTGAGAATCAGGAACTCAATTTTCTGCTGTAGCTCCCAGGGACAGGGTGGTGTGACACAGATGTGGGGGTGAGGAGAGGCCTAGGCGAGATGAGGATGTGGGAGATGGCAGACGGAGTGGCAAGTGCCAGGCAGGAATGGATTTTCTTCCTTCCTGTTTTGAATCTGAAGAACATGACAGCAAGAGATTTTAGGATGGACACAGGCTCAAGAGGGTGTGGGTGGTTCTGAGGGGTAAGCCCCCTGCCCCTACCAGCACCTGCTCCCCGGATGTTGGCCTCTTCGAAATTTTGTTGCAAGGTTGGTTTAAACTTGATGCAGTTCCATTAAGTGATCAGTGAGTGGTCTGAGAAATGACTGCATGTGGCTGGCATTCAAAAAGGTGGGGATAAGGTGAGATGGGTGGGGTTATGTGGTATAGAGTAGAAAAACCTATGCAGTTAACGTCGCTGTATTGGTTAAAATTGTGGAAGATGTGGTTGAATTATTTGACTTTAAGATTCCACAGTAACCTTTTATTTTGGTGGCCCCCAAGGAGTCATGCCTCCTGATACTCATGTCCTTATTTAGTCCCTTCTGTTTGAATCTGGGCTGCCTTTGTGACTTGCTTTAATCAGGAGATTGTGATAAATGGCACTGTGCTGGGCCTAGAACCCTGGCAGTTTCCTCGTTTGAATTGTGGGGGAAGCCAGCTGCCACATAAGAAGTGGAACTACCAGGAACAAAGGAGAGTGCCTGAGATCACCATGTGAAGGAGAATGGAGACACCAACCCACAGCAGAGTCCGAAGCCCAGACACATGACACAAGTTGTCCCTTCCAGCCAGACCCTAGCTGTTGAAGCTACTCCAGTTGACACCATATGGAAAAGAGACAAGCGTCTGTGTCAAGCCCATCTCAATTGCAGAAGCATGAACAAAGAATCAAATGATTGTTGTTTTAAGTCATTAAACTTTGGGATAATTTGTCACACAGCAATAAGTAACCAAAGAAGATTCCTTATTATTAACTGTTATCTTGGCTAATTTTGTTTTGCTCTTCATAAGTCCTCTTTGAGTTTAAATTCTATTTCCAGAAATTTATGTTATCATGAAATTTGGTGGCAAGAGCAAGGGACCATGTTGTTTTTGTTTGTTTGTTTTGTTTGTTTTTTTCTGTTTCTCACCATACCTATCACAGGGCCTGGCCACGTGATTAAGGAACATTTGCTCAATGACTAAATGATTCCAAATTGCAGAGGGAATAAAGTCCAACGTTCAGTCTGCCATTTCAGGCTTTCAACCTTCCTTTTCTTCTGTTACTCTCTTTGCTTCAGCCAAGTTTGGGTCTTTTCTCTTCTTTCAACATGTCTTGGTCTCCTACACCCCCTCACCTTGGCTCAATCTGCTATTTCTGTGTTGAGTCCCCTCACCTGTGCACATCCACCTGGACTCACATGCACACACACGCACACGCACACATTTCACATGTATATCTTATTTGTACTCCAACGCCTAGGTCAAAGTCCTGACCCCCCCAGTCAGGGAGAGCTCCAGTCTCTGAATTCCTAGAACATTCTAGCGATATTATACCACTTACATCTTATCTGAAAGGTTTTTTTTTTTTTGTTTCCCTATATGTCTTTTTATGGGTTTTTTTTTTTTTCCTGTTAAGATTGAAACTATGGAAGAAGGCAGGGCTCTATCTTGGACATCATTTGTATCTCCCTGGTGACTGCAAAAGTACTCTGTAAATGAATGTTGATAAGGGGAAAATGTCAGAAAGTCATCTGAAGCTGTCACTCCTTCCTGGGAGGAACCCATTTTGACAAGTGAGAGTCATCGATTTCATTCCTTATAACCAATGTACAGGTTACTTTTATGCTTGTGCATTTCAAGTTTCCCCTTCCCCGTGTTTATTTGAATGCCAACCCAAAGGTAATGTTTTGACATTTCTTAATTTTGAATATTAATTTTGAACCTTATTGAGCAGTTGAATGAAAGACAGAAAAAAGGAATGTTCAAGTGCCCCGCCCCCCATGCTAAGTGCTCAGGGTAGACCTATGCTTGGTCCCTTGTGTCTCTGGCACTCATGAGATGGGTCTTTCTTTCTTTATTTTTATTTTTGAGATGGAGCCACACTCTGTCACCCACGCTGGAGTGCAATGGCACGATCTCGGCTCACTGCAACCTCCACCTCCCAGGTTCAAGCGATTCTCCTGTCTCAGGCTCCTGAGTAGCTAGGATTGCAGGTGCCTGCCACCATGCACAGCTAATTTTTGTATTTTTAGTAGAGATGGGGTTTCACCATGTTGGCTAGGCTGGTCTCGAACTCCGGACCTCAAGTGATCTGCCCACCTTGGTTTCCCAAAGTGCTGGAATTACAGGCATGAGCCACTGCATCAGGCTGAGATAGGTCTTTCTTAAAGGGGAGAGGGAAGTGGTGGAGAGAGAGGAGAGAAAATGACAAAGGAGGTGGCTGAGAATCTAACAGGTGTGACCAATTCTGCTAATCAATGAGAGCAGAAGCCTGTGAACTTCCAGTCAATAGACTACTTAATTGGGGGAACGCTTTACACGTTATAAAAAAGCACTGGAGTGTTTGGAAAGTGAGAAACAGCTATGTAGGGTAGGTAGCAGTTAGTGTTGTATGGAAGACAGATATTTGTGCGTTTCTGCATTTTCTAAGTTTGCTGCAATGAGCATGTATTACTTTTATAGTTATAAAACACATGCAAAAGTGCCCTTTTCAAATGAAAAAAAGTCCATGAGTGTAAGTGATATACATGCTTGGAAAGCCTGGGATGGTCATTGTTTACCCTCGGTAGTATGTGTTTGCCTTTGTCCTTTTGAGACATTTTGTTTTAATCTGTTGATGACAATAACCTGTTGATAATATAACTTGATGACAAATAAAGTGACTTATGATTATCATTTTATTTATGTTACTGAACTTACATTAATTCTGTCTGACCACAGTAGAGTAAATCTTTTGTTCCTTTATTTACATGTTAAATGGTTTCAGAAGAACCCTGGGTTCTAGATAAATCCAACACATCCTAATTTACTGAGGAGAGATGATTTGATATGCAAAGACACCTACTATTTACCAAGTTAAGCACAGACTCCCAAGCCAGACTTCTAAGATTCCTTATAATAAACACCAACCTAGAATTTCCCATGATGCTCCCTCATTTCCTACTGTCTGGAAAACTTTCCAGTTCCTTGTTTCTATCAGCCATTCCCTGGCCTGATTCCAAATGCCATTTTCTTCAGAGGTAGAGCAGAGCTGCTAGGAGGATGCAGCCTGGCTCTACCATTTAGCCAGGTGTGAGCAAATCAGCGCATCAAGCCTCAGTGTGCTGATCTGTGAAATGGAGACGATAACCCAATGCATAGAATTGCTGGGCTGCAAAGATTCAATTAAGTCACACTGAGCACTCCTGGTACATAGAAGGTGCTCAGGAAATGTTAATTATTTTTGTTCCTCATTCCTAACACACTCTCCAGATAGTATTTCTGCTCTTCTTGAAGCTGCCCAGGTCTTCAGACAGGTTCATTGGTATTTGAGCGTTACCCTGATCCACCAGTCCTGGAGATAGCCTCCGTATCCTTTATTAGTTCTCCAAGAATGTGGCTTTGAGTCTTGCCTGACATGGGTGTTCAGTAAAGATTGGTTGAATTCATTGAGTTGCAAATGCTGGCTTTTTGACCAAGTAGGAATCTGTCACCTGATAGGTTTTGGAATTTTTATAAAGATAAGAATCATAACAATGAGAATAGCAAGTGGTTCTTTCCCACTCCACCCTTTCGGGTGTGTGATTGCTCAGAGCGGGAGCAGTGCCTTTTTACACTCTTGAGGTGGTTTCAATAGATCCTGTTCATTCCATCCTAATATTCCCAACAGCTCTGTTAAGAATTCCGTATTGTATCTTTTAAGCAAGCTCTTGTTAATAATTAACACCTCACCTTCTGTTTCTGAGGGTGATGCTATTAATCATGTTCCTTTCAAGCAGATGAATTTCCTATAGCAGTTTGCAAATGTTAACTAGGTAATGGCCCAAATGTCTCCCTGCAAGAAGAAAATGTTTTTCAGAAATGCGGATCAGAGAGTTAAAAATGTCATTTCCTAAGCGACACTGCTAGAGGCACGTGCCTTTGCCACAGCAAAAATGCGATCAGAAATCCAAAGCTTTTCAACATGCCGGCCTGACTGCATCAGCAGATATGACCAGACGCTGGAAGAGGAGAGAAGCTCAATCTCAAATGTGACATCGTGGCGGCCGAAAGGACACTACATTTGGTATCAGAAGACCTGGCTTTACACTCTGACTCTATCATTTACTAGCTGCTTATCTTGAGCAAGTCACATAACCTCTCAGAGCCTCAGGGTCTTCACTTGTCAAGTGGAGGTAAAACCCACAGCACAACAGACTCTGATGATCGGATGAGACAGTCTGTGTAAATTGTGGAACATTACTCCCAAATGGAGTGTTCCTATTTGCATGATTGCCACTCATGATTGGAGCCTATTTATACAAGGTGAAGGGTGGAGAGAATGAAATAAGATGTTAACACAGATCTCAATTTATTTATTTATTTGAGACAGAGTCTTGCTCTGTTGCCCAGGCTGGAGTTCAGTGGCGCCATCTCTGCTCACTGCAAATTCCGCCTCCTCGGTCCAAGCAATTCTCCTTTCTTAGCCTCCCAAGTGGCTGGGATTACAGGCACAAGCCACCATGCCCGTTAATTTTTACATTTTTAGTAGAGACGGGGTGTTGATCGGGCTGGTCTTGAACTCCTGACCTCAAGCTATCTGCCCACCTCGGCCTCCCAAAGTACTGGAATTACAGGTGTGAGCCACTGTGCCCAGCCTACTTGTGGCCAGGTGCCACAGATTTTAATTTAAAATAAATAATAATAATAAAATAATATAAATAAATAAATAGTATAAATAAAAATAAATAAAAAATAAAAGCACCAAGTAATCACTACACATAAATATCTTAAAAATATAAACTCAATAAAATTAGGTAGATACATTATTTTACATAAGGTTGTTTGTTCCAGATACTAAGTACCCATTACATGTCAAATAGGATTCAGTTTACAAGTTTAACACCTATCTATTTTGTACAATTTAGTTACATCCAAACTTTTTTGGTATGATAGAAAGAATAACATTCAGAAATTGTGGAAAACCTGACTCTTTTCCTTTAAGTTACTCTAATAGTAAGATCAAGTTGAAGTAGCCTGGGTGTGGTGGCTCATGCCTTGTAATCCCAGCACTTTGGGAGGCCGAGGCGGGTGGATCACGAGGTCAAGAGATGGAGACCATCCTGGCCAACATGGTGAAACCCCGTCTCTACTAAAAATAGAAAAGTTAGCTGGGCGTGGTGGCGCAAGCCTGTAGTCCCAGCTACTCAGGGGGCTGAGGCAGGAGAATGGTGTGAACCCAGGAGGTGGAGCTTGCAGTGAGCTGAGATTGTACCACTGCACTCCAGCCTGGTGACAGAGCGAGACTCCGTCTCAAAAAGAAAAAAAAAAAAAGTTTAAGTCAAAAACTAATTAAACTCCATTAAGGAAAAATGAAAATTTTATATGTTTGGATTTAAATCTACTAGAGTGACAGTTGATTTACTAGCTCCCAATAAGCCTGAGAAGAGGAAGTCTAGGAATGTGAGATTTTCTGATGAGTAAGATCTACACACTGTGTGGACTGGTGGATTAAATTAATTCAAAGCTAGTGAGCTTATTTTACAACTTAAGGGAACAAATTCAATTTCCTAAATAAAAATTTTATGACTTAAGGGAACAAACACAATTTCCTATAGTAAACACAGTTTGCTTATTTACATGGTTAAATGATTTATATTTATGTCTGGTGTCCTCCGATTAACTATCAGTAAACGAAGAGAGGGTTTTATTATGAAGGTAATTATTTGCATAGTTAAATCTGTTTAATCTTAACAGACCTTTGCCCTACCTGGATCTGTGATTATTCCAGGACTTGACAATTAACCTGCTCACTCTTACCTTTCCCAAGAAAAGTAAGGGCTGGCCTCCCATTTTGGATTTCCCAAGGCTTTTCATTAAATAAGATGGAGACTTAGATGTGAACAAATGAGGTCTGCCTAAGAAATTAAAACCTATAACTTCCGGTTTCCCCAGCATTGATGCAAGACTGTCTCCAACTGTCTGTGCGACTGCCCCCAGCTGGCTATAGGATGGGGAGAAGTTTGAGCTGGTGGGGTTGGTTCATCCATCTCTAAGGGGTGTTCAAATCTTGCCCTCTCTGCTTCTGTGTGTTTCTGGAGCTGGAGCCTGTGGTGTGGCCAATGGCAGGCAGCCTGTGGCAGAAAGTTGAACTTTAGAGCTTCTACTTTCAAAGTTCTTTAGGTAAGAGAGCAGTTCATGATTTCTTAACTGAAGAAATACTGTCAGTAATTTTCACGGATGGGCTTTAAACAAATCATTAAAAACAAGCAACAAACAGACAGGCAAAGCCATTGCCTAGTCTCTAGTTCACTCCTCTGCTTTCCCCACTTCTGGTCCTGCCCTGGCTCCACTGAGTGGAGTAAATCGAGCCTCTGTGACATGTGGAGTCTTGCAGAAAGAGACAGTGGGCAAGATATCTCAGCTGGTTTCTCCCAATGGAGGGTTTGGATAGGATGGGATTTCATGCAGGGTATGTGTGGTGAGGGGGTGGAAACCATTTCTCATCTCAAAACATAACCCCTCCTTCCCTACTGTGAACACAGCCACCCCCAGAGCCTATCGAGCACATCCCTTGCTCTTTTTAATAAAGCCCTTTCACTTGGGGTAAGCTCTGTTAGGTGAACATGTACTATTCAGCTTAGTCTTCATGCTCTGCCGCTGGGGTATTATCTGCTCATAGCCCGTTACAGCAGGTTTGAAGGCTGCTGGAAGAACTGCAAGTACCTCATGCTGTTGTGCCCTCTCTAGAACAATTTAACAGCATGAGTTGTATTTACATAGTCAATTAGGATTGTGGTACATCTCCCTCCTGCCATGAGACTCATTTATTACCAAATTTAAGCATATTTCTTTGGCTTATGTCTTCAACACTGTTAGGTGTCACTGATTCCAAAAATTTGGGGAGTACATATTTATGTGTGTGTGTGTGTGTGTGTGTACAGGGTTTGAGTAACGCTTTTGCAGAAACAGAAAGTCTTCCAAATACGCACTACTTATCAAGGAACCTGTATTTCAAGGAGTGCTAGAAAATCCAGCAAAGCAGCTATTAAACCACTTCCATCCCACCATGACAAATAGTCCAATCTAGCCAGGATTCCTTTCTTTCTTCTCTCTCTCTCGGCACTTACAATTTGACAACTAACTTTTGGACTCTAGGGACTTAGCTTCTTCCAATCCATAATTACATTCTTAAGAACTCAGTGCCTTGGAGACTCACCAGGACCTTTGCATTCTTTTGATCTATATGAGGAGGCATTCTATATTAAGAACTGCTGATCTTTGCCTGGGACTGTCTGAAAGATTCCGCTTGCACTGTTGGCCCGGTATGAGCTAACATCTCTCTTCAGCTGCTGTGGAATGTTCCTTGGGAGACAGGTGCTCTAGCTGTGATTATGGCTGACAGGGACGTCAGCCAGAGGAGGCCTCTGCTTCATGGGGATGGCGCATGCGTGTGGCACCCCTTGTTTCTCGATAGAGCCCTGCGACTCCCCTTCTCATTTCCCCCTTCTGAAACTTCCTTTCACCAGAGGCCCTCAGCCCCGCATGTACCTCTTGCAGCCCCTTAGCCTGCTGCCTTATACCATGGAGCAGGCGGAGAGCTCCCAGCGTGGGGGACTCTTGCCCAGAGTCGAGGGTGGCAGCAGCCCTCTGTGAACCTGCTCTTTTTGGCCTGGCCTTGACTTTTCTCTGCTGTAGTCAATAACCAATAATTCCACATCCTATTTTCTGAGGGCCCTGTTCACCCTGACCTCCAAGGAGACAGAGTTGTTGGATCATTATATGTGAGCAGTGAAGCTGGGCGTGGTGGCTCATACCTGTAATCCCAGCACTTTGGGAGGCCGAGGCGGGTGGATCACGAGGTCAAGAGATGGAGACCATCCTGGCCAACATGGTGAAACCCCGTCTCTACTAAAAATACAAAAATTAGCCAGGCATGGTGGCGCAAGCCTGTAATCCCAGCTACTCAGGAGGCTGAGGCAGGAGAATGGTGTGAACCCAGGAGGTGGAGCTTGCAGTGAGCTGAGATTGTACCACTGCACTCCAGCCTGGTGACAGAGCGAGACTCCGTCTCAAAAAGAAAAAAAAAAAAAGTTTAAGTCAAAAACTAATTAAACTCCATTAAGGAAAAATGAAAATTTTATATGTTTGGATTTAAATCTACTAGAGTGACAGTTGATTTACTAGCTCCCAATAAGCCTGAGAAGAGGAAGTCTAGGAATGTGAGATTTTCTGATGAGTAAGATCTACACACTGTGTGGACTGGTGGATTAAATTAATTCAAAGCTAGTGAGCTTATTTTACAACTTAAGGGAACAAATTCAATTTCCTAAATAAAAATTTTATGACTTAAGGGAACAAACACAATTTCCTATAGTAAACACAGTTTGCTTATTTACATGGTTAAATGATTTATATTTATGTCTGGTGTCCTCCGATTAACTATCAGTAAACGAAGAGAGGGTTTTATTATGAAGGTAATTATTTGCATAGTTAAATCTGTTTAATCTTAACAGACCTTTGCCCTACCTGGATCTGTGATTATTCCAGGACTTGACAATTAACCTGCTCACTCTTACCTTTCCCAAGAAAAGTAAGGGCTGGCCTCCCATTTTGGATTTCCCAAGGCTTTTCATTAAATAAGATGGAGACTTAGATGTGAACAAATGAGGTCTGCCTAAGAAATTAAAACCTATAACTTCCGGTTTCCCCAGCATTGATGCAAGACTGTCTCCAACTGTCTGTGCGACTGCCCCCAGCTGGCTATAGGATGGGGAGAAGTTTGAGCTGGTGGGGTTGGTTCATCCATCTCTAAGGGGTGTTCAAATCTTGCCCTCTCTGCTTCTGTGTGTTTCTGGAGCTGGAGCCTGTGGTGTGGCCAATGGCAGGCAGCCTGTGGCAGAAAGTTGAACTTTAGAGCTTCTACTTTCAAAGTTCTTTAGGTAAGAGAGCAGTTCATGATTTCTTAACTGAAGAAATACTGTCAGTAATTTTCACGGATGGGCTTTAAACAAATCATTAAAAACAAGCAACAAACAGACAGGCAAAGCCATTGCCTAGTCTCTAGTTCACTCCTCTGCTTTCCCCACTTCTGGTCCTGCCCTGGCTCCACTGAGTGGAGTAAATCGAGCCTCTGTGACATGTGGAGTCTTGCAGAAAGAGACAGTGGGCAAGATATCTCAGCTGGTTTCTCCCAATGGAGGGTTTGGATAGGATGGGATTTCATGCAGGGTATGTGTGGTGAGGGGGTGGAAACCATTTCTCATCTCAAAACATAACCCCTCCTTCCCTACTGTGAACACAGCCACCCCCAGAGCCTATCGAGCACATCCCTTGCTCTTTTTAATAAAGCCCTTTCACTTGGGGTAAGCTCTGTTAGGTGAACATGTACTATTCAGCTTAGTCTTCATGCTCTGCCGCTGGGGTATTATCTGCTCATAGCCCGTTACAGCAGGTTTGAAGGCTGCTGGAAGAACTGCAAGTACCTCATGCTGTTGTGCCCTCTCTAGAACAATTTAACAGCATGAGTTGTATTTACATAGTCAATTAGGATTGTGGTACATCTCCCTCCTGCCATGAGACTCATTTATTACCAAATTTAAGCATATTTCTTTGGCTTATGTCTTCAACACTGTTAGGTGTCACTGATTCCAAAAATTTGGGGAGTACATATTTATGTGTGTGTGTGTGTGTGTGTGTGTGTGTGTACAGGGTTTGAGTAACGCTTTTGCAGAAACAGAAAGTCTTCCAAATACGCACTACTTATCAAGGAACCTGTATTTCAAGGAGTGCTAGAAAATCCAGCAAAGCAGCTATTAAACCACTTCCATCCCACCATGACAAATAGTCCAATCTAGCCAGGATTCCTTTCTTTCTTCTCTCTCTCTCGGCACTTACAATTTGACAACTAACTTTTGGACTCTAGGGACTTAGCTTCTTCCAATCCATAATTACATTCTTAAGAACTCAGTGCCTTGGAGACTCACCAGGACCTTTGCATTCTTTTGATCTATATGAGGAGGCATTCTATATTAAGAACTGCTGATCTTTGCCTGGGACTGTCTGAAAGATTCCGCTTGCACTGTTGGCCCGGTATGAGCTAACATCTCTCTTCAGCTGCTGTGGAATGTTCCTTGGGAGACAGGTGCTCTAGCTGTGATTATGGCTGACAGGGACGTCAGCCAGAGGAGGCCTCTGCTTCATGGGGATGGCGCATGCGTGTGGCACCCCTTGTTTCTCGATAGAGCCCTGCGACTCCCCTTCTCATTTCCCCCTTCTGAAACTTCCTTTCACCAGAGGCCCTCAGCCCCGCATGTACCTCTTGCAGCCCCTTAGCCTGCTGCCTTATACCATGGAGCAGGCGGAGAGCTCCCAGCGTGGGGGACTCTTGCCCAGAGTCGAGGGTGGCAGCAGCCCTCTGTGAACCTGCTCTTTTTGGCCTGGCCTTGACTTTTCTCTGCTGTAGTCAATAACCAATAATTCCACATCCTATTTTCTGAGGGCCCTGTTCACCCTGACCTCCAAGGAGACAGAGTTGTTGGATCATTATATGTGAGCAGTGAAGCTGGGCGTGGTGGCTCATACCTGTAATCCCAGCACTTTGGGAGGCTGAGGCAGGAGGATTTCTTGAGGCCAAGAGTTCAAGACCAGCCTGGGCAACACAGTGAGACCCCATGTCTAAATATATATATATATATATAAAATTAA
>NW_012109474.1:3931943-3933348 GCF_000951045.1 Mandrillus leucophaeus | reverse complement strand
AAAAAAAAAAAAAAAAAAAAAAAATTAGCTGGGCATGTTATCCCAACTACTTGGGAGGCTGAGACAGAAGAATCACTTGAGGTGAAAGTGAGCTGAGAGCGCACCACTATACTCTGGCCTGGGCGACAAGAGCGAGACTCCGTCTCAAAAAGGAAATACACACTGGTTTTTGGACACCTAGTATCAAAAAAAGAATGTAAAAATATCTTATTAATAATGTTTTACATTGATTACACTTTGAGATGACAATGTTTTACATATATCAGGTTAAATAAAAGACATTCAAAGTTAATTTCATCTGTTTCTTTTTAGTGTTTCTTAATGTGGCTTCTAGAAAATTTTAAATTGTGTTTGTGGCTTGCATTATATTCCTTTTCATATAGTGCTGCCCTAGTGTATGTTTGAAAAGCCAGGCAAGCGACTCCGGAGGCTGAGGCACGAGAACCTTTCGAACCTGGGATGTGGAGGTTGCAGTGAGCAGAGATCGTGCCATTGCACTCCAGCCTGGGTGACAGAGGGAGACTCCACCTCAAAATAAATAAATAAATAAATAGCCAGGCAGGTGGGGAGAGATTTTGAGCAGGGATCCTGAGAAAGCACATTTTCATAATGCTTTTTTACGATGCTTACTGGCTCCCTCCAAGAATGAGGGTGACTCTGATGGGGATTTGGTGGGCAAGAGCTACTGCAGTAGTCTCCTTTCTGTAACGTGAGGTGTGGGCTCAGCAAAGAGGAAGGAGGTAAAAGAGAAAGCTAAATCATTGGCAGAGGCAGAAATTCCTGCCCCTGGATGGGACAGTCATAGCCCTGTCGCATGGTGGGCCTCATCAACTGGGGGCCGGGGCTGGTAGTGCAAGAAAACGCCTGAAAGCTCAACTAATCTGTCCCTCTGCCCCTGGGAAAATATCGGCTAAGTCATTTTGGCACCTGTGGGGATAGAACCAGGCTGGGGCACTGTGCCCCTGCCACCAGCTCTGTGACCTTGTGCAGGTTGCTCTTCTTCCCTGGGCTGCATTTTGTGGATCTTAAAATGAAGGAGCTGAATCTGTTCAAAGGCCCCCCCTGCCAACCCCGCGACTCGGCATGCATTATTGTGTCACCTCTCACAAAGTTGAACACTTACCCACGTTCCCCTCCAGGCTGAGGGACCCATCACCCTAGTTTGCCCAGGACTGAGGGTTTTCCTGGGTCACAGGACTTTTAGTAATAAACTGGGACAGTCCTGGGCAACCTGGAACAAGGCCAGTGGCAGAGCTGGGACTAGAAACCAAGAAGTTACCGAATGGTGTGTGTGGGAACGGGGAGGGTTGTTGAACGGGAGGGGACTGGTGGGGAAGCTGCAGAATGGAACGCCCCTCTTTCTTCTTCCCTCAGCTGCCCGTGGAGCAGCAGCTGTCTCTAGGAT
>NW_012109474.1:3928053-3929718 GCF_000951045.1 Mandrillus leucophaeus | reverse complement strand
GAAGAAATCTGCCCCCATGATTCAATCACCTCCCGCCAGGCCCCACCTCCAACATTGGGGATTATGCAAGATTTGCGCAGGGACACACACCCAAACCATATCAGTCCTCAATGCCGCTGAACCATATGCTTAAAAAGTTAAAATGGTAAATTTTATATTATGTATATTTTACCACAATCAAAAAGGGGGTGTAGACTAAAGTGTGCCTTTGTCTTCCTAGTCCCTTAGTTCTCCCCAGAAAAATCATATTACCCAGTTTCACATTACCTAGTTTCTTCATTATCCTTCCAGACATATTCTATGCACTTATAAGCACATTGGAATATATGCTTTTTTTTTTTTTTTGATGGAGTCTCATTCTGTCACCCAGGCTGAAGTGTAATCGCATGATCTCAGCTCACTGCAACCTCTGCCTCCCAAGTTCAAGCGATTCTCCTGCTTCAGCCTCCCAAGTAGGTGTGCACCACCATGCCCAGCTAATTTTTGTATTTTTAGTGGAGACAAGGTTTCACCATGTTAGCCAGGCTGGTCTTGAAATCCTGACCTCAAGTGATCCACTGCCTCAACCTCCCAAAGTGCTGGGATTACAGGTGTGAGCCACCATGCCTGGTCTACATGCTGCCTTTTTAATTTTTAAAAATTTATTTATATCATTAATTAATTTGAGACAGAATCTCATTCTGTTACCCAGGTTGGAGTGCAGTGGTTTTATTATGGCTCACTATAGCCTCCACCACCTGGGCTCAAGTCACCTTCCTGCCTCAACCTCCTGAGTAACTGAGAAAGCATTTGTAGAAGGGTGAGGTGGGAGTGGAGGGCCAGCTGCCTTCACAGCCCTGGTACCTCGGCTGCCAAACATCTCCAGCCCTGGGTTCTGCACTCACAGCAGTGGTGGCCGTGTCAGTCAGAAGGGGGACACCAAAGCTGCTCTGTGACCAGAGGAGGGCGACAGTATCCCTTCTTTTCACCCTCTAAGAACCATTCTTTCAACAGACAGGTTTAGACTTTCCAGACCACACTTGGAATTCTCACAGCAAAGACGGCTTTGTTCTGTTGCAGAGGAAGGAGAGAGAACCACTCTTCATAGCAAAGGCATGCAATTTCTTTTCATTCATATCTCCGGCCTTTAAACGGGTATTTGTGGAAGCTTTTTGATGTGCTTTGTGCTAATCGCCTAAGGATTACACTGCCTTGTCATATGGGAGCAGTAGCCTCTGCCCTCTTGTATCTCTGGCCACAGGTGTATCTTTCCACTGCTGAGGTGCCCCAGGCCAGTCCACTCACCTTGGCTTGGGCTACTCCAAGGGAAGCACCTCTCCCTGCTTTCTTGGGCTGGCTAATTTCCCCCCACTGTTTCAGAATCATGCCATGCCCCTTCCGTGTGTGTGTGTGTGTGTGTGTGTGTGTGTGTGTGTAAGAGGGGTGTGTGAAATTCACATAATATAAAATTAATCATGTAACCATTTAAAAGCAACAATTCAGGCTAGCCTGAAATGTACACTGATTGCAGGCTCATACCTGTAATCCCAGCACTTTGGGAGACCAAGGTGGGCAGATCACTTGAGGTTAGGAGTTTGAGACCAGCCTGACCAACATGGTGAAACCTTGTCCCTACTAAAACTATAAAAATTAGCCAGGCATGGTGGCACACACCTGTGATCCCAG
>NW_012109474.1:3917953-3923118 GCF_000951045.1 Mandrillus leucophaeus | reverse complement strand
GAAAAAGGGTAAACTTTTAGAGTACAAAGAATTTTTAGGGCAGTGAAGCTATTCTCTATGATACAGTAATGATGGATAGATGCCATTATACATTAGTCAAAACCACAGAACTGTACAAACCAAAATGTGAACCCTAATGTAAACTGTGGAGTTTAACTAATAATAGTGTATCAATATTAGTTCATCAACTGTAACAGATGTATCACACCAAGGTGAGATATTAATAATAGGGGAACGGATACGGGAAAGAAGGAAGTGAATGGGAATTCTCTGTATTTTTTGTTCAATTCTTCTGTAAACCTAAAACTCTTTAAAAAAAATTTAAACCTCAGCCAAAAAAAAAAAAAAAAAGAGAGAGAGAGAGAGCAAATACTTTTTCTGTGCCACTGTTCCCTTTTGCTGTCTTTGAATGTTGTTTACTTGAAAGTATAATGCTGAGAACTGCTGTATCCATCCCATCTTGCAACTATGAAGGCACAAAGTGGAGAACAAAATTCAGCACCTTGAGGTGAGCAGAATTAAAACAAAACAACAGTAAAATTGTTTTTAAAGACATTGAAGGTTTGGATTAACTGTCCCTGAAACTCTCCTATCTCCAGACTTCTTGCTGTAAGAAAATAAAGTTCTCAGCGGGCATGGTGGCTCACACCTGTAATCCCAACACTTTGGGAGGCCGAGGCAGGTGGATCACCTGAGGTCAGGAGTTCGAGACAAGCCTGGCCAATATGGTGAAACCCCGTCTGTACTAAAAGTACAAAAATCAGCCAGGTGTAGTGGTGGGTACCTGTAGTCCCAGCTACTCGGGAAGCTGAGGCAGGAGAATCGCTTGAAACTAGGAGCAGAGCTGAGATTGCACCACTGTACTCCAGCCTGGGTGACAGAGTGAGACTCCGCCTCAAAAAAAAAAAAAAAAAAAAAAAAGAAAGAAAAGAAAGAAAGAAAATGAATTTCTCATTATTGTGTTTAATTGGTCATTTGCCAGCAGTTGAAAACATACTAATTAAAATATGACAATTAGCCCATTTCATACATAGGTAAACTGAGGTTAGAAGTTCAGCTACTTGCCCAAGAACATACAGCTAGAAAGTCTGTGATTCAAGCCTGGTTTTCCTACCTCCTGACAGTCCGGTCTTTCAATCTAATGTGCACTTCTCTTATGTGTGGGCAGAACATGTGACTTGCTTTTAGCCAACAGAATATGACAAAGGTGTTAGAGACATTCTTATTGCTGGATTGATGAAGTAAGTGGCCATGTCATAGAAGAAAAGAACTGTAGGTAGTCGCTAGGAACTGCAGGGGACCTCTAGGATCTGATGGTGGCCTCCAGCAGATAGCACACAAAAACCCTGGAACTTCAGTCATAGGGTCCAAGGAAATGAATTCTGCCAGCAACAAGAATGAGTTTGGAAGCAGATTCTTTCCCACTCAAGCCTCCGGATGAGGAGGCAGCCGGGCTAACACACTGGGTGCAGCCTTCTGTCCCTGAGCAGAAGACTAGTTAAGCTATGCCTGGACTCCTGACATATAGAAATTGTGAAATAATAAATGGATGATGTTTTAAGTTGCTAAATTTGTAGTAATTTGCTACACAGCAATAGAAAATGAATATACTATCCTCTGCACAAGCCACCTTTTGATTTTCCACAATTATCTAAATTATGTTTTACAAATTCCGACATTTACACAAATATCAGATCTTATATATTAGATGGGTAAACAATGGTTCTGGAATGAAGCTAGCAAGAGTTCTTATCTTTTTGCTTTGAGCTGCAGGAAAATACAACAAGGTCTTATGAATAGAACATAATTAAATCGTCTTTCTTGAGACCTTGTGTCAATCTGATTAGCACAGAAATTGTTTTTTCATTTGGCTCCAGGGTTATAAATATTTCCTGTCTTCCAACTTCCTTGGAGGATGCATCCGAGGGGAGTGTTCCATAGTACAGAAACACAATTACCTATCAGCGAAGAGAGAACTGAAGAGAAGAAAGGAAAAAGAAGGTGTTTTTTAAAAGGAGTCTCAAGCGTTCAGGACGCAATTGAAAGGGGTACAGACTGAAGATGAATGGCTACCCATCTAGAAAGAGGAGAGCAGGCATCCCTGATTCCCTTCTCTTCCTAGCAGATACCTGGGGTACATGAGGGAGAGAGGGAAGAGTGTCCTCTTTCCCTTTTCTATCCTTGCATTCCCGAGTCCCAGTAACCTTGGCAGGTCCCGCCACGAGTGCCAAAACGGTTTGTACCCATGAAGCAGGGAAGACCTAGAGAATAGGAATTATCCGCTCTCACCTAAGCCTACTACTGTCATGTCAGTAGCCTTGGAGTTCCCTAGATCTCATTTATGCTATGGATGTTAATGTGGCCTTTATCCATGAAACAGGAAGCTTGGGGTTGGCTTAATCGGCAGGAATCAGCCATGCTCACCTGCACTGTACCTTTTAACTTCTCTTGTTATTTGTCTCTGGATCCCTCAGATTCAGTTTTCTTTTCTAGGGCTTTGACCTGAAGCTTGGAATTAAGTCTGGGACAGAAAATATATCTCAGCAGGGGTTGTATGGGCTCCTTATCATAAACCAAATGCCAAGGTGAAACTGTGGAACTGAGTCCTCCTCCAACAAGGGAGAGGAAAGGATGTCTTGTGACACACCCAGATAACTAGTAGCTATAGTTAATGTTTGCTAGGATTTGGGTGTATGGTGCTTGGCTTTGGTTAGTTCCCTTGGACTTACTTTCCCAAAAAGGAACCTCCAAGTGATCCTATTTATTCCCACCTGGCAGGATTTGCAGAATAATTGCTCGGAACTAGAATATTGATCCATATTTTTACATTATCCATCCCTCTTGTTCCTTCTGACCTGCAACCAGAGATTGCCGGTAGGTTCACAGGAACAAGCAGGGTTAGTCTAAAATGTAGGCAAAAACTTAAATACAGCTAATGAGTTTAGAATTTAATGACAGATGTACAGTAAGTTTGATAAGCTCTGGAACATGATTTCTCTCTCTTTGGTCTTCATGTTTGTTTAAAAAAAAAATTATGATAGGACTGAGTGGTTTCCAAAATAGACTTCAGTCTTATACTTGGCCTGATTATTTGCATAAAGTACAGCAAGAATAATTATTTCTGCATAGGCCTTCAGAGTGGCTTTGATGGAACTCTGTTCCCCAAGGAATCTTAGAAAAGATCTTTTAAAACCCAGCCCAGCCATGGGTTTGTATCCTCTGATACCTGTGAGTTGGGTGATTCTCTCCTCTTAAGGTCCCAAGATAAACTTGGAGCTCCTAGACCTGTTAGAAAGTGACATTCTTTACTGACCACAGGTCAGGAACCCTGTACAGGGACTGTGAAGATGAGGGTATGAGGCCAGTTTTCCCATGGGGCTTTTATTGGCTCTGCAATTTGACGTTAACTCCTTAAAGGGAAGCATACCCTTCCAGTCAAAGCCTTGGTAAAATAACCATTTTCTCCAATTCTGTCCTGTTGCAAAAGAAAAATGAATTCTTATCGCACTGATGCAAACACCTATATTGCCATAGGTTAAGAATACTCACAGATAGGTTCTAAGTTCTGGAGGAACCAGGCAGAGAGAAACAAACATGCTCCAAATTTTGATCATAGGATTATACCTTGCTTAATTATTAAAGGCTGTAAATAGCTCAAAATAAATTTCCTTGACTCTGAAAAACAAAACAAGGATCAGCAACATTCCAAGCAAAAGTCAAAAAGGTTGCTTCAGCTTCCTGAGTTCAGTCCATTT
Organism: Mandrillus leucophaeus; assembly: GCF_000951045.1. Lineage (NCBI taxonomy): Eukaryota > Metazoa > Chordata > Mammalia > Primates > Cercopithecidae > Mandrillus > Mandrillus leucophaeus. The sequence continues at coordinate 3,919,363 of NW_012109474.1, read as the reverse complement.
AGTTAACTCTTGTTTTGCTTGATATCGTTTCACCTCATGAGTACTGTACATTTTCCTGTATTCCAAAGTCACAATAGCCAATTATCAGAAGCCTGTATTTGAAAGCACCTGTCAAAGTCCTACAGCTTATTATGAACCACCTTTTGAAAAGGCTTAAAACAAGACAACAACTGTCTGTGAATAGTGAAATGTCCAGGGCAGTTACAGTTAGAAACACAAATGACAAAGAAGTTTGGTTATCTTCTGTGGTTTACAATAATGTAACATAACAATCTTAGTTATAATTGATAGCATATACTCAGACATTCGAATTTTAGCAATCTCATACAATTTTGGAACACATATTAGCATTATTCACTAATATATAAACTAAAGAAGATTGATCCCATGTACCTAAACATGTCAAATAATCCTGTTTACCTCTCTTTTCTGGACACTTCAGGCACCCTCTTAAGTATCTGAAAAGCTAGGTGCCAGGGAAGACAATTTTGAAATTGAAGTTTGATTTTGGGAAGGCTGTTAAATGTTTGAGGTTTAAAACACTTGATTAATTTCCACAATTCTTCCACCACGTCTTTGAACCTTCTGCTTTTCCTATTAACTCAAAACGATCCTTTAACCCTAGGCCAAAGTTTACATTTCCATGCCTTATAATCTTTTCCAAAACAACAACAACAACAACAAAAAAAACCCCACATTTTATTGTTTTTACACCCCTTGATTCTAAATCTATTTCCAGTAGTCCACAATTACAAGTTATAATGGTAACCCCTGCTAATTTTTAACTTTAAGGTAAAACTTGGTAAGTTGCTTTGTGTGCTAACTGCAGCCAAGGTTTGCCTTCTTAGTCAAGGGCTTGCTTAGGTCCATATGTCCCCAGGCCTTACCAATTGTGAAGCTGGCAAGTCAAATAGTTCTCAAAACCCAAAAAGCAGTTTGTAACCTCAAAATACTTAACAAACTTTGCATCTGACCTGCATTTTACCAATAGTCTTTAGGGCTGTTTTTATTCCCTAAAGGTTAAAGTCACCTGAACTGAAAGGTACTACAGCTTTTACCTTGCCTTAAGAAAGTATGTGATCCAAGCGCTGTCCTTCTTTACGCCAAATTAATTAGAGCTCTTTTTACAGACATCATACACAGTACACACAGGTATAAGAGAACCCAGTCACTGGCTGGGGGCCTTTAAGAGACAGGGGTAGGAAAACATGCAGCTATGGAACCTGAGAATGGTTACCAGCTATGCCCTCAGGACAGAAAACATGATGGAGGCTTGATTTCACAGCTAAAACTTTGCAGATAATACAGTGATAGTTGAGGGGCTGTGGGGCCGGGGTGGTGAGGAGGTGGAGGGGTTCCTAGCCTAGTAAAACATCTTCTAAAAGAAAAAAAAAACTTTAAAAGTTAACT
>NW_012109474.1:3913916-3917903 GCF_000951045.1 Mandrillus leucophaeus | reverse complement strand
GATCACTTGAGGTTAGGAGTTTGAGACCAGCCTGACCAACATGGTGAAACCTTGTCCCTACTAAAACTATAAAAATTAGCCAGGCATGGTGGCACACACCTGTGATCCCAGCTACAAGAATTGCTTGAACCTGGGAGGCAGAGGTTGCAAGTGAGCTGAGATCATGCCACTGCACTCCAGCCTGGGCAAAAGAGCAAGACTGTCCAAAAAAAAAAGTATACAATTCAATGACATTAGTACATTCATAATTTAGTGCAGCCTTTACTACTATCTAGTTCAGGAACATTTTTATCACTTCAAAAGGAAATTCTGTATCCTTTATTCAGTCACTCGCCATTTCCCCTTCCCCCTAGTCCCTAGCAACCACTAATCTGCTTTCTGTCTCTATGGGTTCCCCTGTCCTGGACATTTCTTATAAATGGAGTCATACAATATATGGCCTTTGTGTCTGACTTCTTCTGCTGAACATGTTTTTAAGGTTCATCCACATTGTAGCATGCATCAGTACTTCATTCCTTTTTATGCTAGAGAATATTTCCATGCATGGATTTACCACGTTTTGTCTCCATCCGCCTGTTGATGAACACTAGTTAGATCGTTTTCACTTTTGGCTGCTGTGATAAAGCTGCTATGAACATCAGTATACATGTATCTGTTTGAATCCCTGCTTTCAAGTCTTTTGGGTGTATATCTAGGAGTGGAATTGCCAGGTCAAATTGTAAGTCTATGTTTAACCACCAAACTGTTTTCCACAGTCGTTCACCATTTTTCATTCCTGCCAGCAATGTACAAGTGTTCCAACTTCTCCATGTCCTCACAAACATGTATGTTCCATTAAAAAAATTATGTCCATTCTAGTCAGTATGAGGTGGTATTTAATTATGATTTTGATTTGCATTTTCCTAACGACTAATGATATTGAGCATCTTTTTATGTGCTTGTTGGCTGTTTGTATATCTTCTTTTGAAAAATATCTATTCAAGTCCTTTGCCCATTTAAAATATTGGGTTGTCTTTTTGTTACTGAATTGTAAGAGTGCCTTATATATTCCCAATACTAGACTTTTATCAGATATATGATTTTTAAATATTTTCTCCCATTCTGTGGTCTGTCTCTTCACTTTCATGATAGTATCTTTTGATGCAACAAAGTTTTACATTTTTGTTTTTGTGAGACAAGGTCTGGCTCTATAGCCCAGGCTAGAGTGCAATGGCATGATCTCAGCTGTCTGCAACCTCTGCCTCCCAGGCTCAAGCCATCCTCCCACCTTAGTCTCCCAAGTAGCTGGGACTGTAGGCATACACCACCATGCCTGGCTAATTTTTGGATTTTTTTTTTCTTTTGTAGAGATGAGGTCTAATAAAAGCCAGCTAGATCTTTGAAACTCAATTGGTGGAAATTTTGTTCTTTGATAATCTGAATTTTATTAAGAAAATAAATTTCTCACTGTTTCTTACTTTTTGTTGTCATTGTTGAGATGGAGTCTCACTCTGTTGCCCAGGCTGGAGTGCAGTGGCGCGATCTCGGCTCACCGCAACCTCCGACTGCCCGGTTCAAGAGATTCTCTTGCCTCAGCCTCCTGAGTAGCTGGGATTACAGGCACACGCCATCACACTCAGCTAATTTTTGTATTTTTAGTAGAGACGGGGTTTCACCATGTTGGTCTGGCTGGTCTCAAATTCCTGACCTCATGATCTGCCAGCCTTAGCCTCCAAAAGTGCTAGGATTACAGTTGTGAGCTACCATGCCCAGCCTGTTTCTTACTTTTAATTGGTCTTTGTTTGCCTCTCAATTCTTAAGCCTCCTCTCCTCCAGTAACATTTCCCCCACCCCATGACAGCCACCTACTTTCGCTGGTATTTCCTTTACCTTATCACCAATAACTCCACTTTCCATAATCATAATTTCAGAAACCCCAGGCTCCAACCACAACCTCATATGTCCCTAGGGAATTGCAAATTAAAAGAATAAAGTATCACTATATACCTATTAGGATGGCTGAAATCCAAAACACTGACAACACCAAATGCTGGTGAAGATGTGGAGCCACAGGAACTCTTCTTCACTGTTGGTGACAATGCAAAATAGTGCAGGTACTTTGGAAGACAATTTAGCAGTTTCTCACATAGCTAACATAGTTTTAACATATGACCCAGCAATCACACTCCTAGGTATTTACCCACATGAGGTGAAAACTTAGGCCTACACAAAAACCTTAACACAAATATTTATAGCAGCTTTATTCATAATTGCCAAATTTAGAAACAACCAGAATATCCCTAATATATATGAATGGATAAACAAACTACAGTACATCATGCAATGAAATATTATTTAGTAATTTAAAAATGAGCTGTGATGCCATGAAAAGATATGGAGGAATCTTAAATGCATATTGCTAAGTGGAAGAAGCCAATCTGAAAAGCCACATACTATATTATTCTAAGTATATAACATTCTGGAAAAGTCAAAACTATGAAAGATCGGTGGTTGCTGGGGGCTAGCAAAGACAGAAAAAGGGTAAACTTGTAGAGTACAAAGAATTTTTAGGGCAGTGAAGCTATTCTCTATGATACAGTAATGATGGATAGATGCCATTATACATTAGTCAAAACCACAGAACTGTACAAACCAAAATGTGAACCCTAATGTAAACTGTGGAGTTTAACTAATAATAGTGTATCAATATTAGTTCATCAACTGTAACAGATGTATCACACCAAGGTGAGATATTAATAATAGGGGAACGGATACGGGAAAGAAGGAAGTGAATGGGAATTCTCTGTATTTTTTGTTCAATTCTTCTGTAAACCTAAAACTCTTTAAAAAAAATTTAAACCTCAGCCAAAAAAAAAAAAAAAAAGAGAGAGAGAGAGAGCAAATACTTTTTCTGTGCCACTGTTCCCTTTTGCTGTCTTTGAATGTTGTTTACTTGAAAGTATAATGCTGAGAACTGCTGTATCCATCCCATCTTGCAACTATGAAGGCACAAAGTGGAGAACAAAATTCAGCACCTTGAGGTGAGCAGAATTAAAACAAAACAACAGTAAAATTGTTTTTAAAGACATTGAAGGTTTGGATTAACTGTCCCTGAAACTCTCCTATCTCCAGACTTCTTGCTGTAAGAAAATAAAGTTCTCAGCGGGCATGGTGGCTCACACCTGTAATCCCAACACTTTGGGAGGCCGAGGCAGGTGGATCACCTGAGGTCAGGAGTTCGAGACAAGCCTGGCCAATATGGTGAAACCCCGTCTGTACTAAAAGTACAAAAATCAGCCAGGTGTAGTGGTGGGTACCTGTAGTCCCAGCTACTCGGGAAGCTGAGGCAGGAGAATCGCTTGAAACTAGGAGCAGAGCTGAGATTGCACCACTGTACTCCAGCCTGGGTGACAGAGTGAGACTCCGCCTCAAAAAAAAAAAAAAAAAAAAAAAAGAAAGAAAAGAAAGAAAGAAAATGAATTTCTCATTATTGTGTTTAATTGGTCATTTGCCAGCAGTTGAAAACATACTAATTAAAATATGACAATTAGCCCATTTCATACATAGGTAAACTGAGGTTAGAAGTTCAGCTACTTGCCCAAGAACATACAGCTAGAAAGTCTGTGATTCAAGCCTGGTTTTCCTACCTCCTGACAGTCCGGTCTTTCAATCTAATGTGCACTTCTCTTATGTGTGGGCAGAACATGTGACTTGCTTTTAGCCAACAGAATATGACAAAGGTGTTAGAGACATTCTTATTGCTGGATTGATGAAGTAAGTGGCCATGTCATAGAAGAAAAGAACTGTAGGTAGTCGCTAGGAACTGCAGGGGACCTCTAGGATCTGATGGTGGCCTCCAGCAGATAGCACACAAAAACCCTGGAACTTCAGTCATAGGGTCCAAGGAAATGAATTCTGCCAGCAACAAGAATGAGTTTGGAAGCAGATTCTTTCCCACTCAAGCCTCCGGATGAGGAGGCAGCCGGGCTAACACACTGGGTGCAGCCT
>NW_012109474.1:3907918-3909741 GCF_000951045.1 Mandrillus leucophaeus | reverse complement strand
TAGGTCAGAGGTAGGACAAGGGAGTCTGTGAGGGTGAGCTTTGAAAAGCGCCTGGTGAGTTTGGTGCACAGCCTGGTTTGGGAGTGAGCGGCGGTTCATAGCCCAGGCTAAACCTTAGAATCACCTAAAAATCCACATGCCCAAGCTGCCCCGCAGACTTATAAAATCAGACTTTCGGCCAGGCGCAGTGGTTCACACCTGTAATCCCAGCACTTTGGGAGGCCAAGGAGGGCAGATTGCCTGAGCTCAGGAGTTCGTGACCAGCCTGGGAAACACGGCGAAACCCCGTCTCTACTAAAATACAAAAAATTAGCTGAGTGTGGCGGCGTGTGCCTGTAGTCCCAGCTACTCAGGAGGCTGAGACAGGAGAATTGCTTGAACCTGGGAGGTGAAGGTTGCAGTGAGCCGAGACTGCGCCACTGTACTCCAGCCTGGGTGACAGAGTGAGACTCCGTCTCAAAAACAACAACAACAACAAAAACAAACAAACAAAAAATCAGACTTTCTAGACGTAAGATCTGGGTATCAATATTTTTAGAAAAGCTCCCCAAGAACTTTAAAAATCTATCAAAGTGTATTGATGAAGACATTATGCTAAAAACAATAAAACAGAAACTAAAGGACAAATACTGTATGACGCCACTTAAACGAGATTCCTAGAGTAGTCAAATTCATAGAGATGGAAAATAGAATGGTGGTTGCCAGGGCTGGGGGGAGCGGGGATGGGGAGTTCTTGTTTAATAGGTACAGAGCTTCACTTTGGGAAGATGAAACAGTCTGGAGCTGGGTGGTGATATTTACACAGCAATGTGAATGTTCTTGTGTCAGTTTGTTCTCACACTGCTATAAAGAAATACCTGTCTGGGTAATTTATAAAGAAAAGAGGTTTAATTGGCTCACAGTTCCACAGGCTCTACAGGAAGCATGGCTGGGGAGGCCTCAGGAAACTTCCTATCACGGCAGAAGGTGATGGGGAATCAGGCCCGTATTACAAGGCTAGGGCAGGAGGAAAAGAGAGTCGGGTATTGGCGGGCGGGGGGTGTGCTACACACTTTTAAATAACCAGATCTCGCAATAAGTCACTCACTATCACAAGAACAGCACTAAAGAAGAAATCTGCCCCCATGATTCAATCACCTCCCGCCAGGCCCCACCTCCAACATTGGGGATTACGCAAGATTTGCGCAGGGACACACACCCAAACCATATCAGTCCTCAATGCCGCTGAACCATATGCTTAAAAAGTTAAAATGGTAAATTTTATATTATGTATATTTTACCACAATCAAAAAGGGGGTGTTGACTAAAGTGTGCCTTGTCTTCCTAGTCCCTTAGTTCTCCCCAGAAAAATCATATTACCCAGTTTCACATTACCTAGTTTCTTCATTATCCTTCCAGACATATTCTATGCACTTATAAGCACATTGGAATATATGCTTTTTTTTTTTTGATGGAGTCTCATTCTGTCACCCAGGCTGAAGTGTAATCGCATGATCTCAGCTCACTGCAACCTCTGCCTCCCAAGTTCAAGCGATTCTCCTGCTTCAGCCTCCCAAGTAGGTGTGCACCACCATGCCCAGCTAATTTTTGTATTTTTAGTGGAGACAAGGTTTCACCATGTTAGCCAGGCTGGTCTTGAAATCCTGACCTCAAGTGATCCACTGCCTCAACCTCCCAAAGTGCTGGGATTACAGGTGTGAGCCACCATGCCTGGTCTACATGCTGCCTTTTTAATTTTTAAAAATTTATTTATATCATTAATTAATTTGAGACAGAATCTCATTCTGTTACCCAGGTTGGAGTGCAGTGGTTTTATTATGGCT
>NW_012109474.1:3903819-3907171 GCF_000951045.1 Mandrillus leucophaeus | reverse complement strand
TACCAGCTATGCCCTCAGGACAGAAAACATGATGGAGGCTTGATTTCACAGCTAAAACTTTGCAGATAATACAGTGATAGTTGAGGGGCTGTGGGGCCGGGGTGGTGAGGAGGTGGAGGGGTTCCTAGCCTAGTAAAACATCTTCTAAAAGAAAAAAAAAACTTTAAAAGTTAACTTGCTGACTGGGTAGAGAAGGGGAAAGAAAAGAAAACGTTTAAAAATGCCTGGGGAAGAACGTCTTACTCTTTTTTTTTTTGAGACGGAGTCTCGCTTGTCGCCCAGGCTGGAGTGCAGTGGCGCGATCTCGGCCCACTGCAAGCTCCGTCTCCTGGGTTCATGCTATTCTGCCTCAGCCTCCCGAGTAGCTGGGACTACAGGCGCCGGCCACCCCGCCCGGCTAATTTCTTTTTTTTGGATTTTTAGTAGAGACGGTTTCCTCGTGTTAGCCAGGATGGTCTCCATCTCCTGACCTCGTGATCCGCCCGCCTTGGCCTCCCAAAGTGCTGGGATTACCGGCGTGAGCCACTGCGCCTGGCCAGGAGACAAGTTTAAGCTTAATTACTGTCCGATATTGTTAAACCCCTTGGCCAGGGAAGGGGAAGGATGCATGTTCCTGGGAACCAGACGGCCAGCAGTGCAGGACCCTTAGGCCATGCATCCAGCCCCAGCAGGGAGAGGGGATCCATGGTGAGCTCCCTGGTGGGTCCTGAGAACGGAAGGAAAAGGCCATGAAAAGGTCCAGGAGCGACGGGGGTGGGGGATGGTGGGAGTGGAGGCATGGTTTCCCCCTACCCTCAGAAGTCCAAGGATGAAAAGGCGTAGAAGCAATAGTGAGAGGTTTTGAGTCCCCATTTCAGTCACTGCTTCTCGATCCCGCACGTTGCACATCAAAAATGTTGCAGGATTCTCCTTAGTTCAGCTGAAGATGGGAGGTTCTTGTCCATCCCATGGCCATGAAGACTTAGGCTCGCAGATGGCTTAAAGGGTGAGTAAAACAGGGTTTTATTGGGTAAAAAGGGAAAAAGTGGGGAAACAGGGACTCTGGCAAGGTCAGAGTCCCTCCACTAGAGTGCTTCTTGAACCCCAAGTTCCACACAGGAAGAGGAGGGGCCAGGCTCCTCCCCCCTGCAGAGGGCGTGAACTTCCTGAGGCTCTTCCTCAGTGGTCTGGCTGGTTGGAGTTTCTGCAGGGACCCGCTCACACCTGGCTGTCTCAGTAAGGATCATCATTTCCTAGCCTGGTCACCCCAGCTTACAAGTATGCATTATTCAAAAGTGGAATGCCATGAAACTGAGGGCTACCGAGGTGGACAGAACACCAACGCTAAGGGAAACTGCTGGAAAACAAATTACCAGGACTAGTGCTAGAGCACAAGATTAAAACTAGTAAAGAATTCTGGGTTTGAGTTACTGGTACATGGTGTTAACACTGCTAACACTGGTGTTAGCAGGTCCGGGGGGCTGATTCTTAGGCCTCCAGGTGGCTTGCTCAGGTGCTGGCTATGGCAGTGCTAGACTGGGCAGGTAGGTTATTCCTTAGGCCTCTGGATAGGATGTGTGGGATGAGCAATGGCAGTGGGACAATCCTTGGGCTCCAAAGCAGCATGTGCTGTTGTTAGCAGTGGCTGTGATGGGCTGTGCAGGTCAGTCCCAAGGTTCCCATGTGGTGCATATGGGTGGGTGATGGTGGTGACGGTAGCAACAGGCTGGATGGGCCTGTCTTCTGGCCCCTGGGAGGAGTGCATAGATGCCAGCACTCTGGGAGGGTGGGACATGATGATCCTCAGGCTTCTGGGCATCATGGTTGGGCAAAAGGTGGGGATGGATGGTGCTAGGCCAACTGAGCCTGTCATCTGGCCTTCTAGTGGGGTGCATGGGCACAGGCTGTGGTGGGCAGGGTGGGGCAATTCCCAGGCTCCCTAGTGGCACATTCAGGTGGTGGTGGCAGCCATGATGATGGACTGGGAGAGTCTGTCTTCAGTGTATGTGCACACACACTGCAGCCTCGATGCTGGGGTTGGGGGATGGGGTTGCTGTCAGTGGGAGTGGTCCCAGGGAGGTGGCTCTCAGACTCTGGGAAGTGTGTGCCTTGGCCCCTGAAGCCTATTAAATTCAAAGGAAGCTTTATTGCCAAAAATATTACAGACTTAGCAGATAATTCCTAGGTCAATCTTTAAGTTGCTTACAGAGAATAGGATGTTAAACCTGGAGTTCTGGAGGCTGAGAAGTCTAAGATCAAGGTACTGGCATTTGGTATCTAGTGAGAACCGTTTTGCTGCACTGTCACATAATAGAAACCAGAAGTGCAAAAAGGGATGAACTTTGTGTCCTTGCATGGCAGAAGAACAGAAGAGAGCAAGCCTACTCCTGCAAGCCCTTTTTATAGCAGCATTAATCCATTCATGAAGGCAGAGGCTTCATGACTTAAACACCTTTCAGAAAGCTTCATCTTCTATAACTGCTACGTTGGTGATTAAGTTTCCAACACATGAATTTTGGGGGCACAGTCAAACCATAGCAGGAGTTCCTGCTATTTCTATTCCAGTGACTGCCATGTGTGGTTGTCCATCATTCCTTTCCCAAACTGGAGTTTGAATTGTCATTATCCTGTTTTCCTCACATGAGCATGCTAGGCATGCTCAGATACTTGACTTACTCTCCAGCCTTCAATCACTGACCTCTTTAGCCAAAACCTATAGGGGAATTATTCATCTTTCAGAGATGCTGGATTTGGAGGTGGATGAATCAACTGGTTGAACCTTTAGGTGCTTTCTTTTGGGGAATGATATGATTTGGCTCTGTGTTCCCAAAATCTCATGTTGAATTGTAATTCCCAACGTGGGGGAGGTTCCTGGTGGGGATGGGGTGATTGGATTGTGAGGGAAGATTTCTCCCTTGTTGTTCCTGTGATAATGAGATCTCACGAGATCTGATGTTTAAAAGTGTGTGGGACTTTCTCCTTCACATTCTCTCTCTCCTGCCACCACGTGAAGATGTGCTTGCTTCCCCTTCACCCTTCCGCCATGACTGTAAGTTTCCTGAGGCCTCCCAACCATGCTTCCTGGATAGCCTGTGGAACTGTGAGTCAATTAAAGCTCTTTTCTTCATAAATTACCCAGTCTTAGGTGTTCTTTATAGTAGTGTGAGAATGAACTAATACAGAAAAGTAGTACCAAAGAAGTGGGGGCATTGCTATAAAGATACCTAGAAATGTGGAAGCAGCTTTGGAATTGGGTAATGGACAGAGGTTGGTACAGTTTGGAGGGCTCAGAAGAAGATAGAAAGATGTGGGAAAATTCAGAACTTCCTAGATACTTGTTGAACGGCTTTGCTTAAAATACTGATAGTGATAC
>NW_012109474.1:3900533-3902889 GCF_000951045.1 Mandrillus leucophaeus | reverse complement strand
ACTTAGCATATAGCTGACAATTAAGAGAACGGATCAGAAAGACTGTCTTAAAAAATGCAGCACTTCCCATCTCCAGTTGCCAGCACTGTTGGCCCCACAGTCTTCTTTATTTTTGTCTAATATTTGTCACCTCCTGCACATTACATTTTGCTTATTATCTGTCTCTCCTCATTAGAATGAAGAGCAGGAACTTTGTGTATTTTTTTTTATTGTTGTATCCTCAGTACACAAAACTGGGCTGGATATTAAATAAATACTTGTATGATTCAATTTACAGTCAGGAACATTAAATTTTTTCAAGACAGGCAAAAAAAAAAAAAGAAATGTGCGCTTTAAAGAATTAGGGTTTTTTTTTTTTTTTTTTTGGTTTGTTTTTGTTTTTTGTTTTACCTCTGTCTGTTCTCCTTATAGTGATTGTGAATTTTGGCTGAGTGTGCCTCTGACTCCAATTTTCTTGAATGTGGAACAACTTAAAAGGCTGAAAAATAGGAGATGTGAGAAGTTAGACTGGAACTTAATCCTAACCAGGAAGAGCTGGGGCTGGGTCAGGGTGGAATGGAGTTTAACCTGCATCCAGGTACCCAAATCCCTAGGAATTTGGGTCTATCCCTATAGAGAGCCATGACATTGTCATGGGGTCATATACCAAGATACAGTAGAGGGTGAGGGGCCAGAATGAAAAGAAAGGGGTGTGGAATGTAGCATGGCAGGAAGAATCAGTTAAGGAAAAGCTCATGGAAATAAAAATTAAACTATGTGCATAGGTAAAGCGATGGGATGATAAAGTTGAAAAATGTCCTAGAAGGAATAACCCCAAAAAGAACAATAGGAAAGTAGAGATAAAATAAATTACTATTCCAGGCACCTGACATCTAATTGCCACTCTAGAAAGCAACAAAAGAGAAAACACTTAGAAGGAACTTATCAACTAGTACATGAATATTGACCAGAAAGGAAGTACATAAGTATCAGATTAAAAATACCTAGCACAATAAATGGGAAAACAAATCTCTATCAGGGCATGTCATTGTGAAATTTTATGACAGCAGAAATAAAAATGTAATCCTAAAATCTATCAGAGAGCGAAAGAGAAAAAATATGGAAACAACAACAACAGGGAGAAGAGGTCAGATACAAAGCCTCAGGAAAGAGCCTGGCATGATGAGGCTTCCCAGCAGCAACATTGGAAGCTAAGGGACACGGGAGGCTTTCTGTTCAAAATTCTGGGAGAAAAATGTTTCTAATCTTGAATTCTATTCCCAGACATTATTAATTGAGTATGAAACACAATCAAGACATTTTAGATATGAATTTTTTTTTTTTTTTTGAGACAGAGTTTCGCTCTGTCACCCAGTGGTGCAATCTCAGTTCACTGCAACCTCCACTTCCTGGGTTCAAGCAATTCTTGTGCCTCAGCCTCCTAAGTATCTGGGATTACAGACATGTGTCACCATGCCCGGCTTATTTTTATATTTTAGTAGAGATGGGATTTCACCATGTTGGCCAGGCTGGTCTCGAACTCCTGACCTCAAGTGATCTGCCTGCCTCTGCCTCCCAAAGTGCTGGGATTACAGTCATGAGTCACTGCACCCGGCCATGAAAAATATTTTTAAAAATTAATCTTCTGCAATAGTCATTAGTGCTATTCAATAAGTATTTCCATTCTCCTTTTTCCTCTTTGACTTGGTGTGGCCATATCAAATATAAGCAGAAATGACATGGGATACCTCCAGGTGGAAGCTTCACTATGCTATTTCCTTTCATCGGTCTCAGTGAGCTACAATGCTTGTGATGATGACTCTTTGGGTAGCTTAGATTCTGTAGTGAGGAGATGTGGAACATTGCTTCCAGCTGGTAATCCCCAGTGATCATGTCATGGAGTGAGAAATAAACCTTTAGTATTAAAGTTGCTAAGATCTTGAGGTTGTGTGCTACTGAAGCATAAACCATTCCATCCTGATACACCTCCACACACACTCTCAGGAGGCTCTTGGAGGATAGTTCATCAAAATTAGCAAGTATAACAAATCAGATGTGATCCAGTAAACCTGGGATCTAGCTCCAGAGAGAGAAGAAGGGTGAAGGTGTGCATGACAAGAGTAAAGTAGGTCTAGGGAGTCAGGAATGTTGGTTCTGAGTGGACCAGAGAATAGGGACTCTGGGGGGGAAACTCAAGGGGAAAATGGAACTGACAGAAGACTTGACAGGTTGACAGTATATAAGTTTTGATTGAAAGATATTTTACAGAGCTGTTGGAGGTAGTGGGAAGTCTTAAAACCATAAGTTTAAGAAAATGATTGGAATAAAAAAAGACAATTATTAACTCCAGGAAAAACAAACTATAAGAAAGGAAATG
>NW_012109474.1:3886092-3900338 GCF_000951045.1 Mandrillus leucophaeus | reverse complement strand
TTAATAGAGATGGGGTTTCACCGTGTTGGCCAGGCTGATCTCGAACTCCTGACCTCAAGTGATCTGCCCGCCTTGGCCTCCCAAAGCACTGGGATTATAGGTGTGAGCCCCTGCACCCACCCTTTTCATGCATTCTTTACAAGAGTTTCACTGTCATAGCCACTGTTCTACTATCTAGGTTAACTCACACATCCCTGTGACCCACAAATGTCAGAACGGGGCACTGTTAAATGACATTAAGTTTGCTGCTCAGTTTCAATTCTGCCCAACAAATGTCATCCCTAAGGAATCGAGACTTTGTCTCAAAAAAAAAAAAAACAAAAAAAAGAATGCAGGAAAGATTGTAACTCCTACAATGTCTAGCAAGTAACTTGAATGAGTCCTGAAAGTGGATAATGCGTTAGCCTTTCTCTGAGTTCATTTAGGCTTCTCTAACAAAATACCTTAGACTGAGTAATTTATAAACAACAGGAATTGATTGCTTAGAGTTCTGGAGTACACGAAGTCCAAGATCAAGGTGCAAACGGATTCAGTGTTTTGTGAGGGTCCTGTTCTTCATGGATGGCACCTTCTGCTGTGTCCTCACATGGTAGACATGGTAGAAGGGGTAAACACACACACACACACACCCCTCCCTTGGACTTCTTTTATTCAGGGCAATAATCCCACTCATGAGGACAGAGCTCTCATGACCTAATCACCTCCCAAAGGCTGATCCTCTTACTATCATCACCTTGGGGATTAGATTTCAACATATGAATTAGAGGGGATAAAACATTCAGATCATAGCAGCCTTGAGCCCATGTCTGGCTATCAGTAACAGATCCAAAAGAGAGCAGAAGGAAATTTTAGATGTGCCAGAAGAAGCAAAATTAGGATGTGATAGCGAAGGGGCAGTTCTATTGTGTCCAGAGCTGCCACCAGAAGTGGGAAGGGTTGGGAGTAGGGTACCTTGGGTAGCCTGAGAGCTGCACTCCCCTATTGGGAGGTAAGTTGAGTGCTACCTGACTTTAAAGTCCTGGAGCACCTCTGGTTGGTTCAGGAAATAAAGCCCAGGTGCTCTGAGAAGCTTCCAGAACCAACTAGATAGTCTGTGCCAGACCCAAGAATTTGGTTCCCACTCCCAAGCCACAGAGAACTCCCCATCCAGCCTCTTTGCCTCCAGATAGCCCTTACAGGGAGGGGCTGTGGGCTCCATGCACTGGCAAGGCAGGATGGGAAAAGATGAGGCAAATGACTAAGCTGGGGGAACAGAAAGACCCCAGGGAGAAGCAGCAGCTCCCCTTCACCTCCCTGTGCTTTCATCTGTATCCATTTTTTCATTTAGACCCTGCCTTGTTTCAAAGAAATCAAGATAGATCATTCATCTTCATTGACCAGTTTATAGCTCAGTTCCCCCCTCCTCCATCTAGCCCCAGCATTTCTTTGTGGTTTTTCTGTGTCTTGCAAGTGCCCACTTTTTGTCCCTGCTTGATTTTTTTTTTTTTTTTTTTTTAAAGACAGAGTCCTGCCCTGTCACCCACACTAGAGCATACTGTTTTGACCTTGGCTCACTGCAACCTTTGCCTCCTGGGCGCAAGCGATTCTCCCACCTCAACCTCCCAAGTAGTTGGGACTACAGTTCTGTGCCACCACTCCTGGATGATTTTTGTATTTTTTGTAGAGACGGGCTCTCACCATGTTGTCCAGGCTGATCTTGAACTCCTGAGCCCAAGTGATCAGCCCACCTTGGCCTCCTAAAGTGCTGGGATTACTGGTGTGAGCCACTGTGCCTGGCCCCTCTGCTTGATCTTTTGACTAGTCTGGATTCATGTCAGAAACTAAGAGGTACTTTGTATTTTGTTGTTGAAGAATAAAATAGAGGCCGGGAGGCCTTCTCTGGCAGTTCTGCAGTACAGGCAGTACTTTGGTGGGATGGCCAGATGGAACAGCCCTGATAATTCACGCTAATTTAGCAGTCATTTGCACCATTCAGTTGGAATCTAACATGCAGCTTCTTTGCCTCATTCCTTCCCAAGACCTCAGAGAGGAGCCTTTGGTGCAAAGTGTTCTGGAAGCATGGAGCTTTCTGATGCATTTATTATCACTTATTTGGATATAATTTATGTTTTCCTCTTAATATGAAAAAGGCTGGAATGTATAATGTTTGCTAAAGATCCACTGATTTTCTTGAAAGGGTTTTAACTATGCACTGGAAGGATCAGCCTTCTTTGTTCATTGCTTATTTTTCACCAGGAAGTTTCTTATGGCAACAGTGAATGTGGTTGTCCACCCCATATGTCTTTGTGAAGTTGACCTCTCTCCTGTCATTCATAAGACCTTGGAAGTTCTGACTATCAAGCCGGACGAAGCCAGGAAGAGCTGCAGAATCCAAGCAAATGTCATTTTGATGGATTTAAATGGATTCATAGATTGTAGGGAGTACATGAAAAGAATTCATAGTAGCATCAGGTGAATAGATAGTCAAATCCCATCAAATGTCTGCCATCCTGGTTTTAGGTTAGATACAGAATCATTAGACTTAAGAACAAGGTAATATGTAACTTGAATTCAAGCAACTTCATCATCTGTCAAATGATCTGAATTCAGGATCATCTCTCAAGTGTACTTCAGGTTAATCTGTTAGCACTACTTTACTAATAAATGCATATTGTAAGAAGAAATATCCCTTTATCTATGTTCCTAATGTTAAGAAAGGTAGTTTTTTCATTTTATGTGAGTTAATTTGAGCCAGACAAGTGATGTCACAGTGAGTTAATTTGTCACCAAGATTATTGGGAAAAATCAACTTCCTATGACAAATGTAGCTTAGAACTTCAAGTGAGCAAACACTGTTTTCTACAATAAACATCCTCTGTAATGTATTTACATAAAACAAATGTATTAGTCTTAAGATTATAAGGCAAAATCTTTGGAACTACAAAAATAAAACTTTAAATATTACAACAAAGATCATTGGACTTTCTAGCAAACTAGACGAGATTTCAACTCTGAGGACAAGATACAGACTGTGGATAGAATTAGCTTACGTTTTTGTTCACAGTTGTGTAAATATGCACTTTATTTTCCTTTTCTACCTAATACGATTTAATGGCTACATTAGGACTTATTTTTTCAAGGCACCTGTATCAACAGTCTCTCATTTTTTTAGGGTTGTTCCTGAGCAGTTGCTAACCAGGCCTTGGAAACTCTGCTTTTCTCCACATTTTCTAGCCAAAGCTAATTCATGATTTTGTAGTTTGTAATCTCTGTTTCCACAATTCCACTGGAAGGCACGAACTTAGATTTCCATTGGTGTGCTAACTGCGGAAGATGGCTCTGTCACCGTTTTTCTTTTCTTTTCTTTCTTTCAACTTTTTTTTTTTTTTTTAAGAGATGGAGTCTTGCTTTGTTTCCGAGGCTGAAGTGCAGTGGCACAATCATAGCTTACTGCAGCCTTGATCTCCTGTGCTCAACAGATCCTTCCACCTCAGCCTCCTGAGTAGCTGGGACTACAGGTGCATGCTACTGTGCCCAGCTAGTTTTAATTTTTTTGTTTGTTTGTTTGTAGATAGGCTCTCACCATCTTACCCAGGCTGGTCTCCAGCTCTTGGGCTCAAGTAATCCTATCCTCCCTCTTCAGCCTCCCAAGATGCTGGGATTGTAGGTGTGAGCCACGGTGTCTGGCGTTTCACAGTTTCTGATCTCAAATCCTGTCAAAATCTCTAGCCAATTTGCAAAATGGCCCAGCTGACAGAAAACCAGAAAATTTGCTTGAAATCCCTCTAATTGATTAGAATTACTTAATTGCTTCCTTAATGGGCACTGTGGCATTATGTGTCCCCCTAAAGAGAGATACACTGAAGTCCTCATCCGCAGTACTGCAGAATGTGACCTTATTTGGAAATAAAGTCTTTGCAGAGAATCAAGTTAAGATGAAGTTATTAGAGTAGGCCCCAATCCAGTACGTGTGGTATCCTTATAAAAACGGGAAATTTGGAAGCCAACATACACAGAAGGAAGTTGATGTGAAGACGCACATAGGGAAAAAGCCATGTGAAGATGGAGGCAGAGACTGGAGTGACGCAGCTGCAAGCCAAGGGACGCTAAGGATTGTGGGCCACCACCAGAGCCAGGGCGGGGCAAGGAAGCATTCTACCCAGAGTCTCGAGGGAGCGTGGCTCTGCTGACACCTTGATTAAGACTTTCAGCCTCTAGAATGCTGAGAGAATATGTTTCAGTTGTTTGAAGCCACCCAGGTGTGGTACTTTGTTACCGCAGCTCTGGCGAATCTTTTAACCCTGGGGAGATTTAGAATTGAGAACAGAGATTATGAAGCAAATCAAACCCCTAGTATGACTATTGTGTAAAATCTGGGAATGATTTGTGCGCATTAGCATTTGTCTTAGCCAGCATTCACCTTGGAAAGCAGAGCTGAGAGGAAGCTCGGGGCAGGTAGTTTATCTGATAAGGTATATAGGGAACAGGAGTAAAACAATAAAACTGGGTGCATAATTGACTTGGTCATTGCTATGGGCAACTGATGCTCCATTCTTTTGGACACTTCTGAGGAACGATGTGGAATAAGCCTCAGGTTTGTTTGTCAGAAAAATGTTAGAGGAGAACCTTTATCCACTGGCTTCATTTCTCTCACTGGATTTCCCCTACAAGGTGTCATATCCCGTACACTTCTGGGGTCAGTCTCTCTCTCTCTCTCTCTCTCTCTCTCTTTCTCTCTCTCTCTCTTTCTCTCTCTCTCTCTCCTCCTCCCTCCTGTCTCTCCCTCTCTCTCTGTGTGTGTGTGTCTATGAACATAGAGCAGTTCCCAAGGAACCCTTTGCCATGGCATCTGAATGTCTGAGAATTACACAGGTACAAAGCAAGAGACTGAAGCTGAGAGGTGCTGTCAGGCCTCACCTGTGGTTACTACAGGAATGATTAAAGCAAAAGGTAGGCTGTGAGGGTGTGAGGTAGGACCCAAGTGGTGGTGTATTAGTCCATTTTCACGCTGCTGTTAAAGACATACCTGAGACTGGGTAATTTACAGAAAGAGGTTTAATGGACTTACAGTCCCACATGGCTGGGGAAGCCTCACAATCATGGCAGAGGGCAAGGAGCAAGTCACATCTTATGTGGATGGTGGCAGGCAAAGAAAGGATGAGCTTGTGCAGAGAAACTCCTCTTTTTAAAACAATCAGATCTCATGAATCTTATTCACTATGATGAGAACAGCACGAGAGAGACTTGCTCCCATGATTCAATTACCTCCCACTGGGTCCCTCCCACAACATGTGGGAATTTAAGATGAGATTTTGGTGGGGACACAGCCAAACCGTATCAGGTGTCCAAAAGTATTTGGAGAAAGTGGCTAATTACAGTCCCGAGCAATCAATTTAAATTTTAAGCTGAAAACTGCAAGAGAATCTTAGTCTATAAATAGCATTGGCACATTTAAAAGAACTTCATCGTATTTATAAACTTGATTTAGTAGATTTGTAAGAATCACTTTAGTACTTGGGAAAGTTGGCTAGCTAGACAACTGAATTATTTTAAAAAGGGAATTTATTATGATGGGTTTATAAATACAGATAAAATATTCTAAGGAATTAAGTTATACAAATCTTCCTAAAATTATTGTGAAATTTGAAAGATTTATAAATTGAATATTATTTCTAAATTGAACTTAAAAACATAGGGAAAACTAGGCCTTTGAATTTGTTTCTGTAATAATTAGCTTTAAATACCAAAGTAGATTCTAAAGATTATTTTTCATGCACAAAAGCTATCCCTAAAGACTAAAAAAATTTACGGTTGTATCTTCAAATCATATGAAAATTGTTCTTTTCTACACTGTTCATCTGAAAAGTGGGTTCTTAAAAAGGGGGTTAAATGCAGTAGTCCCCCTCTTATCCAAGGCAGATATGTTCCAAGACGTTTCATGGGAGCCTGAAACCTTGGATAATACTGAACCCTATATATTCTATGTTTTTTCTACACACATATATATGGATGATAAAGTTTATATATTAATTAGGCAGTGTAAGAGATTAACAACCATAACTAATAATAAAATAGAACAATTATACTATAATGAAAGTTTTTTTAAAACTTACGAATTGTTTATTTCTGAAGTTTCCCATTTAATGTTTTCAGACCATGGTTGATCCTGGATAACCGAAACCACAAAAAGTGAAACTGTGAATAAGGGGAGACTACTAGATAAGATATTCACTTAATTAGCAGCTTAAATTTTGTATCAGTTGGAGTTCTTTGGTTCCAAACAACAGAAATCAATTTTGGCAAAGCAAAGGAAATTTACTGGGAGGATTCTGGTAAATTTCACAGATAATCAGTGAAAAGGCTAAGAGCCAATCTCTGAAATGGAGAGAAATCAAGTTGGCTCTGGGGGTGTGAGCAGGGTATTTGGGCTCTGTATTAGGTAGGTTCAGTTGCAGGTATGAGAAGCTACTCTGGCACTTGTCAGCAGAGAAGAATTTAATACAGGGAGTTGGGTGCTTACAAAGTCCATGCAAAGGCTGTAGGAGCAGGCTGTAGACCACTAGAAGATTGACCTGCTGAGGATATGCTAACTTTGCCACTGCCAGGAAGACTGAGGTTGAGGAAGCTGCTTTCCTATGAGCTGTCTTTTCTCTCCCACTACCCTCACCTCTTGTGGTAACATGCAGTGGAGAGTTATCCTTGTGAACTGGGGTCAGCCCAGCATCCTTAGCTGGGGCTTTGATTTTGTCCTGGGTGCTTCTACTGCTGCACAACTGTCCCAATGCCCGGTGGTATAAAATAATAGCCATGTTATTATGCCATGGATTCTGTGGGTCAGGAGTTCAGATAGGGTTTCATGGAAATGGCTTTGTCTGCTCCATGGTGTCTGGGAAAACTTGAACAAACAGGGCTGGAGTCATAGGCAGCTTCTTTGCCTACGTATCTGGTGTGAGTCTGAAGGATGGGCTTAGCTGGAACTGTCAACCAGAGCATGTTGTATAGTCTCTCCGTGATGGTGTCTTAGGGTAGTGGAACCTCTTACATGGAGGCTCAGTTCTCCAAGTGCACAGGTTCCAGTCAGCAAAGTGGAAACTGCCTGTTTTTTTTAATGACCCAGCTTTGGAAGTCACACAGCATCACACTTCTGCTGTGCTCTACTGGTCAAAGCAGTCACAAGCCCACTTAGCGGTGGGGACTTGGACACTATCTCTTCATGGGAGGGGTGGGGATATGGACACCATCTCTTCATGGCAGGGATGTTAAGAATTTGCAGCCATGGTTTAAAACTACCACGGTTTCATTCTTCTGAGGTCTAACACTCCTAGGTTATAGTACCCTTGTTCTCCATTAATCATGGCTGCCCCAGTAGCTACAAATCAGAAACCCACCTATAACCATGTAGCTGGAGGTCCTTAGCTAGGGTGCATGGCTTACTATGATATTGATCCTCTCAGCCCTTGGAACTGGAGGGATTGTGGGGTTCTGGGTCAGCTGGAGGATCTGGCTGGTACCCTCCAGCCAGAGTGAGCTCATCAGTCATTCTGATAGGTGATACACATTTAATCATTTTCTAGGTGTACCTCAAGGTGAAAAAAGTTGGGGAGCACTACGCTAGACCATAAGCTTCTTGCAGGTAGGAACCTTATTTGCTTTCTCCATCACTATATCCCCAGGGTGCCTGACACATAGCAGGGCTCAACAAACAGATGAATGAATCAATGAATGAATGAATGAATGAATGAATTTGTTCTAACACTCATGAGGTGGAAGCAGCCATTGTGGCTTTGCCTGTCTTTGTCTGTTAGGGAAGGACCATCTACGGGAGTGACCAGGTGTGTCCTGAAATAGTGGGTCACTCTCCCCACCCCAAGTCCTTGGTTCCAGGGAGCAAGTTTTCTTTGTCCTTTAATCCAAGGGTTTAGGGTTTTCACCGTTGCTTGGAGTCCCACCAGCCAGTTGGTGCCTCCTTAGGCTCTGATCAGCTGAGAAAGTAGAAAAAAGGGAGTTTGGAGGGGAAGAGAGGCAAAGCAGCACTGCAGCAGAAGAGGCTCTCCCTGCCTTCCCCCTGCCCTGCCATAGGCTTCCCCCCGCCCTGCCATAGGCTTCCCCCCGCCCTGCCATAGGCTTCCCCTAAGCCTCTCAGCCAAGGCCTCCAAACCTGAAGTGGGGCTCTAAAGTCCAGCCATGGACCAGCTATGTGGTTGTAGAGAGAGAACACCAAACCTGCCGCCCTCGGAGTTCTTTTCTGGAACCTGCCTCCCTCATGGGGCTGTGTTGAGGTCACAGTGCTGCCTACTCGGCAGGCTCTGAAGTCCTCCACAGGAAAGAAGGTGCAGTTGTCTTTAGTTGCTCTGTGGCTGTGATATTTATCTCTGTTTCCCCAGCCAGGCTCTGGGGGACAGTAGACCCTCATTTCATATTTGTTCATTGAGGAAATAACTGAAGTGATTTTTAATTGTCCTGGTCTTGTAGGCCAGAAAACAAAGGCACAGGAATAGAGTGGCCTGACTCGAATTTAGAGTGACGGGAACAGTTTCAGACTGACACTTACTGAATTGCCAGCTGTCTCCTGGCCTCCAGATATCCTCATTTCTTTTTTTTTGAGACAGAGACTCACTCTGTCTCCCAGGCTGGAGTGCAGTGGTGTGATCTTGGCTCATTGCAACCTCCAGCTCCCGGGTTCAAGCAATTCTCCTGGTTCAGCCTCCCAAGTAGCTGGGATTACAGGTGCACACCACCACACCTGGCTAATTTTTGTATTTTTAGTAGAAACGGGGCTTCACCATGTTGACCAGGCTGGTCTCGAACTCCTGACCTCAAATGATCCACCCACATCTGCCTCTCAAAGTGCTGGGATTACAGGCATGAGCCACCACGCCCAGCCTAGATGTCTTCATTTCTTATTATCTGTGTCAACTGGAACAATGAGGCCCATGGATCAGGTTCAAACCTTAGCTGCCACGGAATGCAATCTTTATAAATCCAGCCTCCTCTTCTCCTAAACTCAGCCTGTTCCTGCTCATATAGTTTCTTCCCTGATTCTGATGGAAGTTTGGCTCCATGGGCTAAGTCTACAAGTCAGGGTGTTGGAGGCAAGAGTGGATGTTTCTGAACTAATTGCAGGGAAGAGGTGAGCCCATGCTTCTGGAGAGTGCTGAAGTGAGAGGTGGCTAGCACAGACTTCTCCCTGCAGGTGCATAACCCCAAGGGTTCGGTATCTTTCCCTGTCCCAGAATCTCCAGTTGTCCCACTTGGTGGTTGCATTCTGCATGTGTCCAGATACATATATATTCTTGGCTCCTGGAATGAGATTGTCAGTTAGGAAGCTGGTGCGGAGTGTGCTGTTAGAGATACTCATTAGGACAAATAGCTCATGGGGGTAAGTATAAAGAAATCAAATTGAGTAACATTCGAATTCATAGGAAAACAAGCCCCTGGGTAGCTTGTGCTGGTTGAGGTAAGTGGAGAGCATGATGTCACTGTTCCAGACATAAGTCTCCACCTCTCTGGTGTCCCCAGTCCCTCTCCCCTTCTCTGCTTTTCCTTTTTTATCCTCCTCATTGCCTCCCTCCCCCATTGCCTCCCCCTCTACCCCTTTACTCTCAGGGTAAGCTGCATTCCTTGCTCTCTCTCCATCACTCTTGGAGGCATCTTCTCTGGTTTCCAAGGTCACCTTTTGCCAGGTGACAAGCATCTCACAGGGGAAAGAGTCTCTAACAGTGGAAGGAAGCCCCTTCCTCACCTTGTGGGTGAGTGGGATGTTTTTTATGTTTGGGGTCATTTTGCAGTCCTCAAGTCATATCCTGTAGAACCTACCTATTAGGCTGGCAGTTCAGAATTCAGCTGGGTAGACCATTTGGGGAGGTGGGAAATGATGAGATGAGATTAATTTGGTTCAGAAGCAAGTATGGTCTGTGTTGCGGGCCTGAGAGGACCAACTGCTGCCCCTTCCGTCCTGGACCACGTTGTTAGCAGACACAAGACAGGATGCTCCTCCCGCTGGCTCTTCTGGAGCCTGATCTCATTATCCTTTCCTCCAGCCTTTGCAGCAGCTGCTGGCTGCATTCTCCTCAACTCCTGCCCCTCTCCCTGCCTCCCCCAACCTATTAGTCCTTGCACTTCCTGGTAATTCCATCTCCCAGCATTTGATCCAATTTGGGGGTTCACAGCTTCCAAGAAGTGGCAGATGGAAGGCATCAGAGTCCCCTCTGAGTGAAGAATTGGCTTGGAACTTTGCCGGCGTAAGACTGGTGATGCTCAAAGCATACTAGTAGTCATGGTGGGTAAGTCTCAGCCAGCCATCAGGGGTGTGTCAACCTTAACTCCTCCTTTTTAAGTAATCCTGCACATTGGGCATGCGTGTAGGACTTTGTAATATGCTGCACTTCTAGACCTGCCATCCCAGTGGATCAGCTCAATCATGAGATGCAGATAAGGCAGGGTTCCCACTCTTCACTGACATGTGTGGGCAGGCAAAGGCTCGGAGAGATGAAGGACTGGCTCATGGTCAGATACTAAGACCTGGATCTCCTGTCTCCTGGACTGATGATCTTCTTGCTACCACACACACGTACTCCAAACCTTTGTCTTAGTCCATCTGGGCTGCTATAACAAAATTCCACAGACTGGGCGGCTTGCTGGGAAGTCCAAGTTCAAGGCAGATTTGGTGTCTGGTGAGGGCCTGCTTTCTGGCTGATAGACAGTGCCTTCTCAGTGTGTCCTCACATGGTGGAAGGAGCCAGGGGTCTCTCTCAGGCCTCTCTGATAAGGGCACTAATCTCATTTATGAGGGCTCTGCCTCCATGACGTAGTCATCTCCTGTAGATCTCACTTCTAACACCATCACCTTGGGGGTTAGAATTTCACCATATATAGGACATCAACATTCAGACCATGTGCCATGTGTCTGCTTCCCCAAATGCCACTCTCCAGGACAGCGAGTCCACTCTCCTTGGCCCCAACCAGGTGTCACCCTGGGCTTCCCATTCTGTGTCCCTCAACCTGAAGACCAAGTCCCTGCTTCCCTTTAGTCCACTGTGGACTTCACGAGTGCTGGCCAGGGACTCTCTGGGTATCTGGCTTGCAGGTAGACAGTCCCAGAGCCTCCAGTTCTGCTCTCACCTCCCTCTCAGCAGAGTAGAGGCCATTTTCTGTCCTGTCCTGAGACTTGACCCTCTCCCCAACCCTCCCCTTGACACTAGTTCAGTGGGTATTTTTCAACGTCTTCTTAGCTTTATGATGTATCCAAAAATAATACACCTCCTCCTATGATTTCCAACCATTACCCTCTCTGCTCAGTGTGTTGGGGTTTGCATTTCAAAGCCCTGATTAAAATTGCCTAACTTCATAGTTTACATTTGCTTCTCTCCTCCCCAAGGCTGGTTGGGAACAACAGCAGCATCAAGGTAAGTGGCTAGTGGTTCCTTTAACAGCTGTCATTGTTTCTTCTGCTTCCCCCCTGTTCCCACACCCCAGAAGAAGGGAGCCAGAGGGAGGGGTTGCAAGATCAAGGAAGCTCTGGACAGGTGACGTACAGTCAGGCAGTGTGCTCCTAGTGGAAATCTAGAGTGACTTCTCTCTGGGCTGCTTTGTCCTGCGGTGTTTCTCAGTGGGATGTCATGTGAGGAGTGACAGTGGCAGCCTGGATTTCGGCACGGTTGTCAGCCCTCAGGGCTGCAGTGAGAATCCTTTCCCTGCCACCCACCTTCCTGGTGGGACACCTCACTCACCTCTAGACTTCTGCAGTTAGTTTTAGCTTAGAAGAACACCATTTTCCTTTGTGCATTATCTCAGCCCCCAAGGTGAACATATTTAGCTTTGTCTTAGGCAGTTTACATGGGTGAATTTATAGATCATGTGAGAAACCTTTCTGCTTTGTAATCTTCACACACAACAATCCACACTCTTCACATTATTAGCAGAGCATTCCTGAACTGGAAGTACAGCTATTAACACTGAGGCCTCTGACAAGTGAGGGTTCATTGCCAAATCCCAGTCTGATTGTTATTAACCTGTCATTTGTTTGGTTCCCAAACCTCTAGTGCTGCAAGTCATGTAAACAGACGATTAAAAATGACGTCAGACCTTCCAGGGAAGGTCAAAGGCTGCCCTGCATTGGTGGGCGGGTGGTAGCCATAGGGAGGGTGAGATGAGGGGACAGTAGACCATTTCTGTCTCCCAACTCTTTCTTGCCATCTCTCTCACCTTTGGTCCAAGGGGTGGGACTCAGGAGGTTTCCAGCCTGGCCCTTGGCAACATGGCACCTCCTTGGGATGACTTCAGGGAACTCAGGGGAACATCTATTTAATAGTTACCTAATACGCAAATTCCCTCAGATGGAAATCACTGCGGGGTCCTGGTTTCTGATCTCTATCTTGGCACATGCAACCATCCCCATGGTAACCCTCCTTGGTCCTTCTTGTTAGTAACCTGCCGCTGATTCCAATGGTGAAAGCCTGGACCTCTTGGGCAAGTCAGCAGCATTTGATCACTGACCAGTATTTGTGGTGGGGCTATGACCCGTTTGACAGAAGATGGGCCTGAGCTGGCACTGAGAGTAGAGAATTCAGACCTCCATTGAGATCTGTCAGCCCAGCCTACTCCCACATGCCCAGAGAGTCCATTCCTGGGATTCCAGATCATGAATACTAATGGCAGATCTGTCATCCTGCTGGTCTACGCAAATGAAATGCCTCCTCCAGGCTGGGCTGACCCTGGTGAGAGAACAAGCCTTGGAAAGACCCTGAGGTGATTGATTTTGGCCAGGGGCCACTGCAGAGAGTGTGAAAAGAGAAGATGGAAAAAATTATACCAAGCAACTGGGAGGTTTTCCCGGCAGGCAGCCAGAGTGTTAACAGCAATCTGCTCAGATCTGCTCTGGCCATTGAGGGCGGATTCCTGCGTTGCCTTATTCTTGCATTGCCTTCTGAAGCAGAGCTGCGTGTTGGGGCTGGAGAACAGCCGGGGAGCTGCAGGATAATCACCCTCACAGCTAGGCTGGGGCTCATAAAACTTTAACAGCAGCTTCACAGAGCCTAATCCTATAACCTTAGCAGGCTCGCCCACCCTTCCTCTTTTAAGTTGAGTTTCTTTCTAGAAGAGAAAAGCCAAGAAGTGACCTGTTTCTCACTTAACAGCAGGGACCCTGGCCTGAGCCCCAGGAGAGGGAGGCAGGTCTAGGCTTGCTTGGGGCCTGGTGGGGAGGAACCTGCTAAGAGCCCATTTGCCTGAGGAGACCAAGCCCCTCCCTCTCCCTTTGTTTAAGGGAAGAGAGCCTTCAAGCAGTAGGAGGAGGCAGGAAAAGGGAAAATGGCTGTATTTATAGAACTTAGAGCCTCAGGCAGCCACAGGAAGGGGCTCTGAGTAGGGCTTCTCAGTTACTCCCCTGCAGTGACAGCAGTCACAGCAGCTGCCAGGTGAACATCAGGTCCCCGTGGCCTCCACTACAAGCATGACCTCTCTGAGCCTGAGCTGAAAGGGAGACATGGGGTGGCCAAGATGGCTTCTTTGGTACACAGGTAAGGTGCCCCTTGGTGACTTTAGAAATTATTGGAGAAGAAACTGGCTAGGGCTGAAAGTCTTGTAACACCAGGAGTTCAAAGAAAAACTTCAGACAAATTAAATTTAGCAGAATTTATTTGAGCAAAAGATGAGTCATGATTTGGGCAGCATTCAGAACCAAGAGAGGTTCAGAGGGCTCTGCTTTAGTGCATGAGCAGAGGGCTTTTATAGGCTCAAAGCAGAGGCAGATAATTATCTGATCGGCTGCAGGCAGGTATTTGCCTTGTTTGGGTATGATCTGGTGGCAAATCCCCCAGTTAGAGGTTAGTTGTCAGTTTCTGACTGATCAAGCTTAAGTTTCATTTTATTGCTGACACTGGCCTTTGTTCGTTTATGTAGGAACCCAAGGTGCCAGAACCATGTAAGCCTAATGAGCTCCCAGTTAATTTTTTTTTTTTAAACAGTCTAGAGAAGAGGCAAAGACATGCTGTCCGCATTGGTCTCGATACCACAAGGCTAGCTTACCTCTCAGGTAATTAGGTCTGGGAAACATGGCAATGTAGGCTTTGTTTGTTTAATCATCCAGCCCAAAATGTTAAGCAATATAGTTTTTAAAAGGAGAAATTATCAACACGAATTTCACCTTCGAGGAAAGATCCACTAAAGGGCTTCTGGTTAGTAAGTAGGCCAACCCAGGGAGGTCACACCTGAAAGACTAAATGCTTACAGTATTTGCACAAGTTATGAAACCGTGGACAGGTACAGAC
>NW_012109474.1:3881576-3885202 GCF_000951045.1 Mandrillus leucophaeus | reverse complement strand
TCGTGCCATTGCACTCCAGCCTCAGGGACAGAGAGAGACTCCATTCCACCCCCCACCTTGCAAAAAAAAGAGGTTTAACCCTGGCTGTCTGACCAAGTCTCACTGGTATTTAAGGAATAAAGTCTGATTTCCACCATCCTCCATATATGCAAATCTTCATAATAATGAGTTATCGTAAGAGTGTTCTATTTTCACCTAATTTTACAAACCAAAAGGCAAGTTTCATGAGAGTGAAAAGACTTACCCCCTCCCCCGACATTAAATCAGTGAACATCTTGGCAGCCGCTCCTTCCACTTTCAGAATCAGACTAAAATTTCCTCTGCATGCACAAGGCAGACTGATGTCATTGTCAAGTCTAATAAATAAATCACAGCCTAGTGTCATGGGACTCAAATGTAAAATGCAATGTCTGGCACCACTGGAGATAAAATAAATTACCTGTAATCTGGTAAGCAGGTCATCTTGAGTCTCCACTCCGTCCTGGTGACTTCAGAGATTGATTCTGCTAAACTCAGATGAAGCAGGACATATAGGTTCAGGGTTTGAAGTGCATTCAAAGCATTTGGGCCAAGAGATGAGAAAATAAAACACTTTGCATAGGGAGGTGGAGAAAAGAACCTTGACCTTGGCTTCCCAGGGGCTTAAGGGTAGTTCCTTATGGACCCACTTTGGCCTCTTAACCTCCGATTTCAAGAGATACTATTCTGTCTAATAAACATCACTTTTGGCCAAGCACTGTGACTCATGCCTGTAATCTCAGCAGTATGGGAGGCCGAGATGGGTGGATCATTTGAGATCAGGAGGGCAAAACCAGCTTGGCCAACATAGTGAAACCCCATCTCTACTAAAAATAGAAAAATTAGCTGGGTATGGTGGTGGGCGCCGGTAATCTCAGCTACTCGGGAGACTGAGGCAGGAGAATTGCTAGAGCTTGGGAGGCGGAGGTTGTAGTAAGCAGAGAGAGCACCATTGCACTCCAGCTTGGGCAACAGAGAGAGACTCTGCCTCAAAACAAAAAACAAAAAACCACCACTTTTTTTGTTGTTGTTTAGGGCTATTTAAGTGAGTTTGTAAACAATCTTTATGACAGGAGACCAACATTTTATGATTGATTTGAAGGAGGCCTGCCCCACAAAGGATACATGGGGCCTGGAGCTCAGCTAGGAGAGCCCCTCCTTTAGTTTCAGAAGTAAAGACCCCACTGAAGTGGAATAGTATTGAAAAAGGATAACGGCTGCAGTCAGCTCATAGCATTCTAGAACTGTGCTGTCCAATAGCAGTGTAAGAGTGCCACATGGGTGATTTAAAATTTGTGTATTAGCCTGCCCCATTAAAAAGAGACAGGGGAAGTTAGTTTTAATATATTTATTTAATATATAAAAAATATTATCATTTGAACATGTAATCAATATAAAAAATTATGAATGAGATATTTTATTTTTTGGGGGTGTGCTAAGTCTTTGAAATTTGGTGTCTATTTTATACTTGCAGCTGAAGGGGATCAGAATACACCACCCTAAAATATGCCACTTTGGCATAAGGATTATTTTGAGCTGAAGACAGTTGAGAAACAGCAGATGCTAGGATTAAAATCAACTCCCTGCCCTCTCCCCCATTTGCTTAAAAACAGACAAGGACACCTTTAGACTCTTATCAGCTCAGAAATAGCAACAAGAGGACTCTGCATAACAACCTTACTAAACTAACCTTTCTTTTTTTGAGACAGGGTCTTGCACTGTTGCCCAGGCTGGAGTGCTGCAATCTTGGGTCACTGCAACCTCTGCCTCCTGGGCTCGAGTGATCCTCCTGTCTCAGCCACCCAAGTAGCTGGGACTACAGGTGTATGCCATCACATCTGGCTAATGTTTGTGTTTTTAGTAGAGACAGGGTTTCGCTATGTTGCCCAGGCTGATCTTGAACTCCTGGACTCAAGTGATCCACCCACCTTGGCCTCTCAAAGTGCTGGGACTAAAGGCATGAGACACTGCACCCAGCCTTAAAATAACTTTTCCATTAGTTCTCCCTGTTATATATTTACCTTCTCACAGCTTGCCACCCCTAAAGCCTAAACCCTTTTTCCTTTGTCTTGTCTCTTTTCTACAATTTTATTGTTCTTTGTTAAAATGCTATATAAGCCTCAAGTTCTAACTACCCTTTTGAGTTAGTCATCACTTAGTGTTTCCTGAGTGTATGCATGCTGGACATATTAATAACTGTTCATTTTTCTCTTGTTAATCTATCCTTTGTCAATTTAATTTCTAGGGCCCCAGCCAGAGAATCAAGAACACAGTAGAGGAAAAGTGTTTTTTCTCCCTAAATAGCACATCTCAGTTTGGATTAATCACATTTCAAGTGCTCAGTGGCCACATGTGGCCACAGGTTACTGGATTGGACAGTGAGGACCAGGAAATTCTAGCAACCAGGATTTCAAAAGGGTAGGGCAAATCAATTTCAGTGAGACGAGAAGCAGGCAGAGAAAGGTCTCAGATTCTTCATCTTGTGCAGTTAGTTCTAAGCCATGACTGCCCTGAGAGGGGATGGCTCAGAGAAGGAGAAGGAGACAGAGAGTGTGTAGTTTTGTGGGCCTCTGGGCTGAGCCTACAACATGCCCTCATGTTCTTTTTTGCCAGAGCCACTCCTCACCCCTCATGCCGAAGGAGAAATAGGATTAAAAATCATGAGGAAATGGGGCTTGCAGATGGGCGTTTCTCTGTATAAATGTCTATCTTCCCCCAGCATATGCAAAGGTAGGAGACTCAGGAAGATGTTAAAGTCAGGACGAGGACTTGAAAAATGGGGAATGGGTTGTTCCTGAGAGGGGCTAAGTATCCAGTAAACGTCTCGAAATACAGGCTGGAGAGATGGATGGCTAGAGAGATATGGGTTAAAAATGCAATAAATCAAGAAAGTTTCTCTGGGTGGCAGGAGGAGGTGAGAGGCAACTTGTGGCTGTATATAGTGTCTGTAAGAGCCCAAACACTCACTGTGATTTGAAAGCTTTGCTCATTTGGCTCTTTAAAAAGCCAGAATTTTTGCAATAAGAGACATAACACTGGGCAAAATATGCCCCTAAGAGCAGCCAGGTGGTCCCAGGCATGTAACAAATTTCATCTACTGTAGGTGTTAGAGAATAGGAGAAGTCTATATAGAGTCTACCAAGCGCTGCAGGGATCCCAGATTGCAAAGGGGCAGCAAGAACAAGATAGTGGAGAAACCAGGTGCCTTCAAATTCACCCTGTAATCACTGGCTTGCCTTCAGCTATAAGCAAAGGAAAACTTGTGACCAAAAGATGAATTGACCTAATCACAAGGATATTTATTGCTTTCTTAACTGAATGTAGGCAGCTCTAGGGCTGATTCAGCAGCTTAACGTTGTCATTGTGGGCTCTCTCTGTTCCTCTTTTACACTCCCTCAGTCTATTTGGCTCTTTGTCCCGTGTCCTATTGCCTCATGATCTCAAGGGGGCTGCTGAGGTTCCAGCATTGCATCCACATTTAAAAGCAAAAGGCAGAGGGTAAAGGTTTGCTTCTCATGTGGCCCTTTGAACTTGAATATTGAGAAGCTTCTCAGGAAACACCCTTTTATATCTTGTTGAACTGGGTCACTGGCTGTGAGTTGCTCTCA
>NW_012109474.1:3876772-3879351 GCF_000951045.1 Mandrillus leucophaeus | reverse complement strand
TGCTGGACATATTAATAACTGTTCATTTTTCTCTTGTTAATCTATCCTTTGTCAATTTAATTTCTAGGGCCCCAGCCAGAGAATCAAGAACACAGTAGAGGAAAAGTGTTTTTTCTCCCTAAATAGCACATCTCAGTTTGGATTAATCACATTTCAAGTGCTCAGTGGCCACATGTGGCCACAGGTTACTGGATTGGACAGTGAGGACCAGGAAATTCTAGCAACCAGGATTTCAAAAGGGTAGGGCAAATCAATTTCAGTGAGACGAGAAGCAGGCAGAGAAAGGTCTCAGATTCTTCATCTTGTGCAGTTAGTTCTAAGCCATGACTGCCCTGAGAGGGGATGGCTCAGAGAAGGAGAAGGAGACAGAGAGTGTGTAGTTTTGTGGGCCTCTGGGCTGAGCCTACAACATGCCCTCATGTTCTTTTTTGCCAGAGCCACTCCTCACCCCTCATGCCGAAGGAGAAATAGGATTAAAAAT
Source organism: Mandrillus leucophaeus (assembly GCF_000951045.1). Lineage (NCBI taxonomy): Eukaryota > Metazoa > Chordata > Mammalia > Primates > Cercopithecidae > Mandrillus > Mandrillus leucophaeus. Next base: position 3,878,870 of record NW_012109474.1, on the reverse strand, counting down.
CATGAGGAAATGGGGCTTGCAGATGGGCGTTTCTCTGTATAAATGTCTATCTTCCCCCAGCATATGCAAAGGTAGGAGACTCAGGAAGATGTTAAAGTCAGGACGAGGACTTGAAAAATGGGGAATGGGTTGTTCCTGAGAGGGGCTAAGTATCCAGTAAACGTCTCGAAATACAGGCTGGAGAGATGGATGGCTAGAGAGATATGGGTTAAAAATGCAATAAATCAAGAAAGTTTCTCTGGGTGGCAGGAGGAGGTGAGAGGCAACTTGTGGCTGTATATAGTGTCTGTAAGAGCCCAAACACTCACTGTGATTTGAAAGCTTTGCTCATTTGGCTCTTTAAAAAGCCAGAATTTTTGCAATAAGAGACATAACACTGGGCAAAATATGCCCCTAAGAGCAGCCAGGTGGTCCCAGGCATGTAACAAATTTCATCTACTGTAGGTGTTAGAGAATAGGAGAAGTCTATATAGAGTCTACCAAGCGCTGCAGGGATCCCAGATTGCAAAGGGGCAGCAAGAACAAGATAGTGGAGAAACCAGGTGCCTTCAAATTCACCCTGTAATCACTGGCTTGCCTTCAGCTATAAGCAAAGGAAAACTTGTGACCAAAAGATGAATTGACCTAATCACAAGGATATTTATTGCTTTCTTAACTGAATGTAGGCAGCTCTAGGGCTGATTCAGCAGCTTAACGTTGTCATTGTGGGCTCTCTCTGTTCCTCTTTTACACTCCCTCAGTCTATTTGGCTCTTTGTCCCGTGTCCTATTGCCTCATGATCTCAAGGGGGCTGCTGAGGTTCCAGCATTGCATCCACATTTAAAAGCAAAAGGCAGAGGGTAAAGGTTTGCTTCTCATGTGGCCCTTTGAACTTGAATATTGAGAAGCTTCTCAGGAAACACCCTTTTATATCTTGTTGAACTGGGTCACTGGCTGTGAGTTGCTCTCAAGAAGGCAAGGAAAGTAACTTTTTCAACCTCTAGGGATGAAGAGAAACAAGAGAAAAGAATGTTGGAATTTTGGAATAGCCAACCCTAGTGAATGCACAAATCCCAAGATAAAGTATCATGCTGTAGAAGGAAGAGCACTAGATTATGAGCCAGGAACGACCAGCTCGCTGTGTGAACTTGCAGCTGTCACCTAGCTTCTCTGAGCCTGCGACCTTCTCTCTAGGGTGACTGGTTGGATTCACTAGATGGCCTCTTTCCGCTCAGACATCCCTGATTTTATTAAAACTCCTCGAGGGTGTCGAATGAACTGTCTGGTGGTAAGGTAATTAATTTAATGAGCTCCAGTTGGTAAAAACAGCTGTGGCTTGTCTCCTTCCCATGCTCAGGGGACATTTGTTGGCTGAATCAACTTTCCTATTCACAGATCCTTATGGAAGTTTAATTACACCTACAACCTTGTGTCTTTAGTCCTTAGATGTCTTTTCTCAGTGACAACATCAAGAAGGTGTTGAAAAGACCCTACGTATGTGCTAAACCAAAGAGACATCTCTTGTCATTGATCGATCTCTGCCCTGCCAAGGCAGGGTCAGCCTGATATGGTTTGGATGTTTGTCCCCTCCAAATCTCATGTTGAAATGTAATCCTCAGTATTGGAGGTAGGGCTTGGTGGGAGCATTTGGATCATGGGGGCGGATCCCTAATGAATGGATTAGCATCAACCCCTCGGTGACAAGTGAGTTCATGCGAGATCTGGTTGCTTGAAAATGTGTGGCACCTCCCTCTCTCATGCTCCTGCTCTTGCCATGTGAGACATCTGCTTCCCTGTTGCTTTCTTCCGTGATTGCAAGCTTCCTGAGGCCCTCCCCAGAAGCAGATGCTGGCACCATGCTTTTCATACAGCCTGCAGAACTGTGAGCCAAATAAACCTCTTTTCTTTATAAATTACCCAGTGTCAGATTTTGTTTGTTTGTTTGTTTTTGAGATGGAATTTTGCTCTTGTCACCCAGATTGGAGTGCAATGGCATGATCTCGGCTCACTGCAACCTCTGCCTTCCAGGTTCAAGCAATTCTCCTGCCTCAGCCTCCGGAGTAGCTGGGATTACAGGCACCCACCACCACATCCAGCTAATTTTTCTATTTTTTTTTAG
>NW_012109474.1:3865993-3875492 GCF_000951045.1 Mandrillus leucophaeus | reverse complement strand
AGATGGGTTGCCCAGGATGGTCTTGAACTCCTGGCCTCAAGCAATTCGCCCGCCTTGGCCTCCCAAAGTGTTGGGATTACAGGTGTGAGCCACTGCACCTGGTCCTTGTTTATTTTAATTATTTATCAAACACTTACACAGTCATTCCTGGTATCCTTAGGGGCTTTTCTCCAAAACCTACAAGAATACCAAAATGTAGGATGCTGAAGTCACTGATGTAAAATGGCTTAGTTTTCTCCTATAACCTAGCATATCCTCCATATACTTTAAATAATCTCTAGACTACTTATAATAATTTAATACAGTGGAAATGCTATGACAATAGTTGTTATACTCTGTTTTTTGTTTGTTTGTTTGTTTTAGTTTTTTTTTTTTCTTTTTATGAGACAGGGTCCCATTCTGTCACCCAGGCTGGAGTGCAGTGGTGCCATCTTGGCTCAGTGTAGCTAACCTCTGCCTCTCGGGCTCAAGCCATCCTCTCACCTCAGCCTCCCGAGTAGTTAGGACTACAGCCATGCACCACCACACCTGGTTAATTATTGTGTTTTTTGTAGAGACGGGTTTTTGCCATGTTGGCCAGGCTGGTCTCAAACTCCTGGGCTCAAGTGAACCACCCGCCTCAGCCTTCGAAGTGCTGGAATTACAGACGAGCCACTGTGCCTGGCCTGCATTTTTTATTTGAATTTTTAAATTGTTTTATTATTATTTTTTATCCCAAATATTTTTGATCCATTGTTGGTTGTGGATGAGAAGGGCCAGCTGCTAAGCATTTTCTACATACCTAACACTGTATTGGTCCAAGTGCTTTACATGTTTAAACGTCTTTAACCGTCATAGTAATGCTGTAAGATAGATAACATTATTATCCCCATTTTACTAATAAGGGAACTAAGGCATAGAAAGGTTCAGTAACTTGCCCCAGGTCTCACAGCTAGTAACTGGTAGAGCTGGTATTCTAGTCCGGCCTGTCTGACTCTATCATCCTTGCTCCAAACTCCTGTGTTTGCTGACCTTGGACAAATTACTCTGTGCCTCAGGTTCCTCATTTGTAAAATGAGTATAATAACCTATCTCTCCAGTTGTGGGAATTAAAGTGGAACAGGACATGTAAAGTTCTGGAACCCCTGGTCAGGGTTCTCCAGAGAAACAGAATCAATAAGATATATGTGTATATATAGATATAGATAATAGATATAGATATATGCACACAAATATATACACACATTTCTTTTAATTTAAATCTTAATTTTAAGTCCCATAGTACATGTCAAGATGTACAGGTTTGTTACATAGGTAAACGTGTGCCATGGTGGTTTGCTGCACCTATCAACCCATCACCTAGGTATTAAGCCGAACATGCGTTAGCTATTTATCCTAATACCCTCCCTCCCCTGAGCCACCCCCCAACAGGCCCCAGTGTGTGTTGTTCCCCTCTTGTGTCCATGTGTTCTCATTGTTCAGCTCCCACTTATAAGTGACAACATACGGTGTACACACATATCTTATTGATTCCTTAAAATATATATTCCTTAAAATATAATTCCTTAAATATACTTCTCTCTGTGTGTATATATGTTCCTAATAATTATACTTAATTCCTTAAAATTAAGTAAGAGAGAAACATATTTTAAGGAATTATAGAGGCTGGCAAGTTTGAAGTCTTCGGGGTAGGCCAGCAGCTGGAGATCCAGGGAAGAGCCAATGGTCCTTGGACGTTTAAGTCAGAAGGCTGTCTGCAGACAGAGTTCCTTTTTGCTTGGGAGAGGTCATTTTTTGTTCTATTTAGGCCTTCCATCGATTAGGAGGGGCCCACTTGTGTTATTTAGGGCTATCATTTATATAAAATCTCACTGATTTAAATGTTAGTTTCATCCAAAAACATCCTCACAAAAATATTCAGAATAATGTTTGGCTGGGCATGGTAGCCCAGCCAAATTGACACGTAAAATCACACCCTCTAATCATACCCATGGGGAACCTACATGGGAGGAGTCTGAACTTTCCCTTCCTTCCCACCACCAGGGCCCCCAGGAACCCAGCTGCACATGTCTCTTGGAATCTTCCAAAGTTTGGAGCTGTCACCTGGCTCAGCCCAGCTGTTGACATCCTTATCTTTTTTTTTTTTTCTGAGACAGAGTCTTACTCTGTCACCCAGGCTGCAGTGCAGTGGTGCGATCTCGGCTCACTACAACCTCCGCCTCCCTGGTTCAAGCGATTCTCCTGCCTCAGCCTCCTGAGTAGCTGGGATTATAGGCATGGGCCACCACGCCTGACTGATGTTTGTACTTTTAGTAGAGACGGGGTTTCACTATGTTGGCCAGGCTGGTCTCAAACTCCTGACCTCAAGTAATCTGCCCGCCTTGGCCTCCCAAAGTGCTGGGATTACAGGCGTGAGCTACTGTGCCTGGCAAACATCCTCATCTCTTAACCGTGCTTCTTTGTGGAGCCATTTCTCAGGCAGCTGCACAGCCACAGAGCTCCCTTGGCCTCAGAACTCCAAAGCCCTCAGTTTCACGTTACAGTGCAGCTCTGGAGTGGCTGGAGATGATTGCTTTTCCCAGCAATCCATCATGCATGTAGCACTATTGCCCCCGTGGTAATAACCACGCTGACAGAATGAGCAGTGAGCTAGCTTGCACATTTGTTGACAGGTTCAGCTTTCATAAGCAGACCATGATTTAATAAGAAATGGAATCTCAGGTGTTAGTTCTACTCTGTCTCAGCATGTATGCTTCTGTTATTATGTTTTAATAATGCTACACATGCTTAAAAATGTGTAGGCACGTGTACCAAATAAGATCTCTATTATAAATAGCTGTGTTGCCTCAATTTTGCTGTAATGCTCACATAAGATAAACTCACATGACTTCAGAATTGCAAAAGACACAAATATATTCAATGTCACTGTGCGGTAAAGGGTTAAGTTGGTGGGCCCTGCACATTTCAAAGAAAGGCCTGTGTTTAGGAGGACAGGTTCTTGATTGGCCTCTGGGAGATAACCTCTGAGCCCTCGGAATAGACAGCCTGATAAGAGTGTTTTTCTTGTGTGTACCTGAGTCCCTGGGCCATGCTGTATCAGTGTGACCTCTGGGGGCTGGAGACTGAGTAGGTCACGTAGGCACTGCATGGCTATCTTTGACCATCCCCATAGAAACCCTGGACTCCAAGGCTCAGGTGACATTTCTGGTTTGGCAATACTACCCACATCGTTGCTGGGAGAATTAAGCACATCTTCACGCAATTCTATTGGGAGAGGACACCTGGAGGCTTAGATGTGGCTTCTCCTGGAGGTTGCTCATGTGCCTTTTCCCTTTGCTGATTCTGATCTCTTTTCATGGTAATAATCATAACCGTGAGTATACCAGCTTTTCTGTCTTGTGAGTCCTTCTAGTGAATCATGAAGCCTAAGGTGGTCTTAGGGATCCTCAAGACAGTCACTGGGCTGAGGGTTCTGAGGTCGGGAGCAGTGGTGGAGAAGCAACTTTTGGGAATGTCAGCAGCAGGAAATCAATAATGATGGGCCATGGAGGGCTCACCAGGTGGGGAGCGCTGAAGGTCTCCTAGTTGCACCTCAGAGATCTTATATATTTGTCCCATTGTCCCATGTGAATGATAAAATCCTCTAGGGGCGGGTCCTTCTCCTACCTCTTTATCCCCCGTAGTGCCTAGTGCAGTGCCCTGCAATGCAGGTGGTACCTGCCCAGATCCCCTGCAGCAGGGAGTGTAACCATCATCCAGCTGCTCTGGGTTGTGGCTGCTAAATGGCTCGCAGTTGCCTCTAGAGTTGCTCTTGGCTGAATAAGTTCTGTTCCCTCGCCCCACCCTCCCCAGCTGGCAGCCATGACTGGGTGATATGGTGGCACCAAAGGCCAGCCTCTTTTCTCAAGGTGGCCCCACTCTACAGTGCAATTGAGGCTCCAGAGCTCTTGGTGGGACCAGACTGAAGCTGGTCTGTAGCCTGGACCACATGCCTGCTGAGATCCCCCTGGTCTAGGAAGGGGAAATACAGGAAGCTGATACTCTGTTGGTCTCTTATATCCCCCACTTCCTAGAGCATTCCTGCAGTGAATCACTGCCCCCCAAATGCCCATCTCAGACACTGATTTTAGGGAACCAACTCAAGACAACAATGGCCAAACTCTGATGGCCATTGCAACCCCACAGTCATATTTTGACACTATCAGTGGAGTGGAAAACTCACAGTATGGCTCACAGCGTCCTTGTTTCTGAATTTCTCAATGTTTAAAGCTCTACCTTAGTATTGAGCCCTTGAATTATAGGAGAGAAGATGTAAACCATTTTCGTGTACCTGTGAGCAGTTCTGGGAGACAGGATGAAGCAATTGTTGAAGACACGGTCTTGCTGTCAGCCACACACTTGCTTTATTCCTATGCTCCCTGTTTCCCACTACAGAGCCTGTGTGTTGGGTAGGTGCACTGAAGGGCCAACATGAGCCCATTGCAAGGGCCTTGAGACTGGTCTCACTCCAATCTCGAGATGGCTCTTTTTGGTTTCTGATGGAAACGGAGCCATTCACTACTAATGAAATGGAGTGTGGCCCGGAGTTTAGCAGAGCTGCCTGGTGGGAGTACTGTGTCATGGAGCCTTGAGCCATGGGTTCAGCCCCCTGGTGGGTTGTGCTTGGTTTCCTGATTATGGATTGGACTCAGCCCTGCCACATTGTCACTCTTATGTGTGCCACTAGGCACTAACAGGCATCGAGGCATAGGAGTGTTCAGATACTGGTGAGTCAGGAATGTGCAGAGCCAGGGAGAACATCAGTGTAGACTAAGTAATTTCAATTCTGAGATCTCAGGTGTCAACATCTAGAAGGGTTCTCAGTGAAGTTTTTAATGTAATTGAATGAGGTGAAATTCACACCTCAAGGACCAAAATGGCCCTCAAGTCAGGCAAGAGCACACAACTCTTTCACTTAAGCCCCAGGCCTACTAGCAGGCTCTGACACAAAGACCCCACTGGTTTGACATCAACACTTCTCAACCATGGCTGGGATTGCTAATCCCAAAGTTGATTAGTGAGACTATTGGTAGGAAACTGATGGTACACTTGGGGTGTGTGGGAGATTGAAAAGAAAAGCCACGCGTCACTGAAAGCCAGTTTTTATTCTTATAGGGAAGAAGGGAGGGCCAGGAAGAGTTGAGAAACCCCAAGCCAGGGCAGGGAGTGTGTTGCCAGCACTAAGCAGCTGTTCTCTGCTTGGGTCCTGGACCTGCTTCCTATTAAATCCCACTGTTGACACCTGTCGGTACTCTACCAATATCCATTTGACCCTCACCTTTCTCTGTGTGCCAGCCCAACTCCCATCTGTCAGCACCTGTGGCCTTTTGCCTATGGCCTTCTTTTTTTTTTTTTAATTTCAAGACAGAGTCCCACTCTGTCATCCAGGCTGGAGTGCAGTGGTATGATCTCAGCTCACTGCAATCTCCGCCTCCCATGTTCAAGTGATTCTCTTGCCTCAACCTCTGGAGTAGCTGGGATTACAGGCATGTGCCACCACGCCCAGCTAAGTTTTTTGTATTTTTGGTAGAGACGGGGTTTTGCCGTTTTGGCCAGGCTGGTCTCCAACTCCTGACCTCAGGTGATCCACCTGCCTCGACTTCCCAAAGCATTGGGATTACAGGTGTGAACCACCCTGCCTGGTCCTGTGGCCTTTTTCTAGCCACTGGAGCCCATTCTGCTGCAGTGCAGGGCAGGCCAGAGGTGCTGGGGAGGTAGCATCCCAGGAGAGCAGTCCTCAACCCAGGCCTGGCTGCAGTGGGACGTCTCGCAGGTGTATGTTGCACTCTGCCTCCTGGAGCTCCCTGCCAGGACACAGCTACAGTTCCCCACAGCAGGAGCTTGCACTGTTTATTGCTTCCTTCTCTCCCCTGTCACCTCCCCACTGCCCTCTCAGTGTTTCCTCACCCACGGCCTTGCACTTGAATCCGTATCTCAGGGTTTGCGCTGAAGGAAATCAAACTAAGCCAGTGCCCTGTTGTCTTTTCTTTGTTTCCTTACTACACAGATCAGGCCCCAAGCTAGGCAGAACTGTCTGGAGGGGCAGAAAGCCATTACTAAGGGCAGCCCTGGGGCTCCAGGCATCCAGAGGCTCAGGGCTCCAGCACCCAGGCAAAGAGGTGAGCACAGCATAGGGCCTATGATGGCCTGGTTCCTGCCTTTGTGGTCTGTCTGTCCTCATCCTCAGGGCTGATTTTATTCCTCCAAGTTTCAGTCCCAGCGTCTGTATCCCAGTTAGGTTGAATGAGACGAGTTTATCCTGGAAAGACTATCTGGGCTCTAGTTCTAGCTCTGCCACTAACTGTGTGGCTTTGGGCAAATTACTTTGCTGCTCTGGCTTTCAGTCTACCCATCAGCAAAATAAGGGGGTTGGATTAGATGATCTGTAAATGCCCAACTACAATTTTTATAGTCATTGAATAATGAATGAAGACAGGACTATTACCCAGGCAGGTATTCCTGGACTTTCTCAGTGGTTCAGTCTCAATGAAGAGAAGATGCTGCTCGACATACCCTTGCTACAGTTTGACTCATGACCAAGCAGTTGGGGACATCAGACATTTTCCCTCTCCACGTGGAGCTTACTAGTTCAATCGAGAACCACAGCTTTCAAGTTGAGCTTTTGCCTGTTCTAACCATCCCAACAAAAAGCCTGGTTTCTAATCATGGTAGTAACCTCTGGCATAATGTCCCCTCAGCCTCAGCTCAAGTAGGATGGTTCCCACACTTTTAGAAACTTCTCACTAGCAAACGAAGACATTTCTCTAAAGAATGGAAAGTAAATGAGGATGTGTAATGAGAGAATCATGTCATGAAAATAGGATGTGTAATTAGAAAACGTCATGGAAATGTGGCATTTCTGAATTGGAATGTCAGTGGCTAGAAAAGACAAGGCAAGTTGTGTACTTATTCACAAAGACGTGGAGGCCACATAGCATCTTACACAAGGGGTGAGCAAACTTTTTCTGGAGAGGGCCAGGTAATAAATGTCTTAGACTTTGTGGACTATGAGGTTTCTGTTGCAACTGCTCAACTCTGTAGGATGGAGGCAGCCATATAGATGAGGGCCAAGACTAGGTTGAGGGCCAGTGAGGCACACTTGTGTTGGGCACAAAATTGAAGGGTGCCAAAAACCTCAGTAACCAAGATAAATATTTGAGTGCAATATTTAGAAAATATTATTGCAGAAAATCCATGATATAAAATATCACAATTAAAAGTAAAGACAGAAGCCTGGTGTGGTGGCTCATGCCTGTAATTCCAGCACTTTGGGAGGCCGAGGTAGACAGATCACTTGAAGTCAGGAGTTCAAGACCAGCCTGGCCAACATGGTAAAACCCTATCTCTATTAAAACTACAAAAGTTAGCTGGGCGTTGGCGGGTGGGGCGCCTGTAATCCCAGCTACTTGGGAGGCTGAGCCAGGAGAATCGCTTGAACCTGGGAGGCAGGTTGCAGTGAGCTGAGATTGTGCCACTGCACTCCAGCTTGGGTGACAGAGCAAGACTCCATCTCAATAAATAAATAAATAAATAAAAATAAAGACAGGATCAGACAATATGTAAATGAATGAGCGTAGCTATGTTCCAATACAACCACTTGGCCTGGAGGCCATAGTTTGCTGATCCCTATGTTATCACATAGGGTAGACCTGGGACCCTCCCAACAGAAGTTTTCATCTTAGAATCAGGTGGCTGGATAAGGTTAAGAACTATTTCCTTTAGGGTGCCCTCTTTCCTCCTTTTTCGGTCCTCCTTCCTCTTTGGTGCTGCTTGCTGTTTGTGCTTCTCGATTCCCTCTCTCGACACTCCATTTCCTACATTCTAGCAGCCCAGGCCTCACATTGGACTTCAAGTCTTCTCCAATATAAAATTTCAACCAGGTCTCTGGCCTGGCTCTGGCCTCCCTTCACCTGCATCCACTCAGCATGGCCACTCTCAGCAGACACTTTGGAAATAATCTGATAATTGGCTTAACAGGCTGCTCCTCTTAGCTCAGGTGCATTTCAACAGTAGAAAGTTATTTTAGCCAAAAGACCCGTATTGTTTAAGGGTCAGCTGTATTTGTTGAATTACAAATGAAGACTAACAGTTTAATATTACAAAGGGGTCGACTTCAGATGGATGGGATCTCAGGCATCTGTGAGGGGTAGCGCGGGTGGGAAATTTTTAGGTGGTTGGTTCCCCCCAATCTCATGATGTTTGCAACTTTCGTGACTAGAGGAGAGAACCAGCCCCGGTCAGAAGGTTTGGAGTTAGCTCCAAGATATAGTGTGAAATTCACAATATGGACACCAGGCCTCACTAGATGATTCTGGAATCACCTCCTGATTACCAGTCTCTGTAGATTCTCCCCTCCGCAGTCCTTCCCTCACCCCCAAATACAGTGGCCTTCATGGGCGCAGGCAGAAGCCAGCTAGCTCTTAGCACTCTCAAAGACAGGATCAGATAGTACATAAATGAATAATAAATAAACAAATCTGTGTTCCAATAAAACTTTATTTGGCCTGACCTGATCAAGTTTAATAATGTTTAATAGATTTTTTAAAAACATGAGTAGTTATAACAATACCTCTGTAATAACAGTTATATATGAACTCCTGGTCAAGGCCAGCAGCTTGTTCCTTTACCAAAAAAGTAAAGCCGCCCTCTGAGGACAAAATGGCACATGAGGAGTGGTGTACATTTTTTTCTTAAAGAAAAAACAAAAAATAACAAAACCCAAACACTTCCTATTTACATATTCTCCATTTAAAAATTGGTCAGTGTGAGTAATTGTTTTTAAATATAAGTTTCTAATGTGTTGCAGGTTTCCATGTACAAAGTATAGTTTGCTGATTAGCTTTAAGGTGCTGTGATGTGAGGATGAATGCAGCCCAAGACCAAGACTGGGGGAATCCTCTACCTACAGACTGGCTGGACTTCCTGTGGGTATCTTTGGGAGTGCTGGGGGAAGAGAAGGAGCTGAACACCAGTGGCAGAAATGGCAGTGTTTCTGGGGACCAGATAGGGGCTGTCAGTGTCCCCACCCTACGCTTCTGCAGAGGGCCTGTGTCTACACGCCATTACCCCATGCTGTGTGTGTGAGCACACGGGTTTGCATTCACCAAACTCACTTTAGCCTACACTATGAGGGGCATTGCTACTTTGAGTCTCTTCCTTTGTCGTGAGGTCTCCATGCTGGTGCCTGACCCCTAAGAGCCCTTGCTGTTGACAGCCCTCCTTTCATACCTTCCTGGATTCCTTGCCCCCAAGGTCACGTGCTCTCCAACACATTTCTGTAGGGTCTGCTCTTTGTCAAGGCTACATGGATGATCAAACTCAGGAAAGTATTGATGAGGGATGGTGGGTTCCATGTGAAACCTTCTCTCCTAACACATTTTCTCTATGGCAGAACCTCACTGCTGTCCTCCAAATGAGCAGTTTGTGTAGAGAACATTAGTCCCGAGGTAGGTCTGGAGAGGAGCTGTTGGGGAGTGGGGGG
>NW_012109474.1:3850758-3865913 GCF_000951045.1 Mandrillus leucophaeus | reverse complement strand
GGGTGTGGGGTGAAGGGGGAGTGCTGGCAGGGAGGTTGGAGGGATTCTTGGAATTGCTGCCTTCAACCTCACTGGGGTAGGACGCCCACAGGGGAACGAGGGCTGTCTTTGCGTGTGTCAGGAAAGTGCATAGGGAGTGCTGAGGGGGTGTGCACAGGCCTGGGAGAAGGGCTGATTTTACCCACAGACCCCAGACTGTTCTGACCTGAAAGGAAGATTTCAGACCGTGCAGGGGTGAGGCAAATACAGGGGTGCGACAGATGAAAACATTTAAGTACTTGGGGAGCCAGGAAAGTATGCTTGGTGACTAGGAGAAACAAACTGGTTCAGTTTCCAGTTTCAGAATACGAGAAACGTTGCTCTGAATAAAAGAACATCGAATGGTAATGGACAGGGAAGAAACATCTCAGATCAAGTTTCTAAGCAAAAAGCCAGAACGACCCCAACAGAGGAAGACATTCTATAATGGACAGACCCTGGCCTGGGGGCCAGGAGACTGGGATTTAAAGCTGGTCCTCACACTAAGCCTGTGATCTTAAGAAGTATCTCTTGGTCTCTAGGTCTAATTGCCTTTCCTCAGCTGTCAGTTGAGGCTAGTTGGGCCAGGTGGTTTCGGAGCTACCTCTGCAAGATTTCTCTGCATCCTGTCACCCAGGTGGGGCCCGCAGACTGCTGTCTAAGGCTATTTCTTCCCTGTGCACCACACGTGGTCTCCCCTTTGCTGGGAAAGTGATCAACCCCCAAGCCAGGGTCCTGTTCAAACCCGCTCCTATAGGTTAAAGGCTAGTTATTAAGGCAGTTTAAGAAATGGACATTCCTCTCGCTCCTCGGATCCTTCAGGCGTCCTGCTAACCCCAAGGCAGCAGAGAGGGGCAGGAAGGGCTGCCAGCCCCAGCTTTCTCTGGGGGCCTCCTGCTCTGCGGGGACTGGAACGGCCCCTCCGCCCTCACCACCTTTCTTTGGAGAAGGCCTCGGTCTGCACGAGGTCGCCAGGGTGCTCGGGGATACACGCACCATTGAGGTCTCCCAGTTTATTGTCCGGTAGGTCCTCCGGCTTGGTGCAGAGCTTCAGGGCGCGGGAGATGAACACGTCCAGGTCGAACTGGGGGCTGGCGCCACCGTCCACCGGGGCCGGGCGGCCGGGGGGCGAGGCAGACAGGCGGTGCTCGGGGTCGTCGGCGGGCGGGCTGGCGTGCTCGGGGCCGCCCTGTGTGCTCTTGACCCACTGCGCGATCTCCAGGAAGAGGCTGGCCGGCTCGTCCTCGCGCGCCCGGGTGTCCATCGACCCCGTGGCCGTGGGGGGCGCGCCGGCCGCCTGTTTCCAGTGCGATAGGTCCAGGATGAGCTTGGGCTCCGAGTAGTGGTGCGGCTTGTTGTCGCGCCACAGCAGCTTGTCCAGGTAGGACGGCGACCCCACCTTGTAGTCGCAGGAGCGCCCGTAGTCTGCCTCGAAGGCGCGCTCCATGGACGAGTGTGACTGCTCTAGGAAGCGCTCGGAGCTGCTGTGCGATTCCTTGCGCGGGTCCACCTGCACGTCCTCTGCCAGCGGCGCCGAACCCGCGCGCGGGTCGCGCTGCACCTCGCTGGCGTCCTGGCACCGGTCTGGCCGCCACTCCAGGTCCGACGACAGGCTCACAGGGTACCTGCAAGGGTACACACGGAGGCGGTGATTGGACGCCCGAGCCGGGTGGCTTCCGGGAGGGAGCCAAACCCTCTAATCCCTGTTTGCCACTCACACACCTGCCTTCCATTCCTTCCCGATCCCCCCTGCCTCCGACCCCCATCCCTCAAGGTGGGAGGGTGATGGGACAGGTAATGGCGAGCCTTGAGGGCTCAGCTGGGGGCATAGGTTGTTCGGCTTAACTCTTGTGTTCTTTTGTACGCATTCAAAACCCTGCAGATATTTCCCGCGCACCTACTGTGCGCCAAGCACTCACTGTTCTAGATATTACTGAATACAGCAGTGAACAAAACAAATGTCCCTGTCCTCATGGAACTTTCCAGCGGATCCACCTGTGTAATGCTTCTCAAATGCTGATGGATGCACGAATCACCTGCGGGTCTTGCTAAAATGCAGATTTTGATTCTGTAAATCTGAGATGGGGCCTGAGATTCTAACAAGCTCCCAGCTGCTCTGATGCTGCTGGGCCTTGGACCCACATTTTGAGGAGCAAGGCTCCAGTGAGTGCGTCTCAACCCTGGATCAGATTAGAGTCACATAGGGGAATTAAAAATAAAATAGCATGCCCGCCTCACTGCTTCCCTGCGCCAATTCTGATTGAGTAGGTCTAGGGTAGGACCCTGCATCAGCATGTTTTGAAGACCCCCCCGGGGTGATTCTAAGGTACAGCCAGGGCTGAGAACCCCTGCCCTGGTGGATCTGGTTGGGGGCTCCATAGCACCTTGCACTGATGCAGGGTAGGTGGGACCTACAGAAAGGTGACAGACACCCTCCGGAGAAGCTGAAGATCTTTGGCATTCTGCCCTGTTCGACTGCCCTGCAGCCATGGAGAGTGAAGTCAGCTAGCCAAGAGCAAATGAAGGGCAGATGGGCAGACAGGCGGGCCACCAGCTACGGCAGAGCCCCCCCTTCCTTGTGCAGGTGCTCTACGTAGAACCCTGGGGTTGTGGGGCAGGCAGGGAGCACAGAGAACATCAGCCTGCAGCCAGCTACTCCCTGAGCAGGCCCAACAGATAGACCAAGGAGAGGGAGGTTCGGCTGTGTGGGGCAGACCTGGCAGCTGCAGCCCACAGAGTGTGAATGGAGAGGCATAGGAAGGCCTCAGCACTGCCCACCTGCCAGTGACGCTGCTAGGGCAGGAATCGCTCCTCGAGCTGAACCCTGCCGCCTCGATTGAGTGGCCTTGGGCAGAGATTTCCAGGAGTAAGAGTGTGAAGACCCTGACCCTTGGCTGCTCTATTCCAAGTGCCAAACATACATTATCTGTAGTCTTCATAGTAACCCTGTGGACTTTGTGTTATCACCCCCACTTTACAGCTGGGAAAAGAGCATTCCAAGAGGGTAAGTAGCCTGCCCACAGCAGCAAGATCCTTTGTCATCCTCTTCCCTCAGGCAGGTGTGATGGGAAAGGTCGGGAGCACAGGTGCACCAGGTTTAGGGGTGGTCAGTGTGAACAGGCAGCAACAAATCCTGTGACAGTTTTTTCTGGCAAAACCCTACGCCACAGTTGCAGAAGGTATAGGATGACTCTCACTGAGCCAATGCTCTTTGTCCCAAGGCTCTCCGGAGGAAGGGGAAAGGGCCCCAGGAACCACAGTCAAGGGCAGGCCTGCCCCGGGGGTGGCAGAAGACAGAGTCTTCATTAATCTCTCTTTGTTGGCAGTGCTTGAAAACAACAATTGACAACAACAAGCCAGCAAACCTGTCCAAAAATAGCAGCGTCGCCCTGGCCCTCCCTCGGTGCCTCCTTAATCTGAAACCCGTCATCTGTCAAATGACTCGAAAGGAGAAATTGCTCATCTGTCACTTATGTAACTAGCTGTCACATTCCCACGGCAGTGGGACTCCCAGTTAGGCCCCCTCAAAGTCCTAGCTGCTTGAGCCCTCGACTGCTGTTTCTAAACTGAGCAGCTACCAGCACTCCCTCCCAGAATTAGCAGATGGTGACACCCAAATGTTTAGTTGCCTGATCTAAGAACGTCAGAACAGGAAAAGATCTAAGAGATCATTACGTGCCTAGGCAGAAATTGTTTAAAAATACATCTTCTACCCAGCGCTGATTCATTGGTAGTGGCTTCCAGGGACACTTGTTGAGGATTCTGTAGCCAAGCCCAGTTTAGCAGGAAATGGTCCTATAACTGCTTAGCAGCATCTGACATGGCTGCAGATTGCAGAGAGGCTCATCAGGGGCGTGACACGATGCCAGTCTCTTAACCTAGGAGCTGTAGTTTCCTTGTGTGTCAGTGAGCAATAATAATGCAGCCCCCGTCAGTGGCATTTTTTTTGACAGTGTCTCACTTTGCAACCTCAAACTTCTGGGCTCAAGGGATTCCCCAGCCTCAGCCTTCCCAGCGTCTGGGACTACAGCCGTGTGCCCCCATGCCTGGCTAATTTAAAAAATTGTAGAGATGGGGTCTGACTTTCTTTCCCAGACTGGTCTGGAACTCCTGGCCTTAAGCGATCCTCCTGCCTTGGCCTCCTAAAATGCTGGGATTACAGGTGTGAGCCACCACACCTGGTCTTTAATGGCACTTTCAAGAGTTACCGACGTGAAACATGAGAAAGCGTTTTGCAATGGTAATCTCTGCTTTGTTTTTTTGCCTTGCATTGTTGCAGTTTAGTTTTCAAGGGCAAGTTCCCAGGCTGCTAGAAGTGAGCTCCTACCATGGTGCTCACTAAATCCTTGGGGAGCACTGTATTGAACCCCCTGTTCAGTAGACTCAGGGTGGTGAGGGAAGCTGGGGATGTTGCACAAAGGAAAGCCCCTGACCCACACATGCAGCTCACACTGGTCATTTACCAGCAGTGTCTGGGGACAAGAGAAAGGCAGGAAGCTAAGCTGGAGAAGTCGCCCAATGAGCTATGCAACTTGGGAGACAGAGGGAAAGGTCATGGAGGATGAGGCAAAATAGAAATGGGAGGACAGGGAAATGTGGGCTCTGGAACCCAGGGCTGTGAGCACCTGGAACTGCACGTGTCCCAGTTGGACAGCTGGCTCTGGTTAGCGGCCATCAGCACGATGTCATCGATCTCATCCTCAATGCGGAAGGGGTGTTGCGAGGTGGGCTCATCCTCAGGGCACGAGTATGGGCTCATGTAGGGGTGCTGCAGCCCCATCTCAGCTGTTAGGCGATCCATGGGGTTAAAGGTCAGGATCTTCTCCAGAAAGTCGATGGCTGCGGGGAGCAAAGCCGGACATGAAAGTCATTTGTTGCCCTTGTCGAGCTCAGAAGGAGGTTCCTCAGCATGGTGACATTCTGTGCTGGTGTCTGTGCTTCTGCATTTGTTAAAAGGTTTTTAGCCATTTTCTTTCTCAAGACCCTTGTCACAATCCAGTGACAAAGATAAAGCAGATGCTGCCTTCTAGATTTTGCAAATGAATTAAACAGACTCAGAGAATCAAGTGACTTGCTCAAGGTCCAGCCTCAGCCTGGGTTTCTCCAGAGACAGAACCAGAGACAAGGCTTGGGGTTGTAGGTAGTTTATGTGGTGGGGGATCCCAGCAAGCACAGGTGGGGGAGTGAGGGGGAACCAGAAGAAGGCACACTCATGACAGGTTACTCCTGTGGGCACCTGGGATCCTCCAGAGATGATGTGGGCCACACTCAGAGGTGGTTCCCCTTGTGGGGCAGGGAAGCTGGGATATTTATACACCAACTTCCCTTTGTCATGGCTTTTAAGGGGCTGCTGGCATGGGATGGAGGAGCCTGCTCCTGAGGAAGCCCTGAGACAGGAGTGCCAGGTGCAGCAGTAAAAAGCCTTACTGAGAAAGGTGAATGCAGCGGTCAAGGGGTGGGACAGGGTCTCCACAGCCCAGAGCTCCTGGGTCCGAATCCAGAGCTCTTCCTACCATATGCTGCCCCTGAAAGTTCAACAAAGGCAGACAGCCTTGATGGATGGATAGATATTACAGATACTGAACAACCAGGCTGAATTCCCCTGCTCTGCCAAGCAGTAGTCCTTTCATGGCTGGATCAAGGGGGAGTTCTGGGCAGTGGGAACCTGGGGAAGGGAAGGGACATTCAGAAGCCTTGTATGAGAGGCTGCTAACCAGCATGAATGTATACCAAGATTCAGCAGATAGCAGCTCTGCACACAGGCACTCGTGGCCCCTTCCCTTGAGCAGGGCTGGGTACCCTGGGAGCTCTGCTCTTGGAACTCTGCCCCGGGTTATCTCAGGGCAAGGTCTAGCCTAGAAGTTTGGATTCCTTCTCAGCATTGGCATCTCTGGAGGTCTGCTTAAATCATGATTTGGCTCCTCATGTTGCAGCCCACATGGAGAGGGAGAAATGGAGCTGAGCTCAAGGCCCAGGCTGTCCATCCTCCGAGGGGCTCCCTGGTGGGCCTCAGCCTGCACCACTAACCTGCCCCTCACACCAGCCCTGGATCTCTTTGCAAGAAAATTCATCAGTGATTCAGGAAATCAATGGATTCAGAAGGTCACTGGCCTCCCAGGAGGACGCAGTGCTGCAGTGTAACTCTAGATCCCCAAATTAGTTAAGCAGCAATAACTCTGATCACCCTCAATAGTCTGATGCTCAGTGTGTTTCTGGGTCTGAAGTTGCAAACTTAAAAGAGGATCTGCCTCACAAATTCCTAGGACTGGAAGAATCGGGCAGTCTAGTGCGGGGCCCAGCTTCAAGTCTGGGCAGGTCTTTGTCTCTTTGGGCCTCTGGCCCTTTTTTTTTGGCCCCACCTATGACTTGACCTTTTGACAAGGAAATGAGAGAATTAAAGCTCTAAAGATTGAGGCACAGGCAGTATCATCTTTAAAAGAGATGAGTACCACCACTGGGGCAGTGGCTCACATCTGTAATCCCAGGACTTTAGGAGGCCAAGGAAGGAGGATTGCTTGAGCCTAGGAGTCTGAGATCACCCTGGACTTGTTTCTAGCAAGACAAGTAGTAGTTGGCAAGGTGGGCCAGTAGTGGGTTGTCTCTACAAAAAAAAATTATTTGTTAGCCAGCCAAAGTGGCACACGCCTGTGGTCCCAGCTACTCAGGAGACTGAGGTGAGAGGATCACTTGAGCCCTCGAGGCTGAGGTTGTAGTGAGCCATGATTATACCACTGCAGTCCAGCCTGTGTGACAAGCGAGACCCTGTTACAAAAGAAAAAAAGCCAAGTGCCAACCCCAGAGCTGTTCCACAGACTCCATCATGGATGAAAATCTGCTGGAGGTCCTCCTGCAGGTGCCCAGATACTTCTGGGAAGCCCAAACACTAGGGAATTCTTTTTTTTTTTTTTTTTGGAGACAGGGTCTCACTCCTGCTGCCCAGGTTGAAGGGTTGAAGTGCAGTAACGCAAATATGACTCACTGCAGCCTCAACTTTCCAGGTTCAGGTGATTCTCCTGCCTCAGGCTTCCAAGAAGCTGAGACTATAGGCATGCGCCACCATGCCCAGCTAATTTGTTGTATTTTTGGTGGAGACGGGGTCTCCCTATGTTGCCCAGGCTGGCCTGAAACTCCTGGGCTCAAGAGATCCACCTGCCTCAGCCTCCCAAAGTGCTGGAATTACAGGTGTAAGCCACCACACCTGGCCCAGAAAATTCTTCCTTTTATCAAACTTAAATCTCCCTGCTTTAACTTGTACCCTGGGGCCTACCTCTGCCTTCAGTGGTTCCCCCAAAGCAGCATGTCCTCTCTGTCCCATGATTTCCCTTCTCCTGTTTCAAGGCAGCAGTCATGTCCCATGTGACACCCTCATCCTGGCACCCTGCTGGCCTGCCTTTCCCGGCCCCTCCTGCAGTGAGAGATGGCTGTGTGCCTGGGGCTGATGGAATGGGGGTGGAAGTGCTGTGTGTACCCCACTTCCAGGCTTGACCCAGAAAAACCTCCTGCAGGAGTCTCTGCTCTCTCTTCCCTTGGCTTTGGCTGGAAGGGAATGCCCAAGGTGACCTTGAAAGCCACCTGCTGAAGATGGCAGACTTGATGGCCTGGGTCCCGGGCACAGCCACTCATCCTCCCCTGCCCATCCACATTCCCAACTCTGCCTGGATGTGAGGTAAACAATGAATAAACCGTAAGTGGGTTAAACCACGGAGATTTCAGTGTTACCTGCTACCGTACAAGCTTCACCTTAACTCCTAAGCCACTGCCCCTCGGAAACTCCTCCCTAGGCTCACCCACCCCAGATGTTTTTAAGGCATTTCTTAGATAATGAAGCTTCTGTACAATCTTGCCACTTTCCTCTGGCCCAGTGGATTCCAAACAGCTGCTCAGAGTCGCAGGAGTTCTGGAAGGGTTCTCGGGAGCATGTCTGGAGACTGAGAGGCAGGTGGGCAGGACACTGGGCCCCTCAACCCTACTTCATCCAGAGCCCGCCTTTCACCTGTGCCGCACCTGAGTTTTTGTCACCAGATTTATCACCTTTGGTCTATTTCTGTCCTGTAATAAATGGAGCGCAGAACTGAATGCCCCCAGTGTGGTCTTGAGGACTGCCTCCCTTGTTCTGCACCTGTCACGAGATGGACATTTCGGTTGCTGAGGGATGCTGTCACCTAGACTGAGTCTCCTGAGCCTCTGAGAGCTAGAGCCAGCTAGAGCCTTTTGCCTCTTCCCAGGCCTGCTGGGCCTTGAATATACAGCACAGGGAGTGAGCCTGAGGAGCGAAGGGCCTTGTCTGAGGCCGCACAGCTCATCACTGGTGGAATGGGACCCGGGTCTTGCCCTCAGGCTGAGGAAGCACCTGTTCTTTGTACCACACCATGCCTTCCAGGACAAAAACATAAGGGAGGATGAAGGAAAGAGAGGGAGGAAGGCAAGCAAGGAAGACGAGAAGCAAAAGGAAGCAGAAACAAGGGTAGAACACTCATGACTACCCAATGGACTCCTGAGGCCCAGCATCCACAGCTTGGAAGTAGTTAGGGCAAAGGCCCACTGGCAGGGGAGCCTTGACTTTTATTTCCAAGGACCATGCTTTGCCCTTTTGGAAGGAGACCTGCCTGCCCCCTACCCCACAAGGTGGAGCCGAGCTCATCCTCCCGGGACACTTGTCCTGGTTGCCAGGCTCAGATACCTTCGCTGTTCACTTCAGGGAGCAGTTTGCGCAGAGGCCTCTTCACCTCCCAGGTGCTGCTGACGAAGGAAGGCATCACCCTGAGCAGCTCGTCCTTGTCTTCCTCCCGGATTACAGGGATGGTCTCCAGGATGAGCTGCATCTGCTCCAGCTCATGGGCCCCTGGGGAGGGAATGCCAGATGGTTAAGTGTGCTGCCCAAGGGGCTGTGGTGTGCAGTAGCCCGAAAGCAGTGCCAAGTGTTCTGGGAGGAACAACACAGGGCAGTGGGGCAGCACTGGGTTGGGACCGGGGTTCTGGTCTTCATTTGCTGCACAACTGTGGGCAAGTGGCTGACATCTCTGGGGCTTGGCTTTGTTAAAAGTAGAAAGAAGGGATTAAATCTGGTAGTCTGCAAGTCCCCATCTATGCCCCTAGCATTCTATTCTCATACAGACCAGCTGGATGTAAGTCAGCACTGAAGAATGTGAACAGCCTGGCTCAAGGCCTTCCAAGCAACTGCCCATAGGCCTCTCTGCACAATCTTTACTAGGATGGGGAAGGAAACAATTTTAAGGCTAGGAATGAGCCATAACTTTTGGTTTCCAATTAAGAGATTCCATCTAGGAAACTCTCAAGAGAAAAACAAATCAGGAATAACAAATCGGGTTTGGGATGTGTCTTGAGCACATGGCCTCTGTGCTCCTTGGGAGAAGGAAGACAGGCTATGCCAGGTTTTCAAGGGAACTTTGGTGGGACAGGATGGACTCAAGCATTCATTTATTCACTTATTCCATAAATAGTTATTTATTGAGCACCTTCTCCAGGCCAGGCATCATGCTGGATGCTGGGAATGGGTGAGGCATAGTTCTCATTCATGAGAAGCTTCAGTCTTTGTCTCAGAAACTCAACTCATCTCCCACACCCAGGCAACCACTGGCCACAGTATGGCATTTCTGGCATTGGACAGATGGGTCTCCTTGCTGTCCTCCTCTGACCTCCACGCTGTTCTTCTGTTACTTCCATTTTCTCTTTTTTGATTGAGTTGCCTTTCCACTTAACTCTGCTAGGTTAAAACCTCAGCCATACCTCTCCTTCCTCAAGAAGTCGCCCCTGCCCATCCAGCTGCACAGAGAGCCCTCCCCTTGCCATGAATTCCCATGGGATTCCAGTCTTCCAGATGTTGGTGGCCTAGGATGAGGACTGTCCCAGGTCGCCCCACAGTTCCCTGTGTGGCACTAAGCACATGTGAATACTGACTGAGGAAGTGCCTGCAGCCTCAAGCTCTCTCCTGAAGAGGTCCTTTTGGCCTCTCCCTGCAGTGGACTCATTGGGTCGGTTCAGGGCTCTGGAAGTCCCCTGTTGGGTCCTGTCTCCAAATGTGTACTCCACACCGCTCACCAGTGGACCATGAGGTCAATGTGATCAAGCTGCAGAGAGAGGTGGTGGGACCTTGCTCCCAAGCCCCTGACCCCTCTCCTGTGTGACACACAAACTAGTAATACACAACCTTCTGCTTGGAGTAGCTTCTTCAACCATGGGGGTGGGGGAGGGCAGAGAATGAGCCTCTTTCACTTGTCTGCTCCTGCCTGAGATCAATGGTGTCATATGAGAGGCAGTCAGTGGGGCCTGCCTGGCAATCCATGGCCTGGGGCAGAAAGCAGGAGCTTTGGTGGCAGACAGCCCTGGAGGCAGACCTAGCTTCCCCACATTCTCCCTATCCACCCCTTGTGGAATGAGGATGATTATTTATACTTGGAATGAGTATTATAAGGAGTCGAGTGCGTTGGTAGATGAAGGCTCCTGGGGAAATACCTGGCTTGTAGCAGATGTTTAATAGCTCTTGACTTCCTTTGCTTCTAGGAGTGGGGAAAAGCAACTTTGAGAGAAGCTGATGAAATAATTCCACCTTGGAGATTTATGTCCTAGTCATCCCTGAGTGATTCTTTGTGACAGATGTCACTTGGGGGAGGCATCTTAACACTGAGTCTACTAAGCCACCACTGAAAATGGGAGAAGGTGTGAAGCATGGAGGAGGATACTATGGTTGATGTCCCTTTCCTACTGAAAGAAAGTCCTTTCCATGTCACACCAGCTATTGCCTTCCCTGCCTCTCTTGCAACAAGGGGAGGCCATGTGATTCAATCAAACAGGGACAGGAATCTCCTGGAAGGACTTCTGGGGAAGATGTTCCTCCCTGGTAAGAGAGAAATGTGAGGAGAGCTGTCTTGCTGCCCTGGCTGACCCCTCCCTACCTTTCTTCGTTGGACGGTTCTGCGTGAGAACCTGAAAGCGACTGCAACCATCTCATGACCACAGACAGTGAGCCTGAAGATGAGAAGCCAGTAGACTGTGGATTATACAGCCTCGTCTGGGCTCTCAGTGAGTCACCTGCCTGCTGTGGCACGGAGAAGCCCAGCGCTTCTCCGTCTGGCCTGAAGGTTGTCAGCCTGATGGAAGGGCAGCTGGAGCAGAGCCCTGTGAGCTGAGGGCTCAAGGCCAGGAGAACGGAGGCAGCCAGGCACCTGTGACCCAGATCGTGGTTATAGGGCCAGGATATTGAGCCATCCAGGGTTTAGGGGCTATGACTGGAGTGGGAAGAATCTTTGAGTCAGAGTCCAGGGTGAGACCTCCCTCCCACCTGTTCCCCCTTTCTCCCCTGCCTTGAATTGGCTGGAAAATATGGAACTGGGAGGTCTGTGCAATTTCAGTTGGAACAATAAGATAGCAGGATGGTTCACCCTGGGCACAGATGGGTTCACTGTGTATTGTTTTTTTCGTTTTTGCTCTTTTGTGTCCCCCACTGAACCATCAGACTTTTGAGGACAGAGACTATGTCTTACTTAGTCTGTATCTCCAGCACATGGTCAAGGATCCACCCAAAGCACAAAATCCACCAGAGGGAAAACTGTAGGGGCTCCTGAGAGTCCAGGGGGCAAATGAAAACATTTGTACTCAGGGCCTAAATGCTTGGACATAAGCCCTAACTTCAGCTTCATCTGACTTTCCTGCCATTGTTTTTATTTTACCTTTTTCATTTTCTTTTTTTGTTTGTTTGTTTTGTTCTGAGACGGAATCTCGTTCTGCCGCCCAGGCTGGAGAGCAGTGGCATGATCTCGGCTCAATGGAACCTCCACCTTCCTGGTTCAAGCAGTTCCCCTGCCTCAGCCTCCCAAGTAGCTGGGATTACAGGTGCAAGATCATGCCTTTGCACTCCAGCCTGGGAGACAGCGCGAGACTCTGTCTCAAAACAAAAACAAAACAAAATAAAGACTTTCTTAGCTATTCAGACATGGCTTAGTCTTAAAGTCCTGCCAGTGTTCCCTTAGAAAGGCCACCGTTAGCCACTTCTTCTCTGAGCTCATTTTCCCATCCTGAAACGGGGGGTGGATGAAAATTCTTTGAGTAAGTGACAGCAGCATTTAGGGCTGAGGGTGGAAACTTGGGAAGGGTTGAGGGACACAGTGCAGAGGAAGTAGAGCTCATGGCAGGTGAGAAGCAACTGAGGGGGACTTGCCAGCAAGGGAGGAGGAGACCCAGGGAGCAGAGGGTTTCAAGAAGGAGGTGATGATCGTCACTGACTACTGCTACAGGATGAGGCTGAAATGCATTCCCTGGATTAAGAACAGGGCAGTTTGGGTGGGAACAGCTTCAGGCAGATGGAGGGGGAGTAAGCCACACTGCAGTGAGGAGAGAATGGAAGAGAGAGAGTGAAGAGAGCAAGTGCTCCTCCAAGCAAAGAGGGAGAGAGTGAGAATGAGTATGAAGTGCAATGGGAGCACCAAGAAGGATGACTCATGCCCTGGGGAGTTAGGAGAGACATCATGGAGGACAAGACATAAGCTGGGTTTTGAAGGTTCAAGAGGAGTTTTCTAAGCAGAGAAGGGGGTCTTTGTGCCAAGGTGAACAAAAAAAAGATTAGGAAAACAGTGGGTCACTTGGTGTGGCCAAAGGACAGGAAACAGTGGCAGGGAGGGAGGAGGAAGGGGCTAAAAATGTAGGGTGGATGTGTTTGCAGCCATCAGTCTCAAGATGTTTGAATAGAAGTGTGTCTAAGTCCATTCAGGCTGCCATAACAAAGTACCATAGACTAGGTGGCATATAAACAACATTTATTTCTCACAGTTATAGAGGCTGGAAAATTCAAGATTAAGGAGCTGGCAGATTCGGTTTCTGGTGAGAGGCCCATTCCTCACAGATGATGCCGTCTCAGTGTGTCCTTACACAGTGGAAGGGGCAAACAAACTCCCTCGGGCCTCTTTTACAAGGGCACTAATCCCATTCATGAGGGCTCCATCCTCATGACCTAATCACCTTCCAAAGGCTCCACCTCCTAATAGTATCACCTTGGGGGTTAGGATTTCAACATGTGAATGTTAGGGGAACACAAGCATTTAGGTCATAGCAAAGTAGTTATTTGATTGCAAAAACTTCTGTGCTCAAAAGGCTATTATTAGCCTCTCCAGTATTTTTGCCCGACAATATAATAGGGTGCCTCCAAATAGTGTCATAAAAGCCACAGAAGTAATTTCAGCAAAAGATGAGCATGTTTTGTGATTGCAAGTGTTTAGCCCTCAGTTCCCCTTTCTATGGAACGACACCAGATGAGAAGGAAGGTGGCATAGTTAGCAACTCACCAGCAAAGAGCATTCTCCCCGTAAGCATCTCAGCCAGGATGCAGCCGGCGGCCCACATGTCGATGGCTTTGGTGTAGTTATTGGGGGAGAGGAGCAGTCGTGGGGAGCGGTACCATTTTGTTACCAACCCCTCTGACAGATAACCCTGAAAGACAAAATTTCTGGTCCCACTGATCAGTCATTTTTGGATACCCTTCCTCCCACGCCTCTTCCAGTTTCCCCTCCCATGAAACAGACCTCTTTCAGGGTCCCTTTCATTCTTGCTCCTTTCCCATTGATCTTGAAGGAGCATAAGTGAACAGAGGTCTGGTTAGAGGGACTGGGCCTGGTTTGTGGGGTTCAGATGCTTTGGTGAGAGAATCTTATGAGAGCTGAGGGTTCTCCTTTGTAGAAAGGAATTCAGGTTATCAATATTTTAGAAGAAATGATTTCCCACCCCAACTTGATGTAACTCTGCCCTCGTTTAGTAAGAAGATGGGTAAACAGGAGCCCTGCTCAAGTTTATTCCTGCCAGCAACAGAGTAACCATGAGACACTGGCATTTTCTCTATCCAGCAGATGAATCTCAGAAGTAGCCATATGCTTGAACTCAAGCTGGTTGCTTTGACACTGAAGATTAGAATTAATGCTGCCACAAAGCCAGGCATGAGGCTCCTGGCTGAGAACAGATAAGGCCACCTTCATAATGGATGCAGGAAAATGCTATGTGGAATCAGCCCTGAACAACAAAGTGGACACAGCTTTTGTTGGTCCATGAGATTCTGGGAGTTCAACCTAGTGTCTTTTGCGGGGATAAATGTTCTAGCTGATTTTGCCCACGGCTCAGTGATTCGTAGTCTGAGATGGACTCCCTTCTTACGGTATATAGTGAGGACATATACCCATATATGATTTAGGAAAATATACCCAGGGAATTTAGAAATTGTTTTCTACATAATTCAGAAAACTGGGCCAAGAGTGACATCTGGGCAATGTCCATTTGAATTCCCTAGTACAGTCTTTCTAAAGTAAGAAAAAAAATGTATAGATTCATTGGGGGTTAAGGCATGACAGTTAGGACCAAGGAGATCCAATGGGAGATTCCAGGGATGGTCTTTTAGTTCACAGTTTAGCATCTGCACTTTCCTTTCTACTGATGCGGAAGCATCACATCACAGTCTCAGGTTAAAGCAGATGAAAAGTTAAGAAGCCTAGGACCCAGGAGTTTTTGACCCATTAATCTGAAATCCTTTCATTTGTTCAGCAAAGATTTATTAAATGTCTAAAACCTGTGGAAAGCCCTGAATGAGGACAGCAGTTTCCTCCCCTCTGTGGCACATATTTCCTCCGAGTAGAGCCTCAAACTGGTAGAAGGAAAGAGGAAAAGCAGAAGACACCCTTCAGCTGGAAATGACTAGAGCATCCCATGCCCTGGCCTCAATACTCTCACCAAAATGAACTCCTTAGAATTTGTAGGATGCGCCCTCTGCTTCTGTCCTTTGCGCATTTGCCTGTGTACCTTCCATGAGGGATATCCTCGTACTCATCGTGCTACCGGCTGACATGCTCAGGCCGGCTTCCTCTCAGAAGCTTCCTTGTTTTGTTGCTGTTTCTTTACTTCTCTGCATCCCCACCCCTCCAAGGACCACAGCTACTGTGCATTGCCCAGCCCCATGCTTTCTCAGAAGTGTTCAATAAACACTGCTGAACTGTTGAATGAATGAATGAAAAAGGAACATCTCATATGGTCTGAACCTCCTCCCAAATTTAGGCACCTTCTGCAGGGTCCACTGATCCTCTTCTTTTATACACTTGACTACAAGGTGGTCCAGGTTCCACTTTCCAAGGTGGGTATGGAGTTTA
>NW_012109474.1:3816317-3848823 GCF_000951045.1 Mandrillus leucophaeus | reverse complement strand
GTCTGCCCGCCTCGGCCTTTCGAAGTGCTGGCATTACAGGCATGAGCCACTGCACCCGACCCTTAAAGGGGATTTGTTGATATGTTTCAGAAGCCACAGGGCTGAGAAGAATTCGGGAAGGCGCAGTGTCTTCTGCCAAGCTGGTGCAAGAAAAGTCCCAGGAAGGGGAGATTGGAATATATGGGAAGCTCCATTGTCGGGTCTAGGGGAAGAAACAGCGGACCAGGGTCCTGCTGTCAGCTGAACTGAGCCCTGGGTATCTGAATGGGAGAGGCTCTGGGGCCCACAACATGGTACTGGTGATCAGAATTCAAGAGAGGAGTTTCAGTCAAGTGGATG
Organism: Mandrillus leucophaeus; assembly: GCF_000951045.1. NCBI lineage: Eukaryota > Metazoa > Chordata > Mammalia > Primates > Cercopithecidae > Mandrillus > Mandrillus leucophaeus. The sequence continues at coordinate 3,848,484 of NW_012109474.1, read as the reverse complement.
GGGTGAAATTAGGGATAATTTTCTAAAAAAAAAAAAAAAAATCTTTAAAGAGTACCCAGAAGTGGAGACCCAATTTTATTAAAAGAGCTCATAAATCAATAAGTATATTGGCTCAAAAAAAAAATCTTCAAATCGCCTTCTGCCCAAGCCTGCGGGGTGAGGATCATTTCGGCTCCATTTGGATGTGGAGAGGAACATGTCTCTGTGATCAGACCTGGTCTCCCCAGGCAGGGCATGCCCATGCACAGGGCGGCCAAGGAGGGAGTGGGCAGGGCAGCAGGCACACTCGGTGCGCAAGTGGGTGCGTCTGCATGCGGTTGTTGCAGGCCAGCTGGGGCCAGCCTCTGGTGTGAGGCTTTGCGACATCACTGCTCTGAGAAGACATGAAGTGCACACTCCCACAGTTCTCTGTGACCACCACTCAGAGCCCAAGAACAAGACAGGAGTGGCCCCTTCCTAGTCATCGCTTTCCTCCTACCACCTTGTTCCCACTGGGAGGCAGATGAACATGGTTTCCTTTCTAGACCCTTTTAAGGGGCCTTGGGGCCTTCATCAGCTATTGCTCCCATCTACCCATTTTGCTGTCCCTTTAGAGTCACGTACAGCCCATGGGAGGCTTTGACTTTGAAAGCTTCAAAGGTGTTTGGGAAATAATCTAGCAGCAGCTGCCCTGGGAAGAGCATAATTAGGGGCCCCCGAAGGATCTAGAGAGAAGGTATAATTAAAGCTCTGAGCATTCTCTTTGCAGAGGGGACAGGGAAGCAGCCCTCCATCCCAGCTGCCGGTGGGGGAATTTAGAACAGCCTGGATCAAAGTCACTCCAGAAGGGTGGGCACTCTGAGCTGCTCCAGCGAGCCCGTCCTGGGTGGGCACTAGTTCTGATCTGGAGCCAAGTCTTCTGTGCCTGCCCTTGCTGTGCCCCCACTGCCTGATCTCTTGCGTGTGGGAGTTGGAAGGTTGGGGGAGAAGGCGCAATCCAATAAACTTTCTACTACACCCTTTAATGGTAATGTGCCTACTAATCCCTCACGGGTATGATGAATTAATTAATTTACTTATTTAGAGACAGAGTCTCACTCTGTCACCCAGGCTGGAGTGCAGTGGTGTGATCTCAGCTCACTACAAGCTCTGCCTCCCAGGTTCATGCCATTCTACTGCCTCAGCCTCCCGAGTAGCTGGGACTACAGGTGCCCACCACCACACCTGGCTAACTTTTGTTTGTATTTTTAGTAGATGTGGGGTTTCACTGTGTTAGCCAGGATGGTCTCAATCTCCTGACCTCGTGATCTGCCCGCCTCGGCCTCCCAAAGTGCTGGGATTACAGGCTTGAGCCACCGTGCCCGGCCTATTTATTTACTTACTTGAGATAGAGTCTCACTCTTTTGCCCAGCAGAGTGCAGTGGTGCCATCTCGGCTCTCTGCAACCTCCGCCTCCCGGGTTCAAGTGATCCTCCCACCTCAGCCTCCCAAGTAGCTGAGACTACAAGCACACGCCACCATACTTGGCTAATTTTTGTATTTTTTTGTAGAGACAGTGTTTTGCCATGTTGACCAGGCTGGTATCGAACTCCTGAGCTCCAGGGATCCTCCCACCTGTCTTCCAAAGTGCTGGGATTACAGTCGTGAGCCACCGCGCCTGGCCTGGTATGGTATGGTGAATTTAAACGAGACAACATTCTCCAAGAATAAAACCCCAGTCAACTTTAGCTCTGGGGGGTGAGGACAGGGTAGGAAGGGTCACTTTTCCTTTCATGCTGAAGCAATGTTTAGGGCTGCCCCTGTTTCCAGGCCAGGATGATAAGAGTTTCTGACAGCATTGCCTCCCCAACCAGAAGTTTCTGCAATGTGTCCTGGGAGCCTAACGTGTGTGTCCCTGTGTGAAGGATGGGAAAACGATTAAGATCATCCCTTGTCTTTAAAGAGCATTTCACATGGTTAGAGAGATGAAATGTTAATATGAAAAAAATGCAAGGACCAGGAAGTAATCATGGTCAGCATTTCTGTGGGACTTACCCTGTGCCCAGCACTGTGTTAGTATTTTACATGAATTTGATGCAGGCCCATCACAGAGTAGTAAAACGACTGGTTCAAGGTACTGTAACTGGGAAGTGGTCAGGGGTGTCTGGCTCCTGCACTCATCACTTTCATACTGCCAGGCCTTCCCCCATCGCCAATGACATGCTTGTGAATTCACAAGTACTTCAAGAGAAGTGCCTGTGAATGTGCAGACCACTTGGAGCTGCCGACTTGGAGTCCTCCAATCTCCATCTTGAATGAGCTCCCCAGGGGAGGCGAATGCCCCCTCCTAGTGCGGAAGCTGTTTCAGCATAGGTTGCAGAAGGGCCACGTGTGTCTTTGCTTTTCTAATTAGCCTAGGCAGGCCTGTGCCTGTAGTGGGGTCTCTGCAAGTCTTCCTAGCAGGGGGGCACTGGTGGAGCAAGGAAGCTGCAGGCTCTGTGCTCCCTCTACCCCTATCACGCTTCCCCCAATTCCCGGGGCAGTCTGGAGAGCAGGGGATTAATGGACTCAGGAAGGCCTCAGGAAGGCCCCTGGCACTGCACTTCCTTGGAAGAGGAAAAACTTAGCTTAGGGGAAAAGTGAGGCTGTGGCAGGGAGACTGTGATTCTTTCAGGGGACTGGGTTCCCAGGAGCCCTCCTGGTGGAGGAGCAGTGGAAATCAAAGGCCTGTGGCACGAGAACTGGGCAATTTTAGTCTGGAGGACATGGAAGGGGTGGGCGTGAGAGCTGCCTGTAGACATTTGCAAGGCTGTCATGTAGAAGAGGAGCTAAGCTTGTTCTCTGAGGCTCTAGGGACAGCTGAGAGCCAATGTGTGAGACAGAAATCTCTGCGACATGATAATACCAGCTAACATTTATTGAGCTCCTCAGACTGTTCTGTCTGCTTTATATGGATTCACTCATTTCATCCTCACAGCAATCCCATGAGGTAGGGACTGTCATCATAGTTATTTTTACAGGGAGGAAACTGAGGCACAGAGCGGGTAAGCAGCCTGTCCATACTCACACAGGCTATAAGCGGCACAGCTGGAATTCAACCCCAGGCTGTGCAGATGTAGCTCCTTTGATCTGAATAGAGGGCTCCACTGCCTTGCACATCAGAGAGACCTCCAAGGCTGCCAGGGTTGTCCGTGGGGGCCTGGGCTATCTAGACAAGCAGAGGGTCCAAGCACAGAGCAGACAGTCTCGTGGAGAGATGTGCCAAAACCATCTTCCTGGTGGAGGCCCTAACGCTTGGCTTCTCAAACTTTGGGGTGTTCTCAGATGCCTTGAGGACCTTGACTGGTAAAGCGCAGATTCCATTTCTCAGTCTAAACAAGGTGATGCTGACGTTGCAGTTCAGATGACCACACTTGGACCAGGAAGTCCCTAGAGGGTCTTTATGATACTGGCCTGCCCTAAGAAATTATGATTTGCTTTACTTACAGGCCAGGCAGATTTCTCAAACCGAGCAGCAGACTGACCTATAATAGGGGTTAATTCTTTGAGTTACACTCATCAAAAGATCATTTAGAAGAACAATATCCTCCCAGAGGTCCCGCTGAAGCAGACATACACAGCCTCTCTTCTGTAGTCATCTCCCTCTGAAGGCATAATTCTTATTTGTGCCAACGTACATATGAGGCACATGAGAAACATTTTTAAAGAGGAATAATACCACAGCCAAACAGCAAATTCATTCCATTAAACTTATTTCCAGGAAAGCATGCAGCAGGGACTCTCTCAAATTGAGGGAGGGAACACATCACAAAGCCTGGCTCACATCTCAATCACTGGTAACTCATCTGGCACGTTCTATTATGCAGCTAAAGTAAACGTGGGTGAAGAAATAGTACGGCTACATCAGCTGCACCGAATTTTCACAAACTTCTAAGATGCCCTAAATGTGAATCTGCTGATCCCCTTTCAGGGCTGCCCCTTCCCCACTCCACCCTCTGGGGGATCCTGGACAGATCCTGAAATTCACCATCTCTTCCCAGGTTTCCATGGAAATCAACCAAAAGCTCATATAAATTCCCATAGGCCTGCAGGCCCCTGTTGGACACTCCAGGCCCTATGTGGTCACTTCCTTTTACTTTAAAAAATTATGATAAAATTGCCATAAAAAATTTAATTGTGATAAAATACACATACCATAAAGTTCACCATTTTAACTGTTAAGCATACAGTTCAGTGGCATTAAGCACATTCACGATTCTGTACAACCATCGCCATCTCCAGAACTTTTTTTCTTTTTTCTTTTTTTTTGGGACAGAGGTTCACTCTGTTGCCCAGCCTGGAGTACAGTGGCATGATCATGACTCACTGCAGTCTCCCAGTGAGACTCACAAGCGCAAGTGATCCTCGGGCTTTAACCCCCGAGAGTGATTGGGACTACAGGTGCACGCTACCACCCCTTGCTAATTTTTGTATTTTTTGTAGAGATGGGGTTTTGCCATTTTGCTGAGGCTGCTCTTGAACTCCTGAGCTCAAGTGATCCGTTTGCCTCCTCAGCCTCCCAAAGTGCTGGGATGACAGCCATGAGCCACTGTACCCGGCCAAGAACTCTTTTCATCTTGCAAAACTGAAAGTCTGTCTCCCTTAAACAATGACTCCCCATCGTTCTTGCCCCTGCCTCTGGCAACCACCATGCTACTTTCTATCTGTATGGGTGTGATGGCTCTAGGGACCTCACAGAAGCAGAATCATACAGGCTTTGTCCTTTTGCATCTAGCTTATTTCACTTAGCTAATGTACTTCTCCTTACTTTTAAACAGCAGGAAAGTGGGAGCAATGGAGTTGGGCTTCTTTTTAAAAAGCACTTTGGTGAAATGTGGTTGTCTTCTAATTCAACTAGAGCTCACCATCTGATAAAAGCTTTGAACATTATCCTCATGGGGTCCAAATCATGAACTCTGAATCCTATTACAGTTCAAAGACAGGATAACATGTTCTGTTTGTTCAGTGATGTACCAGGACTGGCAGATCCATTACTACCATCCTCACCAGGACCAGAGTGGCTGGGCTGGGTAGAGAGGTGGGTGAAGGGATGATTTGGTTGGGCTGCTTCTGCCTCAGTTTCCTTATCTGCTTCTGCTGCTGGAGGGGCTACAAGTTCTCCTGTGTGGGGCATTAGCATCCTGGGGTGCTGCATGACAATCAACAGCAATCTTTAAGTGAGAAGCCCTGCTAGGCCAAAGTGATTAATTTTTAATAGGCCAGCCTGTGTGCAAATGGCTTCTTTTAGTAAGATGCATTAACTGTCAAGCCACAAATAGACATCTGTCACACTGGCTTTCAAGGGGAAATCTGGTGGTACCCTAGAACAGTGACTCTCAGACCTGCTACAGGCTGGAAGCACCTGGGGAACTTAAAAAAAAATCCTGACGTTCAGGCCCCCTGCTATGCCAATCCCATCAGAATTGGGGGTGGCGGGGGCGGGGGCCAGCATCCCTAGAGGTCTTGGGTTCACCTGCTTTGGAAAGGTAAGTAGTATTTTCATGGTTCCTGAATGAGTACAGGTTTCTATTTCTACCTCCCCTCAGGATGAGATAAATCCTTGAGTAGCCACAGAGGTTTTCCCCAGATGGCTGAACCATAGGAAGTAAAAATTTACTGAAAAATCACTGATCATAGTAATAGCTATCGTTTATTGAGAAATTATGAAGTGCCAGGCACTGTGCCAAGTACTGCTTTATTAATAGTGCATTTAATTATGAAATTGATCCTGTGAAACAGGTAGAGAGAGGGGGCTAACCTGAGCAAGATCAAATTAACTAATAATTGGTAGAGCTGAGATCCGATCCCAGCAGTGAGCAACACAAAGTCCCTGTAATCATGGAAGGCACACTTTGGATGGAAAGACAGCTGAACAAACAAATGTATGATATGTCTAGTGGAGATAAATGCAAGGAATGGAAATAAAGCAGGGTAAGGAGATAGAGAGTGATGGGGTGGGTGGTCCGGAAAGGCCTCTCATATAAGGGGACATTTGAGCAGAGACTAGAGTGAGTCAAGGGGTGAGCCATGTGGCCATGCGGTAGAAGAAATGAGACGTTTGTCTGCGAGTCCCAAGCCTCCCCTTTCTGTCCCCCACCTCTTCCCCCGAGGAGGGTGGAACCTTTCTCCTCCTTCCTAGCAAACTTTCCTCTCAGCTCCCTTATTAACATCCAGGTATATAACTGAGAGCATATTAGAGAGGTGAGGGCATATTTGTTGACATCCACTCTGTACAAGGGATTTTGCCAGCAGTAGCTCAGCTCACCTCCTGAGAACCCTGTTGAAGGTAAGTGTTTATTTTTCATTTTACATTTGGGGATATTACTGCAGGACCCTCCCTCTGGCTTAACTGGCAAGGCTTTGTGTTCACACGGCATCCTGGACCCCTTCATCTAACTTCATAACTCTATAGCAGGGGCAGCAGTGAGGGCTCCTGAAGGCAAGAGCCAGTTGTTTCCCCCCTGTCTGCCATGCACCCCTGTACAGGATAGGTGCTCACTTACAATCAGGTGAACGAATGGAGTAAAAACGTTGAGCTAAAGGAATGATTGATATGCCCAGAACTGACCACCAGTCTGGAGAAAATTAGTTTGAAGTTTAATTGCCATGTAAAAATCTCAGGACAAAGGTAATGTCTGTGCTCAAGTCTAGCCCTCTGCCATGTGGGGTATGGGTCCGGCTTTCTATTGAACATGCTCTTTGTGCTACTGTGTGGAAACAAGACCCCTCACGCTGTTAATCTTGCCTGGGACCAACCTGGAGGTCAGACTCAGAGCTTTATTGCACCCCTCCACACCTCTACCCTCAAAAAGAAAGAAAGAAAATGTGAGTCCAAAAGCACTTTTGAGAAATGGGTAATAATAACGGCCACCTACCAGGTGCTGACCATGCACTAGGGGTGCTCCTCACCCTCTGTCTCCTTCCATTTGGTCATCATGATGCTCTCCCAGGGTGGCTGCTGTCATTGTCCCTGCTCCACAGAAGAGGATGCAGAGGCAGGGAGGGTAATGACACAGCATAGGCCAACATCACAGTCCTCCATTAGGCCTCCAGGCCCCAAAGTTCCCCTCCGATTCCAGCCTCTTCACAGCTGCTCCCACCCCACAGGACTGGAACTCTCCCCAGTTTGACTTGTAGAGAACACTCAGAAGAACAAAAGGAACTTCCCTGACTTCTCCCTTCTCAGAAGGCTCTGGAATGTGACCCACAACTGTTGCGGGAAGTCAGGGACCCTGAACGGAGGGACTGGCTGAAGCTGCAGCAGAAGAACATAAACTGTGAACATTTCATGGACATTTATTAGTTCCCAAAATTAATACTTTTATAATTTCTTACGCCTGTCTTTACTGTAATCTCTGAACATAAATTGTGAAGATTTCATAGACATTTATCACTTCCCCAATCAATACTCTCATAATTTATTATGCCTGTCTTTAATCTCTTAATCCCATCATCTTCGTAAGCTGAGGATATATGTCACCTCAGGACCCTGTGATGATTGTGTTAACTGTACAAATTGTAAAACATGTGTTTGAGCAATATGAAATCAGTGCACCCTGAAAAAGAACAGAATAACAGCGATTTTCAGGGAACAAGGGAGATAACCATAAGGTCTGACTGCCTGTAGGGTCGGGCAGAATAGAGCCATGTTTTTTTCTTGCAGGGAGCCTATAGACTGACTTGTGAGTAGGAGAAATATCACTAAATTCTTTTCCCAGCAAGGAATATTAATAATTGATAACCCCGGGGAAGGAATGCATTCCCAGAGGTAGGTCTATAAACATCTGCTCTGAGAGTGTTTGTCTTATGTGGTTGAGATAAGGGATGAAATATGCCCTGGTCTCCTGCAGTGCCCTCAGGCTTACTAGGATTGGGAAATTCCAGCCTGCCAAATTCTAGTCAGACCAGTTGTCTACTCTCAAACCCTGTTTCCTGTTAAGATGTTTATCAAGACAATGAGTGCTCAGCAGGACACGGACCCTCATCAGTAATTCTAATTTCACCCTTGCCTTGTGATCTTCCTCTGCCCTCTGCCTTGTGATCTTTTATTGTCCTTTGAAGCATGTGATCTCTGTGACCCACTCCCTATTCGTACACCCCTCCCTTTTTTTTTCTTTTGTTTCTGAGATGAAGTCTCGCTCTGTCACCCAGGCTGGAGTGCAGTGGTGCACTCTTGGCTCACTGCAAGCTCTGCCTCCTGGGATCATGTCATTCTCCTGCCTCAGCCTCCCGAATAGCTGGGACTACAGGCACCTGCCGCTATGCCCAGCTAATTTTTTGTATTTTTAGTAGAGACGGGGTTTCACCATCTTAGCCAAGATGGTCTTGATCACCTGACCTTGTGATCCACCTGCTTGGCCTTCCAAAGTGCTGGGATTACAGGTGTGAGCCACCATGCCCAGCCACCCCTCCCCTTTTGAAATCCCTAATAAAAACTTGCTGGTTTTGCAGCTCGGGGTCGCCATCATGGTCCTACCAATATGTGATGACACTCCTGGAGGCCCAACTGTAAAATTTCTCTCTTTGTACTCTTTCTCTTTATTTCTCAGACCAGTTGACACTTAGGGAAAATAGAAAGAACCTATGTTGAAATATTGGGGGCTGGTTCCTCCGATATACAACCCTTGTGATGCAATCAGTAGACTAAGAGAAATAAGAGAGAGACACACATCATCATCTTGCTTTTTTTTTTGGAGACAGGGTCTCACTTTGTCACCCAGGCTAAAGTGCAGTGTCTTGATGTTCTGGGTTCAAGAAATCCTCCTGCCTCCCAAGTAGCTGGGACTACAGGCACACAGCACCATGCCTGGCTAATTTTTGTATTTTCTGTAGAGACAGAGTTTCACCATGTTGGCCAGCTGGTCTTGAACTCCTGAGCTCAAACACTGCACCCACCTCAGCCTCCCAAAGTGCTAGGATTACAGGCATGAGACACTGTGCCTGGCCTTTCTTTTTTCTACTGATGTAGGATGAGGTAGAACTTAGATAGGTCTGGACGGCGTGACAGATTTTGGAGTCTCCAGGCAGATTCATTATACAGATGGTGTGGGAGGGAATGGAATGGGCCCTAGAGAGCTTACCTAAAGTTTTAAAAGTCTCTCTGTCACAGGGTCTACCTGGAAAGGGCAGGTGTGGGGAAGGAGGAGGCTCCTGGTGGTCCAGCCTAAATGTAGGCAGGAAGTAGCTTCCTGCGGAATATTGGGGATGCCCTGCTCCTCCTGAACTTGACCACCTGCCTGTCTGGGTGTGGAAGTCTCACCTACAGAGTCGCTGTTTTTAGTTAAGGTATTAAGGTAATGTTTCCTGAAATGAATTCATATCCGAAGATGTTAATAGCTAGCAGGGGAGATAGGATGTGTGCCCAAACACCCTTGGGACAGGCTGGCAACAACCAATGAAGCTTATTTATAAAGTCTCAGAATCTTCTAGATGGGGACTTAGTATGTAGCACTTGTCAAACCTCTGTGACCACTTATCCACTTTTTTCTAGGTGCATCATGGCGACCAGTCTTTCTCAGGACAGGCTGTGAGGAATGCTGGGTAAGGTCCCTGTCAACACATCAATTCGATACCTGGGAGAGGAAACATACTGACCTGTTAAGCCCACTGTCTTCTGTTAGCAAGACTCATGTCATGGCACCTGCTGAATGCTCTGTGTGAATGGAGGCACACTGCCTCCCCCACTTATCCCAAGAGCCCCTGAGTGCTGGGACCTCTTGGTGTGCCCGGTGCCTGCAGATGGAAGATGCTGAAGGCAGGTGGCTGCATGTTATAAAAGCCATTAGAAATGCCAGCTACTTTCACTCCACAGAGGCTCTGGCCCCTAGGAAAAGCAGGGATGTTTTGTTTAGGAAAGGGAGGCTGGGCAAGGTGGGGAGTGCAGGTTACTGGAGGAAGGAGGTGCCTACTGGATGAGTAGCACTGAGACCACTGCCCAGGCTGGCCAGGCAGGGAAGAAGTACAGGCAGCAGGGATGGAGGAGGGGAGTGAGCATGGGGAGGGGGGCAGCAGAAAGGCATTGAGATCAACTCAAGAGGGGTCTCCAGAGTTGCTTCTGTTAGGGTCCAAATCCAACTCTTGGCTCCGTAACCCTGTCTGACCCTGACTTTGGGAAGGGTCTTTTTGGATCACACTATTCATAGGGAACCACATCTTTTCTGCAGAAACTCTTCTATTCTGGGAAAACCTGCAAGTTGCAGGCAGGTATACCACTTTTTAAGTGCCCACATGCTGGGAAGCAGCTCTGGGTCACCTGTTCCAGAGAATTACAGTCTCATTTCAGATGCTCTTTTAACAGGCCTTTATAAAGTGTTTCCAGTAGGTCCAGCCCTGTTTGTGGTACTCTGAATCAGGGGACTGTCTTCAGGGAGCTTACACTCCAGCTCTGGGCAGTAAGTATGCTGGTTCCACTGCAAAGACTATCATGAAACCAGGGCACAGTCAACACTAGATGAGGGCAGGAAGATGGGGCAGTCACTGTATGAAGAAGGAAACAGAAAAGGGGCCAGGGTGGATCCTGGTTTGGGGAGCCTCTTAAAAATACAAAATCATGAACACAAAATTACGTATCAAAGTGAATATTTATGTTTAATCAGAAAATGAACTGCAGCAAATTAAAAATTATAAAAAGCTGGCAAATACTACAAAAACCACACAATTCATAAAAATAACATTTTTACTAATTAGCTGCTTGGCAGACTGCAGGTAGCAAATGTAAACATGCTGCATGATCTCTGATTTTCTCTTCTGTGACAATTTTGTAATATGATTCTTTATTTTTTTAAGAGATAGGGTCTTGCTATGTTGCCCAGGCTAGATTCAAACTTCTGGGCTCAAGTGATCCTCTGACCTCAGGCTCCTGAGTAGCTGGGACTACAGGCATACACCATCACGCCCAGCTTGAAAGATAACTCAGTCTTTGAAAGTTAGATAGTTAAAAAGATAACTAAGTCTTTCTTCTAGTGTGGTTGATACTTTAGGATGGTTGATTTTTATTTATTTTTATTTTTTTGAGACAGAGTCTCTCTCCATCACCCAGGCTGGAGTGTAGTAGTGTGATCTCGGCTCACTGCAACCTCTGCCTCCTGGGCTCAAGCAATCTTCCCACCTCAGCCTTTCCAGTAGCTGGGAACACAGGCATGTACCACCGTGCCCAGCTATTTTTTTCTATTTTTAGTAGAGACGGAGTTTCAGTATGTTGCCCAGGCTGGTCTCAAACTCCTGAGCTCAAGCGATTCGATCCACCTGCCATGGCCTCCCAAAGTGTTGGGATTACAGGCATGAGCCACCATGCCCAGCCTAGTATGGCTGGCTGATATTTATAAATTCTTTTACCTTAGAAGTTTTCTGGATTTTCAAATTTGGGAAATAATTCTATTTAGTGTTCTTTTGTACATGACCTATAAGATTTGGGGGGCATTTCCAATTTTCTTATGTTGTGACTCAACTTCTATTCTCTTTGAATTAATGACACTCATTAACCAAGTTGTTGATGATGTCCTAGTTGCAGTCACATGTAATGAGTTGTAGGGTGGGCCCTGTTTGCATGAGGACCTCGTGAGTGATTCTAGAAATCCTTAGCAGGAAGGAAAGTCTGAATGGCGATAGCCCATTTGCTAACAGACTGCTCTCAAAATAACTTACTTTGTGAATATTACAAAAACACATGACCATGTGAACACAAGGTTAGGGTCCCTCCCAGGGCCTTGGTCAGGGTTATGCAAAGGAGAGACCTTGGGGTTAAGTTTCATGGACTCCACGGTAAATCTGGCCCTGACCAGAGTAAACTGGGCAAAAGAAGAGGGGGCCAAGGAGGATGGGGGTAAGGATGGGGGTGGGGGTGTCTTGTTAGAGTTTAAGCTTGGAAAGCAGAAACATATTCTAGGAACCTTCTTTGAAGTAATCCATGGTAGGGGCCATGTTCTAATCGGCGGAGGAAAATCATCTCGAGGCTGGTCATCCCAGAGAGTTTGCAAAGAGGCCCCGGGTATTCCTTAGAGGAGGGAATGCATGTGGGGCATGGCTGTGGGGGGAGCTGGCGTGGTTTTGAAAGGTGTTTCTGTCCTTCACCTAAACAAGCTGGTGAGAATTTCGGCCACCAGAAAAGGTTTGATTTCCTCCTTTGTCACCTTACTCTCTTAAATTCCTTTACCAAGGGCCAAAACCCACGGTTGCAACTTTGAGTGGAATAGCTAGAGAAGCAAATTCCCTGTCCCCCGCCCCCAACTCCCACCTAGAGAATCTGCAGGGATTTTCTCCTTCACACTTAGCAATGCATCCTAGAGGGTTTTGAAGAGCTGAGGAAGGAAGGAGAATGCAAATATCCCAGACACTTGGAGGGAGGTGTGGCTCTAGGAGGGGACGAGGCACAGGAGGTGGGTATGGGCTCTGAAGATAAAGTCTGCCTGCTTTAGATAAAGATAAAACTGCTTCACAGCTTTCCACAACCCTGCTTGGTGGGTCCTGCCCACCCTCAGCAGATGGGTTCACAGAAGAGTGCTACTGTTTGCGTCACTGTTAATCACACAGAGCTGCCAGTGAATTTGGTTTGCAAAACTGAAATACATGCAACAGTTGATGTGTGCACTGTAGCTAGCTCACTTTCACAGCTGTAGAGTATTCCAGTGTATTTATATGGAGAGTTTGTCAAGAGGGACTAGGTATTTTGTTGTTGTTGTTGTTAGATTTACTTCTAACTGCCTGATATATATGATATAACATAAAGAATTTGGCTGGTCTTTATTCTCAGTTCCTAGAGGAAGCTTCTAAACCCTTGGAATTGCCTGAGTGATAGGAGTGTCTGTTATTAATGGTAGGCTCCTGGAACCATAGATGCTAATGAGGCAACTCATGGTTGGTCCCTAGATGGCTTCAGCATGGGGATGACTGTGATTAGCGAGCTGGGGCTTTGAGCCACATGATACCAGCCCAACTTCCAGGGGTGGAGAGGGGCTGGAGGTTGAGTTCAGTTAGGTGGCCAATGATTCAATCAATCATGCCTAGATAATGAACCCAACTCCTACCCTCCCCCAAAAACTCTGGGCACTGAAGCTCAAGTGAGCTTCCCTGGTTGATGATACATACCCATGTGCCAAGAAGGTGACATGTCCTGAGAGCACAGAAACTTCACATTTGGGACCTTCCCGGACCTCATCCTCTAGGTCTCTTCTTTTGACTGGTCCTGACTTGAATCCTTTGTAATAAAACTATAATAATAAATACAGGGCTTTTCTGAGTTCTGGGAACCAGTCAAGTGAATGATTAAATCCAACGGAAGATGAGAATCTCCAAATCGGTAGCTCTTGGGTCAGATGTGCAGGTGACCTAGGGACCCCTGGGCTTGTTGCAACTGACTGAGGTGAGAGCACCCTTGTGTGGGACTGCTGTTAACCAGAGTTAACTTTGCCCTAACTGTGAGTTAGAACTTAATTGATAAATTGCCAAATATTATTTGCTTGCTATTATAAATGGTATACTATTTATGTTTTTTGCTTTTAGCCCCCAGTGTACAGAAATTAAATTGATTTTTGTATATTGATCTTATATTTAGCAATATTGCTAAAGTCTTTTTATTAAGTCATTAATTTGGTTGGGTTTTATTTAAACAATCAAATCATCTGTGAATAACAACAGCCTTGTTTTATTTTGCTTGCTGGGACCACTAGTGCAATGACACACTGAGAAATAGTGAACACCTTTATGTGTTCCTGGTTTTAAAGAAAAAGCTTTCAACATTTCATTGTTAAACATAATACTGTAGAAGGTTTTTGGTAGAAACCATTTTTTTGGATGAGGGTAGTTCTTTTATTCCTTTTATATCATTCACAGATACTGAATTTGCTAGAATGCTTTTTCTGCATCTGTTGAGATGATCATGGGGTCTTTTTTTCCTCCTTTAATTTGTTTCTGGTAAGTCAAAATAATATATTTTTCTAATGTTAAACCAACTTTGCATTTCTAATATGAGTTCAATTTGGATATATTTTATATATTACTCAATTTTTATTTATTTATTTTTGAGACAGAGTCTCGCTCTGTTGCCCAGGCTGGAGTGCAGTGGCATGATCTTGGCTCACTGCAGCCTCTGCCTCTTGGGTTCAAGTGATTCTTCTGCCTCAGCCTCCCAGGTAGCTGGGATTACAGGTGCGTACCACCACACCTAGCTAATGTTTGTATTTTTAGTAGAGACAAGATTTTACCATGTTTGCCAGGCTCAAACTCCTGGCCTCAGGTGATCTGCCTGCTTCATCCTCCCAAAGTGCTGGGATTACAGGTGTGAGCCACTGCGCTTGGCTATATTACTGAATTTTGTTTGTCAATATTGTTTTTGGGGCTTTTGCAAATATATTCTCATAAGTGAGACTGGCCTGCAGTTTTCCTTTTTCATATTACACTTGTCTGGTTTTGGTACCAAGGCTATAATGCAGGGAGGTAGAAGCTTTTTTTCTATTTTCTATTATTTGTTAATTAAAAGTCTGGTTGAAGTTGATAACACTATTGGACATGAGGTTTTCTTTCTGAGAAGTTTTAGCTACTGATTCAATTTTAGTAGTGACTGCATTATTTAGGTGTTTTATTTCTCGTTTAGTCAATTTGATGATATATTTTTCTAAGAATTTGTTTCATGTAATTAACAAAAAATACAAGGACATATTTATTTTATATACTTAGATATGTTTGATAAATATGTATTTATTTAATAAATGAATATTTATGAGCATGGAGTTCATGGTATTCCCATAGTTTTGAGTCTCTGTTGTGTCTGTAGTTATGTTCCTTGATAATTTAGGGCTGTTTGAATGCCTCTGGTTCTAGAGGACCCCTGGTTACTCAGTAGAAGGCATAATACGCTGCAGCTTTGTTGAATTGCAGCCCATTTGATTTTATTTGATGTTGATCAACGATGGTCATAACAGGAGTATTTGGGGTAGGGCTGAGAAATGTAATCTAGTCCTGGGCTGGGTTTCTTCATTATTCCTTCAGTAGAATGAAAGCCACGATCAGCTGCCACTTTGAGGGAAAAGAGTATCACTGTTGCCTAAGGAGATGATTTTGTAGGCTTACAACAGTTCAGTATTTCCTAGAGTGACCGGGAATAAGGGCGATCTTCTCTAATTGAAGTGAGTAAAGAAGGCCTTGACAAGCCCATTCCACAAGTCAGTCTGGAAAACCACAGGCCCTAAGGAGCAGCTGATAGGAGCACTTGGGCCGGTGAAACATCCAAGCTACCTGGGGACCCTTGGGCATCTCTATCTCCAGATGCTGAGCACGGCTCTGTACTGGTAGGCCCAGGCTCAGGGGTGACTGATGTTATTCGGCTTCCTACCTTCCCCTCTGTGGCCCAAGTGACAGCTTCCCCTGTCCCCTGCCCATTTAGATATTTTAGTATGTGGTTAAAAACCTCAGAGGCTGTGGATCTGATCATCTGCCTCCTTCTCTAAAAAAGACGTTATAGTCATTTCAGTCAAGTCTCTCATTTTGCTGAACAGGAACTAATCATCACCATCCCCAAAAACAGCAGTATCACTAAAAGCACTTACACTAGGCCTGCCAAACACTGTGTTACCACTTTACAACAAAAATCTCAATGAATACGTCTATTGAAATATTAATGTAGCAAATATCTATGGAGCTTGAGCTTCTACTCTGCTCCAGGTACCTTTCTGGGTGCTGGGACCGAGCAGTGAACCAAGCAGAGAAGCTCCCATTCCGTGGCACCCATATGCTACCCCGGTAGGTTTGGTATTCTTATTCCTATTTTACAGATGAGTAAAGTCAGGCTTGGGAAAGAGAAGGTGAGAGTGGCTACTTAGGTGTGAAAGCTGTGAATAAACCCAGGTTTTGTTTTGAACAGCTATGCTATGCTCTACATCAGCAATTCTCAACGTTAGGCATGCATCAGGACCCCCCTGGGGAGCCTGCTAAAACTCATTGCTGGCCTCACCCCCAGAGTGTCTGATTCAGCAAGTCTCAGGTGTGGCCAGACAATCTGCATGTGTAATGAGTTCCCAGGGGATGCTGATGCCGCTGGTCTGGGCACCACACATTGAGAACTGCTGTCCTGCACCACGGAACCAAGTCCCTGCGCCCTCCCTCCTGCCTCTTTCAGGCCCCACTTTTTTCTCGCTCCAGGTGCTCCAGTGCTGTGTCTCTCCTCCAAATGTGTGCAAGGGACCCCATACCAGGAAGACTCCCTGTATGTCCCGGGACCTCAACCCCACTGCCATCAGCTGGTGTTGGTGTGTGCTGCCGTCACCATCTGTCTGTGTGCATAATTACCTTAATTAAATAGGTTCTCACATAGAATCCGTGTAAACAAGTTACGCTGCTGAAAAGGGCGGTTCCTGCACCTGATTTCTCAGGCTGTATTAGGAGCAACACACATCAGTCACACCAGCTGAGGCTCTGGCTTTCAGCCGGAAGATGACGGGGTTCTCTGGGCTCGCATTCAGGATGAGCGCTGTGCGGATCCTCTCAGCCCTGCAGGTTCTGCTGCCTTTTTCGTTGCCTCTTTCCAAGGAAGCCCGTGCTACTTGCTCCTCAGCCAATTGTGTCTCAAGTATAGGAGCTGCGGCCCACCTCAAAATTGGGACCTCACTGGCTGTATCCCCAACAGTGCTCAGCTCAGTGGGTCCCTAGGGCAGAAGCAGCTGTTTTGAGGCACTCAGGACTGATGCTGTTACGGTGTCCCTGTCCTGTATGCAATTCAAGTAAAAGCAATACACACCATAAAATAAGTGTAAGGGAGTCCAACAAAGGTCAAATTTTCTTCCCACAATGACTATTTGATTTTTTTAATAGCAAATATCAAATTCTTTAAAAATCCTTCTAGAATGTCCTGGCTCTGACGGTGCCCTGATTCTTGGGTGCTCCAACACCGGGTAAGGGTGTACACAGTGCAGGGTCAACAGTTTCGTTTGCTTTTTGTTTTTGTTTTTTTTTTTTTATCAGGGGAGCCTGGCTCTCATCTCGCCCACTGCATCCTGCAGTGCCCTGCCGATGGGGATCCCTTGAATGCTGTGCTGAAAACACAAGCTCTGGGGACCGGGTTCAAATCCTGAGCCAGCAACTTATTTGCTGGTGACTTAAAGCAACTTTCTTAACCTCTCTGAGCCTCAGTTTCCTCATCTGCATAATGGAGCCAATGTCTACTTCATAGGGTTGTTGTCAGGATGAAACAGAAAATGTAGGAGAAGCTCCCAGCTCTGAATAGATATGACCGTGCCCTCCCTTTCGCAATCTCCATTTTGATAGAGACTTTGATGGTTTCCTCTTGCTTGTTCTATTTTGTCCAGACCCCGCAGCCTTACTTCTCAGGTGCTCCCTCTGCCTCCCTCCTCATCCTACGCAGCCTTCTCACTCTCGGCTCCCCAGGCACTCTCTCTACTGCACGTGTGGCATCCACCACCTTCTCTCTTGCCATCACCCTCACCTGGAGTGCCTCCTCCTCCCTCCCTCTTTAAATCTTGACAACCCACAAGTCTCACGTAAAGCGCCCCATCCTCGGAATACCCTCCAGCTCCAAATGATCTCTTATATAGGGGAAAAGAGGGCTAGAAATGTAGGAAGAGAAAGGAAAGTGTTCCACACAAGACCCAGTCGTTATCACCCGCTTCACACTGACTATACATGCCACTTTCCCTGATGTGCTAAGATTTGAGTCTATGTTCTTTTTTTTTAAGATGGAACCTTGACCTAGGCCAGGGTGCAGTGGCACGATCTTGGCTCACAGCAACCTCCGCCTCCTGGGTTCAAATGATTCTCCTGCCTCAGCCTCCTGAGTAGCTGGAATTACAGTTGTGTGCCACCATACTCGGCTTTTATATTTTCAGTAGAGACGGGGTTTCACCATGTTGACCAGGCTGGTCTTGAACTCCTGACCTCAAGTGATCTGCCCACTTCGGCCTCCCAAAGTGCTGGGATTATAGGCGTGAGCCACCGTGCCCAGCCTCAATCTATGTTCTTGTCTTTCCGGTTCAATCATCAGCTTCTGACAGGCAGGGAGCAACAGTGATAATAATAAACACTGCCAGTTATCAGGCACTTACCATTTAGGGTTATTTAATGCTTAGAGTGGCCAGGTGAAGAAGTAAAAATATAATTTCCCTCCTACAATACCCAGCACAGACTTTTCACAGTCAGTAAGCATCTGTTAATGGTGACAGTGGTGATGGAGTAATAACTAACATCTGGATGCCTCTTTGTTCTCTCCTCTCTCACCGAGGGTGGTGTGGATGCAGAGTAAGGCAGCAGGGAGACCTGGAGGTTGGCAAAGAGACGAGCAGGTCCCGAACTTCCTGGATGAACAAGTGGCCACCTCTGTGGGGTCACCAAAGGCCTCTCTACTCAAACAACTTCCTGGGGGCCTGTCATGGGCCTGATATTCCCACATTAAGAATAAATTATTTGAGTTAATATTCTGGGTGTGCCAGAATGACATCTGTCATTCATTCAGTAAGTATTAATTACTCACAGCTGGGGAGATACAGCCATAAGCCCACCATAAATAGCTTAACATAGGGCTCTGGTGGATGGAGAAGATACGAGAGAAGATAAACATGCTTTCTTATTGGAGTTCATTTGGGAGTTTGCCATTCGTCTCTCAGCAGGACTTTGAGAGAACAGGACACCAGCCAGGGGACTTTTGAGGTGAGGGAGGACGTGTTTGGCCCATGGGACAGGGATTGTAAAGGGCAGTAATGGCCCTGGGTGGCCTGAGGAACCCACGTGCATGGAGGAGGGAGGAGGGAGGCTGAGAATCATCTGGGGCTGTCCTCAGAGAATCTGTGTCCAGCAAGACTGTGGCATCCTTGGGGGAGGTCATTCTGATGGCCAAGTTTTTCAGAGAACAGCAGATTTACCCCAGTATGCGCACAGCCCATGACTTTCTTCGGATTTTAGTCATTTTGGATAGAAATGTTCTCAGAATAGCACCTGTTTGATTTTCCCCATCCCAAGTCTCTTTCAGATAAATACTGAACACTTCTCACTGAATCAGAGGCAGGAAGCCACAGCCCTGTGCATGAGCCTTCTCTGCATCCCACAGCAGCTCCTGCAGCCCTCCTGTGTCCCTGGGGCAGAACCCTGGGGATCCAAGGAACAGGGTTTGAAAATGTGTGTGGTGGAAAATGCATTGAGCCTCAAGTCAGAAGTCCTGGAGTCAAGCCCAGATCTACCACTCCCTCGTTTCATAAGCCCAGGCAAGTCTCTTAGCCACTCTAGGCCTTAGTTTTTCTCTCTATAAAATAATATGCACCCTTCCTATACCACAGGATTACCATGGGAATCCAATGGTAAGCAAACACGTGGAAACAAGCCCACCAAAAGCACATGCACGCTTGAAAGCACGACTCCACCCAGAGGCTACTATCATTCACACAACTGGCTGCTTAAAATTGACCATAATTTAATATCCTTCTACAGGGTCAAGATTCGAGCACCAGTGATGATTCGGGTCCTCACATAGTGCGGCACTCAGAAGTCGAAGGGCGGAAGAAACCCCTCGAAAGAGCCAGAGCGCTGTGACTCTTCGTGAATTCTTAGTCTGCCTTTATTCTTTTTTCTGTCTCCTTACTTGTCAGACTGTCAGCTGTCACTGCTCTCTGCTTGGTGTGCCTGTTGAGTCCCTAGTTTGCTGCTTGTAATCTGCTGTGGATTTGACAAACACATGATAAAGTTTATTACAATTGTGTATAAAGTGAAGGCACACAGGCACAGGTAAAATGTATTCACTTTGCGTGTCAACTATGCACTATCTTTTCTTTTGAGATAGAGTCTCGCTGTGTTGCCCAGGCTGGAGTGCAGTGGCACTATCATGGCTCACTGCAACCTCTGCCTCCCGGGTTCAAGTGATTCTCCTGCCTCAGCCTCCTGAGTAGCTGGGATTACCATTGTGCGCCACCATGCCAGGCTACTTTTTAGTAGAGACAGGGTTTCACCATGTTGGCCAGGCTGGTTTCGAACTCGTGGCCTCAAGTGATCCACCCATCTCAGTCTCCCAAAGTGCTGGGATTATTTAACCCCTTAGGATCTTTTTCACTTCTGCTTTGCCTGTGGTTCAGATGGATGACCCTGCAAAATGGAGGAGCTGCTGTCCTCACTCATGAGTTCAAACCCGGACTCTACTGGGAAACCGGCCGCCATCCCTAACTTGGTGCTCTCCTGCCTGGGGACCCTATAAGAGGACACAATCAAAGCTGGAGCTGATGGAAACAGGTGTCATTATTCCAAGTTCTCCAACCCCAGCTTCTAGCCTGCTTTGGCCCTTTTGTTTTCCTTCCTCCCACAGGCCCCTAGCTCTGTCCCACCAAGTAATAAGAGCTGCAAACAGCTCATATTTATCGAGGGCCCTCTCCCTGCCCGGCACTATGCTAAGCACTTCACATTCTTTATCTCATTTAGTCCTTAAAACAACCCTATAAAATCAACACTGTTGTTTCCTTTTTATAGGTCAGAAAACTGAGCTTAGACAGGTATATATAGCTTGCCTAAGGTCACATAATTCTTAAGGAACAGAACCAGGGCTTGTCCCTGCTACTCTCCAGCATTATTTCCCCTGGGCTCTCAACAGTGAATCTAAGGCCCTGCTCGATCCTGAATGTTGAAATTCTGTCCTACAAAGAGTGTAGTGGCCTGCACTAGAGATCTCATATGCACCATTTGGTCCATGGAGAATGAAGGCCAATTTCCTCCAGAGGGCAGGGAGAGGCCCTGCATGGAGCTTCTGGGTGAGAATGCCCAGGACCTGGGCTACAGGCCGACAACGGTGAGGCAGTGTGGCTTCTGGGGCAACAGCAGAAGGGTTGTTCAAAAAACACTGCTCCACCTGCTACCTGATGCCTGAACATTCTTTTACCTGGAAAGGGATTCAACCTCCCTTTTCATAATCCAAAATAAAACTTAAAATGTAGACATTTTAAGCTATGTGACCCTGAATTACATTCATACTAAAGTGTAAAGGCTGGCACCAGCTCCCTTTTTAAGATCTATCAAAGAGTTTTGAAAGAAGGTGGATGTGAGGGAGGATGGGAAAGGAGATGGGGGTAACCAAAGTGTAGATCTGAGTGCTAAGGTGGGGAAGGGGTAGAGAGATGGGAGACTGGGAGATTACAAGAAAAGATGCCGCTGTCTCTGCAGTTTTGGCTAAAACCAGTCCTGGCTGCAGATACACTCATTCTCTTGACAAACTACTGGAGCTGCTCCCTTGACAAAGGTGCACTGGGCCAGAGCCTGTGGAAAATCTTAGGCAAAACCTGAAAATGACGAGCTATTTTGCAAAGGAATTCTCTCCAGGCTAAATATCTCTTTTCCATATGCCCTGACTTGAGAATGATTGGTTCTGGAAAACTGCCTCAACTTGGATGTCATATGGGCATTTAAATGACCACATGTATGTGTGTAGGAACTGTATCGACACAGACTAGGTACCCACAATATACCCCAGGATTTGTTAAGTTGAATGACATGGGTCTTCACGATCTTTACGTTTTCTTATCAAAAAGCAAAACATGTCAAATTTCAACTGAGCACGAATTCTTCCTTTGTGCCTCCAGTTAAGTCAGACTCTTGTTCCCACTTCTTTGGTACCTGCCTTTCCTAGGACACGCTTTGCCTTCCTGGCCAGTTCATTTCTGGAGCTTTCATTTTGCCATCTAGCAGGGCAGATTTATATTTAGATTTGTATTTTATGGCCGGGCACGGTGGCTCATGCCTGTAATCCCCACACTCTGGGAGGCCAAGGTGAGCGGATTGCTTGCAATCAAGAGTTTGAGACCGGACTGGACAACCTGGTGAAATCCTGTCTCTACTAAAAAATACAAAATTTAGCCAGGCTTGATGGCACATGCCTGTAGTCCAAGCTACTCGGGAGGCTGAGGTGGGAGGATCACTTGAGCCCAGGAGGCGGGGGTTACAGTGAGCCATGATTGAGCCACTGCACTCCAACCTGGGTGACAGAGCAAGACCCTGTCTGAAAAAAAAAGTCACATTTCAACTGAGCATGAATTCCTTTGTGCCCCCAGTTAAGATAGACTTTTGTTCCTGCCCAACTCTTCGGTACCTGCCCTTCCCAGGACACACTATGCCTTCCTGGCCAGTCCATATTTGGAGGTTTCATTCTGCCATCTAGCAAGGCAGATTTGTATTTTTTAACTGCAAAAGTAGTACAGGTTCATTAAAAAATTTCAATACTTAAAGAAGTACACTTCAGAGTGAATGTCAATTACTCAATTCTCAAGCTACTCCCCACCTCCATTCCCTAAGAGGAATGACAAGTAGGTATAATTCCCGTCTTTCCTTCCCTCTCTCCAAATACAAACACATAGACTTTCTTTTTCCAAAATTGAAATGATTCTATTGCACTTTACTGGAACCTGCTTTTTCTCCTTCATCTATTACAGATGACTTCTCGTATTAGTGTTAAAAGAGCTTTCTAGGCCGGGTGCGGTGGCTCAAGTCTGTAATCCCAGCACTTTGGGAGGCTGAGATGGGCGGATCACGAGGTCAGGAGATCGAGACCATCCTAGCTAACACGGTGAAACCCCGTCTCTACTAAAAAATACAAAAAACTAGCCGGGCGAGGTGGCGGGCGTCTGTAGTCCCAGCTACTCGGGAGGCTGAGGCCGGAGAATGGCATAAACCTGGGAGGCGGAGCTTGCAGTGAGCTGAGATCCGGCCACTGCACTCCAACCTGGGCGACAGAGCGAGACTCCGTCTCAAAAAAAAAAAAGCTTTTTAAATGGTTGCACAGGACAGAATCCCTTTGTCATTTAAAATCTGTTCACAGCTATTTACGTTTTTGTTCTGAATGTCTTGCTCTCCATATGAGTTTGGGTTCTCTAAAACATTTCAGCCAGTGCTAACTCGTGGTATTGAGCTGTTAATAGTAAGATGCTCTTCTGAGAAAGAAACTGATATGGTTTGCATTTAAACTCACACCTGAATCTGAAAGAGTAGGTGTGGGAGTAGGTTAGAAATATAAAAGTTCAACCTGAACGTATCACATTAAAATATGGAGTGCAGCTACCATTTTCCTTTTCTACTATTTGTAAGGAAAAAGCCCTGGAAAGAAGCAAGGCCAGAGCTTCTGGCCAGGAAGGTCACTTCAGTGACTTGTTGAGGCAGGTGAAGGGAGTCCTGCCACCCGGCAGGACAGCGAGCCTTCTGGGGCTCTAGCTCACGTGAGAGACAACAGTCAGCCCCTTCCCCAAACTCTTCCTGCCTGTACTATCCAGATGGGAACCTGGAATCCTGGTATGAGACCTCTAGGACCCCTTTCTAATAAGTATGACCAGATTCTAGGGCCCACAGTATTAATTCCTAAGACACCATTTACAATAAGAGGTTGCACTAGCTCAATCTTCCTAAAGTGTTGTTGTTATTAGATGTTACCTGGTGAATAGGCTTCATGTCAAATTTGGAGAAATCTGAGATACAGTTAAACTGGTTTTTAAATTGCAGGACTTATCAGAGCCTTTATTAGCTTATGTACTTGAGTCTTCAAGAAGAACAGCCCCCCTTTTTAAAAATTTTGTCAAGGTGGGGTCTTGCTATGTTGCCCAACCAAGGTTGGTCTTGAACTCCTGGGCTCAAGCAATTCTCTCAAAGTGCTGGGATTACAGGCGTGAGCTACCGCAACTGGCTGGACAACCTCATTTTTAATCTAGAGGCCCTTGAGGGAAAAGTCAGCAAATATGTGCAGTTTTGTTAACTTGAACATTCTATGACTTAGTCCTCAGTGCTGGTCTCTAAAACATCTATTCCCCCTAGCCGTCTCCTCAAACGTGGAACACCAGCGCACGAGAAGTCAGCATTCCAGGCAGCAGGATGGCTTTTTTTTTTTTTTTTTCTTTTTTTGAGATGGAGTTTCCAAACTCTTGTTGCCCAAGCTGGGGTGCAATGGCACAATCTCAGCTCATTGCAGTCTCCACCTCCTGGGTTCAAGTGATTCTCCTGCCTCAGCTTCTCGAGTAGCTGGGATTACAAGCATGCACCACCACACTTGGCTAATTTTTAATATTTTTAGTAGAGACGGGGTTTCACCATGTTGGCCAGGCTGGTCTCAAACTCCTGACAGGTGATCCACCCGCCTCAGCCTCTCAAAGTGCTGGGAGTACAGGCGTGAGTCACTGCACCCGGCCAGCAGGATAGCTTTATGTGAGCCTCTTTTGCTCTATGAGTCCTAGAAGGGATACGCACTCTTTCTTTTTTTTGTTTCCATAGGTTTTTGGGGAACAGGTGTATTTGGTTACATGAGTAAGTTCTTTCGTGGTGATCTGCGAGATTGTGGTGCACCCATCACTTGAGCGGTATACACTGAACCTGATTTGTAGTGTTTTATCCCTCACCCCCTCCCACCCTTTCCCCAGAGTCCCCAGCGTCCATTGTATCATTCTTATGCCTTTGCATCCTTATAGCTTAGTTCCAACTTATGAGTGAGAACATACAATGTTTAGTTTTCCATTCCTGAGTTACCTCATTTAGAATAATAGTCTCCAGTTCCATCCAGGTTGGGATATACACTGTCTTTCACTAGCAGAATTCATCCACAGATGATTCTCTGTCATCTTGAAATTCTGTGGGAAGCCTCTTTATTCTATTTGCGTTCCTTGAAGAGTCAGAAGCCAGGCAGGTACTTTCATGAGAGGTTAACTCATGTCATGTTCCCCAGTGGGGCCTCCACATGCCTTTTCTGACCTCAGCTCTTTAGAGAAGGCTGACTGCTGTTTGGGGCTCTGGGGAGGGGTCTGGAGCCCAGACATTTCCAGTCTAAAGCAGCTTTTGGGGCTGTCTGTGCCTGGAACACTCGTCTGCAGAACTCAGCACCTTCAAACTCCATCTTTCTTCAGTTGCACTGGCTCCTGCCTCCCTGATCACCCCGGCCCAGCCTTGTCTCTTCAGAGAGCTTTTGCAATCTGCATTTCATTTCTGTAAGCCTTGGCAACCTGCCGCCTCCCCCACCAGACTGTAGCGTCTCGAGGGCAAGGACTCAGTCATTAGATGTCTATACCCCAGAGAAGTGCCAGCACCAAGCTGGGGATGAGGGCGAGGCAGCTGCCCATGATCACCTTTCAGCAGAAGAGGGCAGGGAATGGGTTTAATCATCCGTTCCCAGTACCCAGCCTCGTGCCTGGTCAGTACTGACCTCGCTAAAAGTTAAACCAGGGCTTTCTCTTTTTTTCCTAGGACGCAGGAGACACCTGGAATTAGTCCCTGCCTCCAGTCCCTCCATTAAATCCCTCCAAAATGGAGCAGCTGACGGCATTCTAGTGGCAACACAGGGCCCTCGAGACCACAGGCAAGCAGACACATGGCCCAGAAGGATTTCTGTGGGGCTTTGCTTGTCCTGCCCAAGTGTTTACCCAGCAGAGTGCTCTTCTCGAGGAGCCAGGCAAGGTCACAGAATCCACTGCAGAGTCTCGCTGGGAGTGGGCACTTCAGACCTGGTGCTGATTCAGCTGGAATGGAAGCATCCATTTCCTAAGCAGGTATCTCCCGCTGGCGTGTACCAGGGAAAGAGTGGGGCAGGCCCCTGGGAACTTGCTGGGTGGTACAAAGAGGTCAAGCTGGGCTTTACAATTTTCTACAAAAACTCACAAACTGAGTGAGCTACTTTTGTATAACATAATTGTTTTCAGTTGGGGGCAATTTGGGCCCCCAAGGATATTTGGCAATGTCTAGAGGTATTTTTAGTTGTCATAACTTGAGGGGTAGAGCTACTGGCTTCTAGTAAGTAGAGGCCAAAGATGCTTCTAAATATCCTACCATTGGCCGGGCGTGGTGGCTCATGCCTGTAATCCCAACACTTTGGGAGGCTGAGGCAACAGGATCACTTGAGCCCAGGAGTTCAGGGCCAGCCTAGGCAACGCAGTGAGACCCTGTCTCTATAAAAAATAGAAAAAAAATTAGCCAGGCATGGTGACACGTGATGTTTCCTTTTGGGATGATGAAAATGTTCTAAAATCGGTATGGCAAGAATGAACAACCCTGTGAATATACTAAAAGACACTGAACTGTACAATTTAAATGGGCAAAAGGTGTGTGAATTACATCTCAATAAAGTTATTTTTATCTATGGTTATTTATGTATGTGAATTATATATCATTAAAGCTGTTATATATGTACAGATGTATATAAAACACACACACAATCCTTGGCCGTCTCCATCGGGGCTTTGTGGAAAACACTAGTGGCAGAGTGTAAGGCAGAGAATTTGCCAGGGACCTCAGATCCATCTGCTCTTGCCTCCTTGGTCTAACTGCTCAGCATCTGTGACCTCTGTCCAATCTCTGCTTTCTTCTTCTCTGATCAGCCAAAGTTGAGCAGAAGGAGGCAATACCCTTCTCCTGGATGGCTGTGAGTACCATGTGGGTAAATAACTGACATGGATTTCAGGAAAGTCTCACTTCACATAGCAGACGTGACCACTGGGCTCATGTTGGATGGAGGAAAATCTCAATCTGTTTAAAGGAAGCTACAGGAAGCCAGTCAGCAAGATGAGTGTTGTAACGTGAGCAAGCATCCCTTAGCCATCCAGCAGGGATGAAGTTGTGTCGGTTTGGTTTGCTTAAATCAGGAGCCACATCTGAGAAGAAAATCCACTGTTCAGAAAGGAAGCACCGTAGTAAAGAATATCATGTGGACAAAGTTTTGGTGCTTTTTAGGAAGCAGTTTGGTGCTCTGGCTAAATGAGGATTAAGCAGAAGAGACTTTTTGTTTCAACTTCTGTTGCTGGAAATCTCTCCAAAGAGTTCCCATTCAATCTCCTGCCTGGGTACCTAGCTGCCAGGGAACAGAATTTAATGTTTGATGACTGAGTGACTTCCTTAGCTTCCAGTCTTTCTGAATTTTAGTTCACTATGGTGTGAGGCTATAGGCAGAAGTGTGGAAAGCTGGAGTTACATTTGGCAGCTTGGTCTGCAGAAGGTTCAGAAAAGAAACTAATTTGAAGTTAAACACTAAAGAGCAACAAAACTCCTAACGAGGCTTATTTTTGTTTTGCTGTTCTTTTGTTTATTCCTGAAAGCCGAATCCTGTCTCTACCATCACCGTAGGCGAGTTACTTATGGGGGGGCCTGTCTCAGGGGCTGGCTGATTTCTATGTCCTTACCTGGCTCTCCCATTGTGTGTCTGTGAACCATGGTGCTCTGGCCCCTTGAACCATGGTGCTCTGGCCCCTTGATATTTTGCTCTTTGGCACATGCCACGATCCTATCAGAACTCTGTGAAGGCAGCAGATCAGTGCCACCAAGAAAACAGCAAGCTCCAGAGAGCTGGGTGTACCGAGTGTCAGTATCTGGTGTCATTTGAGAAGATGGCAGGCTTTACAACATTGGATTCTCTTCCCAAACCATCGGAAGGTGTGAAGTAAACAGCACTGGCCTTCCTTGAGAAGGGGGAGGATGCAGGTCATTCCGGGGTGAGGGCTGGCTCGATCTCACAGAGCTTCACATCTGGAATTTGGCGTCTTGGTCTCCAGATGGGTGGCAAGGGAAGATGCCAGGACAGGAGTCCTGCCTGGCTGGATAAGCAATCCCACGGCTGGCTTTATGCCATTCCAGTGCCTCCCACACATGCACTGCTCATTCATTTCTCTACACATTCTTGCAGATGTCAGGAAAGTCTCACTTGGTATAGCAGATGTGTCCACTGGACCCCCATTGGATGAAGGGAAGTTTCCCTCGGCTTAAAGTGCACAAGCTTGAAGGGAACTGCAGGATCTTCCCCACAGCCACGTGTGGGATGCAGGCCTTATTCTCTCTCACTGGACAGCGAGTGAGGAAGCCAAGACCCACTGGGCTGGGCAACTTGCTGGAGGTGGCACAGCTAACACTCAGGAGGCAGGGCTGGAACCCAGGCCCCTGATGCCAGCCAGCTGGCCTTTCTTCCACATTGCTTCTGTGCCTTTAGAAGAAAATTTCCAGGTGGAGAATCCAAGGCACAGGTAGTAGTGTTTGCTCCTGGTCACTTGGTGAGTTGGGAGTAGAATGGAGACTAGAAATCAGATCACCTGAATCTCATGCCAAGGTTTTGTTCCCAAAGGAGTTTTAGCACTGTGTATTTCTGGTGGGCATGGAACATCTACCGTGAGTGCTGTGAGCTAGGAAGCTTAGAGAGGAAACAGGAAAACAAGAAGGGGTAAGAAGAGAAGGAGATGGAGGACAGCCAGGTGAACAAAGCTGGGGCCTGGTACCACCGAAACATGGAAACGTCTGCAGGGCACCTAACACACTGCTCCTGGCCCTCTGGCCTCAATCCCTATCGGTCTGCCTGGAGCCTACTTTTTCATCCTATTTAGGTTCATCCCAGTGCCTTCCCACTGAAGCCTTCTTAGAGTTCCCACGGCTGTTCACCCAGGCCTGCCTTCACCTGTCTTCCTCGGTGGTTGGAGTAATCTGACCTCCCTCCCTTCCCACACAGCCTGCTCTCTGACAGTGGCAGCTGCTGTAATTAATGAATGGATTCAAAGCACAACCCAGTGTGATGAGGAGGCCACGAAGTGTCTTCTCCCCATCTCCCGAAGGCAGAGCTCACCCAAGGGAGTGAAGGGGAATGAAAGCTTTTTTTTTTTTTTTTTGAGTCAGGGGCTTGCTGTCTCACCTAGGCTTGAGTATAGTGGCTTGATCATGGCTCACTGTAGCCTAGAACTCATGGGCTCAGGTGATCCTCCTGCCTCAGCCTCCTGAGTAGTTGGAACTACAGGTGCACGCCACCATGCTCAGCTAATTTATTTTTTATTTTTAGAGAAGGGGTCTTGCTATGTTTCTGAGGCTGGTCTTGAACTCCTGGCCTCAAGCGATCCTCACACCTCAGCCTCCCAAAGCACTAGGATTATAGATGTGAGTCATCATGCCTGGTCAAAGCTCTTCTTAGTTGCAATAACAGAAGCCACTCAAATAAGTTTAAGGAAAAAAGGGGCTCCATCGGGTTATTTAATGGAATCAAGCCCCCAAAAGAGTGAAAACCTTAGCCAGAAAGTGCTTTAGCAACAAGGCACTCCCCTCTCTCTAGTCTGACTTCCCTTCTTTCCTTAGCACCCTCCATCTGCACCACACAACCTGGCTCTCTCTGGCTCGGCAGGTCTCCGTGGTGCCATCTGGTCTGTTCTCAGAGAGAAGGGACCACAAGGAACCACAAGGGTCTGTTCTGAGACCTGACCCACTTCCTGCTGGTCAGGAGTGGGAGCATGGATCGTGATCAGATGCCTTAAGGGGTACATCCAGAGAGAAGCGAGAAAATCTAACCACTGTTAGTCTATGGCTGGACTCCAGCTCCATGCCACCCTATACCCTTTCCATGCCACCCTACACCCAACTGTGTTGCCAGTTCTCCTGCAGCTCTGGGAGGGAGGAAACTTCTCCTTATGGGGCTGAAAGAGCTGTGTGGGTAAATTCCAGTACTCTTAAAAATAATCTGGTCTATATGCTTTCCACTTAAATATTAAACTCTATGAAGGCAGGAACCTTGTCTAAAGTCTTGTGTTTCAGCCTTGTATCTCCAACACCTAGACCATAGTTGGCACTCAAATATTTGTTAATTGAATAAGCATCTTTATTTTAAAACAGCTTCATTGAGGTATAACTAATATACAATAACTACACGTATTTAGCATGCTATTTTGGTAAGTTTTCACACACACACACACACACACCCCATCACCAATAAAAATAATGAACATATTAGGTCAGGAGCAGTAGCTTAAGCTTGTAATCCCAGTACTTTGGGAGGGCGAGGCAGGCGGATCACTTGAGGTCAGGAGTTCGACACTGGCCTGGCCAACATGGTGAGACCCCCGTCTCCACTAAAAAATATAAAAATTAGCTGGGCATGGTGGTGCTTGCCTGTAATCCCAGCGACTTGGGAGGCTGAGGCAGGAGAATTGCTTGAACCCAGGAGGTGGAGGTTGCAGTGAGCTGAGATCGTGCCACTGCACTCCAGCCTGGGCAATGGAGCGAGATTCCATCTCGAAAGAAAAAAAAAAGAACATATTCATCATCCTCAAAGCATTCCTCATTCCTCTTTGTAATCCCTTTCCATCTCTAGGCAACCACTAATTTGTTTTCCATCACTGTAGATTAGTTTGCATTTTCTACAATTTTACATAAATGGAACCACACAGAATTTACTTCATTTATTTCTGTCATCTTTCACTCAGCACAACTATCTTGAGATGCATCTGTAGTGTTGTGAATGGTTTATTCCCTTTTATTGCCCAGTGATGACTCCGTTGTATGGAAAGACCAGTGTTTTCATTTGAATGCTGATGGACATTTGGGTAGCTTCTAGATTTTGGTTATGGAAAAGCTGTAATGAACATTTGTATACAAGTCTTTCTATGAACATATGCTTTCATTTCTCTTGGGTAAATATATAGAAGTGAAATGTATGGATCATATGACAGATTAAGTTTTACTTTTAAAGAAACTGCCAAATCATTTTCCAAAATGGTTATAACATTGATTTTCAAATATTAAATGAAATTTGCATTCCTGGGAGTGTTTTAACACTCTTGGTCAATATGTATTATTTTACATATTTTTGGCTTCAATTTGCTAAAATTTTGTTTAGAATTTTTGCATCTATGTTAATAGAAGATATTAATCTGTCACTTGCTTTTCTTATACAGGTTTTTGTCATGTTTTGCTGTCACAGTAAGGCTTAGAATAAGTTGGGAAGTATTCTCTTCAATTTTGGGGAAAGTTTGTAGAATTGGTATTATTTATTTCCTAAATAGTTGGTAGAATTCACCTATGAAGCTATTTGGACCTGGAGGGTATTTTTTTCTTTGTGGGAAGATTCTAAACTACATATAAAATGTTTTTCTAGATATAAGGATGTTCAAATGATCTCTTAAAATTTTTTTTGAGGTATAATTCACACAATATAAAATTCACCATTTTAAAGTGTACCGTTTAGTGGGTTTTGGTATATTCACAAGGTAATATAATCATCACTACTATCTAATTCCAGAACATTTTCATCGCCCTAACAAAAAACCCCATACCCATTAGCAGTCATGCCCCATTTTCTCCCATTCCTCTGCCCTCGGCACCACTAACCTATTTTCTGTCTCTACGGGTTTGCCTATTCTGTACATTTCATATAAATGGAATCCTACAATATGTGGCCTTTGTGTGACTGGCTTCTTTCACTTAGAATAATGGTTTCAAGGTTCACCCATTATAGCCTGTATCAGTATTTTATTCCTTTCTAAGGCCTGAATAGTCAAAACAATCTTGAAAAAGAACAAAGTTGGAGTATTCACACTTCCTGACTTCAAAACTGACTACAAACTGCAGTAGTCAAGATAGCGTAGTACTAAAATAAGAGATATATATAGAGCAATGAAAAAACGGAGTCTAGAAATAACCCGTACATTTATAGTTAAGTGATATTTGCAAAGGTTCCAAGACAATTCATGGGGAAAAAATAGTGTTTTCAAGAGATGGTGCTGGGATCATTACCTACATGCAAAAGAATGAAGTTGGACCCCCTATCTCATACAATGTATAAAAATCAACTAAAAATGAATCAAAGACCTAAACTGAAGAGCTAAAACTACAAAACTTTAAGAAATCATAGGCATAAATCTTCATGACCTTGGATTAGGCAGTGGTTTCTTAGATATGACACCACAAACAAAAGCAACAAAAGAAAAAGGACATAAACTAGATATCATCAAAATGAAAAACTTTTGTGCTTCAAAGGACAGCATCAAGGAAGTGAAAAAGACAACCCCAAAGAACTTGAGTTGAAAATTTGGGTTGAAATTTTTTTTGCAAATTATCCATCTAATAAGGGACTTACATTTGGAATATTTAAAAAACTTTTATAATTCAATAGTTTAAAAAACCCAATTAAAAATGAACAAAGGATCTAAATAGACAGTTCTCCAAAGAAGATATACTAATGGCCAATTAGCACATGAAAAGATGTTCAACATCATCAGCCATCAGGGAAATGCAAATCAAAACCACACTGAAACACCACTTCATATCCACTAGGAGAGCTAAAATTAAAACGAAAAAACAAAAACAAAAACAAAACCCAGAAAATACCAAGTGTTGGTGAGGCTGTGGATAAATTGAATCCTTATACATTGCTGGTGGGAATGCAAAATAGTGTGGAACCTTTGGAAAACAGTCTGGTAGCTCCTCAAGCAGTAGCACATGA
>NW_012109474.1:3786516-3816267 GCF_000951045.1 Mandrillus leucophaeus | reverse complement strand
CTTCAATTTGCTAAAATTTTGTTTAGAATTTTTGCATCTATGTTAATAGAAGATATTAATCTGTCACTTGCTTTTCTTATACAGGTTTTTGTCATGTTTTGCTGTCACAGTAAGGCTTAGAATAAGTTGGGAAGTATTCTCTTCAATTTTGGGGAAAGTTTGTAGAATTGGTATTATTTATTTCCTAAATAGTTGGTAGAATTCACCTATGAAGCTATTTGGACCTGGAGGGTATTTTTTTCTTTGTGGGAAGATTCTAAACTACATATAAAATGTTTTTCTAGATATAAGGATGTTCAAATGATCTCTTAAAATTTTTTTTGAGGTATAATTCACACAATATAAAATTCACCATTTTAAAGTGTACCGTTTAGTGGGTTTTGGTATATTCACAAGGTAATATAATCATCACTACTATCTAATTCCAGAACATTTTCATCGCCCTAACAAAAAACCCCATACCCATTAGCAGTCATGCCCCATTTTCTCCCATTCCTCTGCCCTCGGCACCACTAACCTATTTTCTGTCTCTACGGGTTTGCCTATTCTGTACATTTCATATAAATGGAATCCTACAATATGTGGCCTTTGTGTGACTGGCTTCTTTCACTTAGAATAATGGTTTCAAGGTTCACCCATTATAGCCTGTATCAGTATTTTATTCCTTTCTAAGGCCTGAATAGTCAAAACAATCTTGAAAAAGAACAAAGTTGGAGTATTCACACTTCCTGACTTCAAAACTGACTACAAACTGCAGTAGTCAAGATAGCGTAGTACTAAAATAAGAGATATATATAGAGCAATGAAAAAACGGAGTCTAGAAATAACCCGTACATTTATAGTTAAGTGATATTTGCAAAGGTTCCAAGACAATTCATGGGGAAAAAATAGTGTTTTCAAGAGATGGTGCTGGGATCATTACCTACATGCAAAAGAATGAAGTTGGACCCCCTATCTCATACAATGTATAAAAATCAACTAAAAATGAATCAAAGACCTAAACTGAAGAGCTAAAACTACAAAACTTTAAGAAATCATAGGCATAAATCTTCATGACCTTGGATTAGGCAGTGGTTTCTTAGATATGACACCACAAACAAAAGCAACAAAAGAAAAAGGACATAAACTAGATATCATCAAAATGAAAAACTTTTGTGCTTCAAAGGACAGCATCAAGGAAGTGAAAAAGACAACCCCAAAGAACTTGAGTTGAAAATTTGGGTTGAAATTTTTTTTGCAAATTATCCATCTAATAAGGGACTTACATTTGGAATATTTAAAAAACTTTTATAATTCAATAGTTTAAAAAACCCAATTAAAAATGAACAAAGGATCTAAATAGACAGTTCTCCAAAGAAGATATACTAATGGCCAATTAGCACATGAAAAGATGTTCAACATCATCAGCCATCAGGGAAATGCAAATCAAAACCACACTGAAACACCACTTCATATCCACTAGGAGAGCTAAAATTAAAACGAAAAAACAAAAACAAAAACAAAACCCAGAAAATACCAAGTGTTGGTGAGGCTGTGGATAAATTGAATCCTTATACATTGCTGGTGGGAATGCAAAATAGTGTGGAACCTTTGGAAAACAGTCTGGTAGCTCCTCAAGCAGTAGCACATGACCCGGTAATTCTGCTCCTAGGCATATACCCAAGAGAAGTGAAAACATATCCACATAAAAACTTGTACATGAATGTTCATGGCAGCTTTACCATGAGAGCCAAAAAGTAGTAACAATCCAAATGTCCATCAGCTAATGAATGGACAAACAAAATGTGACATATCCACACAATGAAATAGTGCTTGGCAATAAAAAGAAACGAAGTACTCATACCTGCTTCAATCACATGAATAAACCTTGAAAACATTATGCTGAGTGAAAGAAGTCACAGACAACCACATGTTGTGTGACTCATGTGAAATATTTGGACTAGGCAAATTCAGAGATAGAGAAAGCTGACTAGTGGTTGTCTAAGGTTGGGGGATGAGGGACCTTGGGGAGATAGGTGATGCTGAAGGGGGATGGGATGATGTTTCTTTTGGGGGTAAGGAAAATGTTCTAAAACTGATTCTGGTGATGGACATACATTTCTGAACACATTTAAAGTCATTGAATTGTAGACTTTAAATGGGTGAACTGTATGGTATGTTAATTATATCTCAATAACGTTGTTTTTAAAAAGAGTTTAGGCTGGGTGCAGTGGCTCCCACCTGTAATCCCAGCACTCTGGGAGGCTGAGGTGGGCAGATCACCTGAGGTCAGGAGTTCAAGACCAGCCTGGCCAACATGTTGAAACCCTGGCTCTACCAAAAATACAAAAATCAGCTGGGCATGGTGGTGGGTGCCTTTAATCCCAGCTACTTGGGAGGCTGGGGCAGGAGAATCGCTTGAACCCGGGAGGCAGAGGTTGCAGTGAGCCGAGATCGCGCCACTGTACTTCAGCCTGGGTGACAAGAGCGAAACTCTGTCTTAAAAAAAAAATAAAAAAAAAAAAAAGAGTTTAAAAGCAAATATAAAAGCACTGTTCTACTGAAAGAAATACTCTGGGTAGTGGCCTTTTCCTAAGTCGCTGCGTGTGGGGCGGTGAGCGCTGGGTCCCTCGGTGGGAATCTATGTTGCTGGTTAGCAGGCCTTGGGCCTCAGTGAGTCTCCAGTGAGGAGACACAGGAGAGGAGGACAATGTGAGAGCACTGGGAGAGGCCGGCGGGAGGGACAAGGGAAGGAGGACAGGGAGGAGGCTTTTCTGTCCTGGCCCCATCTCTGCTCACGGTGGGGCCCAGGGAGGTCACAGAACTGCTTTGTTCTCTAAGCTTCCACCTGGGCAGAGCAGAAGCCAGCGCCTCCATGCCATGATTCCTCCCTCTTCTCATCATAGAGGGTACCAGGAACGTTCTCGAATTCTGGAATGGAGCCTGATTGCATCAGCTGCTGTTCCAGGTTCCCAGAGGCAGATCTGGTTCCAGCTATGTCTCTCATTAGCAGTGGGGCCTTAGATGAACTTTCCAACCCTAGGGGCTCCCTTGTCCTCATCTATCAAAGGAGGATAATAATTAACCTGACTCACTTCTCTCAGAGGGTGGTATGAGGATCCAGAGTTATGGGTGGGAAAGAACTCCCCAGGGTGCATTATCATGAATTGTAGGAAATATTTCTGGATCGATATGAGGGTATTGATCTTCCAGCTACAGAAGCCATTGGCTGATCACTCCTTCCCTAGCTTCTGACCCATAGCATTTGCAAATTGGTCGGAGTCAGGCTTGGAAGGGCACCTGGAGACAAGAAAATGTGGCTAAGACAAAAGACATGCACAGAAGCACACCCATGACTCAGTCCTCCTGGCCTTGGGCTCCACTGAGCTCAGCGAGCTCAGCGCCTGGGCTACTGAAAACCACCTTCACACACAGTGATGCCTTAGGCCTGTGAAACCAGGCCAGGCAGGCCATGCTGTGCTCCCGGGCTTGCTCTCCTTCATGGGGAACTCAGACTCCAGTTCCATAATAAAAGGTATAGGGATTGACAACGGGTAAAATTTGACCCCAAGAAGACCTCAGGTAAGTCCTGCGATCACAATGGCTTTACTAAGCTTACTGCTGGAGTTTGCATAGTTCCTACAGATGGTAGTATTTGTATGCAGAAGATGCTGCAAAAAAAAAAAATCTTCATGGCCATACCCTGAAGTCTCCTATACCCCAGAAAACCTGCTGGCCATGTCATCTGAAAGCCAAAGTTGGGGCTGCCATGCCACAAAAGGGAGAGCAAGGAATGGCCCCCTCTTTCCTGCTGCCTTCACCCAAAAAACAAGGGGATCCTGCCAGGTGCATGATGGACAGCAGAGGGCAAACATGATATCCTGGAAGAGAAGGAAGCAAGAATAAGAGTGTGGGGGCAGCTGTGGGACCAAGGCCTGTTCATTTTATATATTTTTGGGAATTATTGAAAAAGAGAGGGAAAAAAAAGCTATGAATTCTTCCCAAAGTGACTGTGCCAGGACAGGCCTCTCAGTTGCTGCCCTGAGTGCCTGGACAGGGAAGTCGCTGGTGGACCCTTGAGTGAGCACCTCTGGGAAGACAGGGCCTGCTCTCCAGTCTGTGCAGGGTGGAGGGGTGATGGTGACTCCCAGACAGTATCCACTATGATTGGTCACTGCCGATGTCTGTTCAGATTGGTTGGCCCCAAAGTTTACCAGTTGTTAAATATCTTGAATATCACCCATAGTGTATAACCTCAGTACTAGAGGCAGGCTTTGGCCAGATGGCAAATGCGTCAGCATTTAAGGGGGCTCCGTATTCTGGTCTTCTTTTGAGTTCAACTCCCTTCCCCCAGCCCAGTGCTTCCTAATTAATCCATTTTGACAAGTTCATTACAGTAAGAGCTTTCTGACTTGTTCCCACTCGCCTTCACTCCCTTTATCGGTATCTTAGAAGAGAAACTAATACACAGTCAACCACTCTAATACAATTTACTATTAGTGGTACAATTTTAGGTATCTGAGAACATAGAAACCTGAGTTATTATGAGGGGATGGAGCCAGCGTGAGGGAGTTTAAGTAACTTGCTTAGGCTTACATGGCACTAGTTAGTACCTGCCCACTTTACCTATGAGGAGGTTGTCCTATTTCCCAGGGGCATGGAATGCACCCTCATCCCACCAGCGTGTCCGGAAGTCTTCTCTTCCCAGTGGCTGCAGCCTGAGGCAGAGCAGCCACTCTGGGTGGGGAGGTAAGACTTATAGACCTGGGAGATGCAGGGGCTCGTGCCTATCATCCCAGCACTTTGGGAGGCAGAGGCAGGAGGATTGCTTGAGCTCAGGAGTTTGAGACCAGCCTGAGCAACATAGCAAGACCTTGTCTCTACTAAAAATAAAAACAAAAATAGCCAGGTGTGGTGGCATGTGCCTATAGCCCCAGCCACTTAGGAGGCTGAGGCAGGAGGATTGCTTAGGAGATGGAGTCTGCAGTGAGCTATGATCTGCACTCTAGCCTGAGCAACAGAGTGGGACCCTGTCTCAAAACAAAACAAAACAAAACAAAACAAAACCTTGCACATGTGACACAGTGGGCACCTCAGAGCAGAAGGCTGTTGAGAGTCTCTGTCTGTGGACTCCTGGGCCACACGCTGGGGTGCTTGACCCTTTTCTTTCAGTAACTGAATAATCCAGGTTTACCACTCTTTTTGCAATTGGTAAACTGTTGCAGCAAACTTTCCCAACTTCCCACCTGAAAAGGTTACTGTGATAAAACCATGAGTGTTCATTTTATATATTTTTGGGAATTATTGAAAGAAGGAGAAAAAAAAGCTATGCACTGTCGAACCATTGTTAACATTTTGGAGTTTTTACTTCTAGCCCAGCAGTCCCCAACCTTTTTGGCACCAGGGACCAGTTTCGTGGAAAACAATTTTTTCCACGGACTGGGAATAGGAGCAGGGAGATGGTTTTGGGATGAAACTGTTACACTCAGATCATCAGGCATCAGATTCTCATAAGGCGCATGTAACCTAGATTCCTTGCATGCGCAGTTCGCAATAGAGTTCGCGCTCCTATGAGACTCTAAAGCCACTGCTGATCTGGCAGGAGGCAGAGCTCAGGCGCGGATGCTCCCTCACCAGCCGCTCACCTCCTGCTGTATGGCCTGGTTCCTAACAGGCCACAGACAGTCCTGGTCCTCAGCCCAGGGGCTGGGGACCCCTATTCAAGTCTAGTTTTTAAAAATGTGTTAGTTGTTTTCTCCTTGTTTTAAACTTATGATCATACCATCTTCACAATTCTGTATCTTGCTTTTCAAACTTACCATTATTACACAAAATTTTTCTATGTTATTGCAAACTCTTCAAAAACATCATAGAACATATTTGTATAACAATTCTATTTAGTGGATGAACCGTAGTTTACCTAAGCACACCCTAGCCTCCAATATAATTTTGTAGGTTTAGATTTTCATGCATTGGGTTTTCTCTAAAGTGGTGATGTTTCCCAACATCTGTGCTCTGTGTATCTAGGAATCAAAACTGTTACAGCTGGTCATGCAGCTTGAATGTCACTTTTTAACTTTAGGATGAGCTTCAAATTGTATTGAGATGGAATGAAAGGATACTACAGTGTCCCTAAGTCTCAAAAGGCATTTACAAAACCCCTGAGGGCATCTTTGTGGACAATGAAAAATTTGGGTCAGAAAAGTATATAACTATGTAAATTGATAACTGGTTTGACGGCTAAACCCAAAGAACGTCAGTGTCACCCTGGAGGGGTGTGTCTAGTGGCTAGGCCTTTGGTCTAATCTCTTTACACATATTTTAACCAGTGATATGAGTGAAGTCCTGGAAGATAGCCTTATAAATTATGAAGCTATAAGGGATAAGATTATGTGATAGAATAAAGATCCAAAAAGATCTCATCAGGTTACAATATTTGCAGGAAGCCAAGAAGATGAAATCTACAAGGGATGAGGGTAAAGAAAATCCTATACTTGGTCTGAAAAAAAATCAACCATATTCATGTAAAATAGAGTATACGGAGCTAACAGAAGTTAGTTGGCTACAAGCTCAATGAGCCAACAGTACAACCTGGCTACTGAAAGACCGTGGGCAGCATGAACAGTGTGACGTGTACAGAGCAGCAATGTCACATCCCCCTGATGCTGTGCTGGCTAAATCACATAGCACCTATTCTGGAAGATACATTTTAAGAAAGGGTCTGCCACACCTATAATCCCAGCACTTTAGGAGGCTGAGGCGGGTGGATCACCTGACGTCTGGGGTTCAAGACCAGCCTGGCCAACATGGTGAAACCCCCGTCTCTACTAAAAATACAAAAAAATGGGCCAGGCGTGGTGGCTCACACCTGTAATCCCAGCACTTTGGGAGGCCGAGGCGGGCAGATCACGAGTTCAAGAGATCAAGACCATCCTGGCCAACATGGTAAAACCGTGCCTCTACTAAAAATATAAAAATTAGCTGGTCAAGGTGGTGCACGCCTATAGTCCCAGCTACTTGGGAGGCTGAGGCAGGAGAATCACTTGAACCCAGGAGGTGGAGGTTGCAGTGAGCCAAGATTGCGCCACTGCACTCCAGCCTGGCGACAGAGTGAGACTGTCTCAAAAAACAAACAAACAAACAAAAAAATTAGCTGGGCGTGGTGGTGGGTGCCTGTAGTCCCAGCTACTTGGGAGGCTGAGGCAGGAGAATCGCATGAACCCAGGAGGCGGAGGTTGCAGTGAGCCGAAACTGCACTATTGCACTCCAGTCTGGGCTACAAGAGCAAACTCCGTCTCATTAAAAAAAAAAAAAAAAAAAAAAGGGTTTGCCAAGAAGGAGGTCAATGAAAGGGCAGTCAGGATAGCGTGAGCTCTGGAAATGCAGTCACCTGAATGGCTATCAGAGCAGCTGAGCTCAGTGGCTGAGAGCACAGTCTCTGAGCTGCCACTGGGCTTTGTAGTCCAACTCTGCCATTGACCAGGCGGGTGACCCTGGACAAGTTACTGTCTGTGCCTCAGTGTCTTCATCTAGAAAATGGGGGCAACAACAGCAACTATTAGGTTGTTATGAGGAGTCAGTAGCACTTAGAAGAGTGCCTGAATATTTTTGTCTAGGGGGGTTTCTAGCCTGCCGAGATTTAGAGGGACATGGTAGATGACTTCAAATCCTTGACCACTGCCCTGAGGAAGAGAAATTCTGCTTGAGGACTATGCTTGATTCAATAGAAAGGAAGAGACTTGGCTTGTTCATTAGCCAATTAGCATTGAATGAACTCGTACAATGGGTCAGATACTATGCTAGGTGCCAGGAATATAGAAATGAAAGAGATACGTATGTTTTTCTAGGAGTCCTCCCGGGTCTGTCTGGGAAGCGGCATGTAAACAGATAACGGCTTTGCACAACCAGAGGAAGGTGCGATTAACTCTCCCCTGGGGAGCTGGGCGAAGCTTCACAGAGGTGAGACATTTGAGCAGGGTCTGCAGGGGTATGTAGGAGTTTATGTGGGAGCAGAGGGAACAGTGTGTGGGACCAGAGTTGTCACTGGGTACGGTGTTTTCCAGAGAATGGTGACAAACCAGTTACAACATAAGGGAATGGAGTGGCAGCGGATGAAGCGAGGATAAGGGCTGGTCTCTCCCAGCTCACAGACGTGTGAGACTGAAATAGAAGGCAACCACAAAAGGCAGGATCATCACAGCAATGCGATACCCACCCCCCCAAGACTTCTATTTCTATACTACTGTCTTCTCAACAGGCTACTGCAGCAAAGCTAAATAAAGAAACCAACCACATTTCAGGAGCAAATGGAAAAGGATTTGATTCAATTTTCTAATTATCCTTCTTTGATATAAACCAAACAATATCTGCCTGTAGAATAAGACAGTGTCTTGTTCCTGAGATGTTTACAACTTGGGTGTACCCAAATGGAGAGACTGGAGCAGTGACTGAAGGTCGGGTCCTTTACACCAGGACTGAAAACACCCTCTGAGAGGGAGTGAGTTCTCTCACCAACAAATCTTGGGTATATAAAAGGAAGGAGGAACTCATTAGTCAACACTTATCACCCAAGGCCCTCCCACTTCTTTCCATTGAATAATATTCATTAATCAGCTGGAGCAAAAAAGACACGTTACATACAGGGGAACAATCCAATGAATGAAGACCAACTAGTCTTTAGAAACAATAGGGACAGGAAATAAGGCAATGACATTTTTGAAGTATTGAAAAAGAATGCTAAATTCAGCTTTTTTTTTTTTTTTGAGATGGAGTCTTGCTTTGTTGCCCAGGCTGGAGTACACCGTCACAATCTCGGCTCACTGCAAGCCTTGCCTCCTGGGTTCACGCCATTCTCCTGCCTCAGCCTCCCAAGTAGCTGGGGCTGCAGGCGCCTGCCACCACGCCCGGCTAATTTTTTGTGTTTTTAGTAGAGGCAGGGTTTCACTGTGTCAGCCAGGATGGTCTGGAACTCCTGACCTCGTGATCTGCCCACCTTGGCCTCCCAAAGTGCTGGGATTACAGGCGTGAGCCACCGCGTCCAGCCAATTCAGCATTTTATTCCCAGGGAAAATAAACTGTAAACATGAGAATAAAAAATATACTTTCTAAGTAAACAAAGGATTTGTCACCAGCAAGCCTGACCTGCATGAAACACTAGTTCCACTCCAGCATCCCTAGTGGGCGGCAGACTTCCTGCCTGTTGAATTCTTCAGGAGCTTTGGTACGTGCCACAGGAGGTGGCAACTGTCATGGTGAGGGGAGTACCAGGTGAGTGAGCAGGCTGGGCTTCCGAAGAGGGGGCAATTGATCCCTCTGAGGCATTTATTTAATTAATTTATTTTTTTGAGGTGGAGTTTCACTCGTTTGCCTAGGCTGGAGTG
This sequence comes from Mandrillus leucophaeus, assembly GCF_000951045.1. Classification (NCBI taxonomy): domain Eukaryota; kingdom Metazoa; phylum Chordata; class Mammalia; order Primates; family Cercopithecidae; genus Mandrillus; species Mandrillus leucophaeus. Next base: position 3,806,908 of record NW_012109474.1, on the reverse strand, counting down.
AAGTGGTGCAATCTCGGCTCACGGCAACCTCCGCCTCCCAGGTTCAAGAGATTCTCCTGGCTCAGCCTCCCAAGTAGCTGGGATTACAGGTATCTACCACCACACCCAGCTAATTTTTGTATTTTTAGTAAAGATGGGGTTTCGCCATGTTGGCCAGGCTGGTCTTGAACTCCTGACCTCAAGTGATCCACCTGCCTCAGCCTCCCAAAGTGTTGGGATTACAGGCGTGAGCCACTGCGCCCGGCCCTTTGTGCCATTTAATCAACTGCTCACCCCTAGTGGACAGCCAGACCCACAGACATATTGGAAAGGGGGAACTCTGATACAAGCGAAGCAGCATAGTGTGGCTGATGTGCACTGAGATAGCTGGGCCAGTTGGTGAATAATGAAATACTGCAAGCTGACTGGTCAACAGCCACTGCTCCAAGCCCCTGACTCCCTGGGTCCTCCCCTTGATCCAGCAATAAAGGGTGAACTGGTGGCAAGCAGGGCGCCTCTAGGACCCTGCTTCAGGACCCTGGCTGGCTTCCTTTCTGACTGGTCATCTCCCGGGCCAGGCTGGTGCTTAAAGATTTATAATATCACCCCAAGCTCAGTGGTGTTGCTTCTCAGAAGGGTGGCCTGGGTGTGGTGCTCCTCTGAGAGTGGGTAGAAGAGGACCCCGGAGGCCCAGGGACAGAGGGAAGAGCCTCTTCTCGGGGTCCTCTTCTGTCATGGGAAGGGGACAAGGAGGCACTGAACGCCAACACAATGAGCTTTCCAAGTCTGCCTGGGTGTTCAGGGACACCTGACTCTCAAGTACAGCCTCCGTTCTAATCCCCTTGACCACATTTTTCCCTTTAAAAAAGGGATATTTCATAGCCTTTTAAATAAATCTTTTCAGCTCCACTGATTTGGAATAACAGGCTTAGTGGCTTCAGAAGAAAGCGACCTTTCCTGCTAGCTGAGCCCTCAGAAAGTGCCCATCCACAAGCTCATTTTCCCATGAAATCCGGCCTCCGCGGATGGCCGGGCTCTGCTCCCAGCACCAGCCCTGTGGACCCCATTCCTACTCTGGGGTACTGGGAAAGTCCTTCCCCACTCCCTGCACCCTGCGGGTCTCCATCTGCACTGTGGAGACCAGAATATAAGCACACAGACACCAAAAGGGCACTCTCTTATCACCGGCAGAGACCCCATTTCAGTCACAGATTGAACATTTCTCCTCGCTTCAGCTTGGGGAGAATGTGTGCTCTAGGAGAGCTTTCTGTGTGTTTTCTCAGGCAGACAGGGGGAGGTTATCTCGGCCTAAGAAGCCATCAGAGGAATACAGAGTGCCCAGGAGAGGGAGGAAATGAAGTTGATCAACATGATTTTTTAATTTTTGAGTCAGGGTCTCACTCTGTGGCCCAGGCTGAAGTGCAATGGTCCAATCGTAGCTCACTGCAGCCTTGAACTCTTGGGCTCAAGTGATCCTCCTATCTCAGCCTCCTGAGTGGCTAGGACTATAGGTGTGCACTACTACACCTGGCTAATTTGTTCTTATTTGTTTGTAGACATGGGGTCTCGCTGTTGCCCAGGCTGGTCTCAAACTCCTTGCCTTAAGCAGTCCTCCTGCTTTGGCCTCCCAAAGCTCTGGGACTATAGGCATGAGCCACCGCATCGGGCCTCAGCATGATTAAACCCATGTAAACCCCACCAACCAGAGCTCCCATGCAAAGCCACTGGAAGCTGGCTGCATGTGTTCGACATCATGTACCTCTTTTCCTCCTTTCCTCCTTTGGGACCTCAAATGGAACCACAAACTTAACAAACTGTAGTAATTTGCTGAGCCCTCAATCAGACATTCAATCTTGCTGAACTGGGAAAAAGTGTTTTCGCTTTTAAACAACATCTGGTGAAGTAGTTCACACCAGAATGAAAAGCTTATGTTTTCCAAAATTATTGTTTGTGTCACCTCATTGTTAAAAATCAAACCTAAACAGAAACAGTCCTCCTATAGGTTTAGGTCCCTGGTGTGTGTAGCTTTTCAGTAAACTCGTGCCATGGGGGAGCAGGCAGTTTCCAAGGTGATATGAGTGAGGCCCTCCAAAATCATCCTGCTTAAAACAATCCACATGACTCCCTGTCACAGCGCCTGAGATTTCCAGCGGCCCTTCTAGTTAAGGCACCTGCTTCAGACACACCTGTGTTCTCTGGGAGGCATTCTTAGTCTCCTTCATTGTGCTGAAGTTTCAGAGCCACAGCTCCAAGCATCAGCAAACACATCAGGAGCATCAGTTTTCTGTCCTGAGATAAGCGATGCCATTTCTTTGGGTCAATGGTTCTTAAAAGTTCAAGAGCATCAGAATCCCTTGGAGGCTTGTGAAAACACAGATTGCTAGGCCTCACCCTCAGGGCTGTTTGAGTAGGTCTGAGATGGAACCTGGGAACCTGTATCTCTAATGAGTTCCTAGGTGAAGCTGAGGCTGCTAATCTGGGACCTCACTTTGAGAACCACTATGCTAGTTTAATTTTTTTTTTTTTTTCCTGAGACGGAGTCTCACTCTGTTGCCCAGACTGGAGTGCAGTGGTGCAATCTTGGCTCACTGCAACCTCCACCTCCCAGGTTCAAGCGATTCTCCTGCCTCAGCCTCCTGAGTAGCTGGAATTACAGGCACACGCCACCATGCCTGGCTAATTTCTTTATTTTTAGTAGAGACAGGGTTTCACCATGTTAGCCAGGCTGGTCTCAAACGTCTAATCTCAAGTGATCCACCTGCCTCGGCTTCCCAGAGTGCTGGGATGACAGGCGTGAACTACCACACCGGCCGGCTAGTTAATTTTTAAGGCATCCTAATGAGATATGGAGGGAAAGCATAGAAGCATTCTGATGATGAATGAAGAAAGAAGACAGAGGGCTATGAAGTAGAAACGCTCAAAGGCAGGCCAGCCCTGCAGGAAACAGACTTGCTTGAATGATCCATCAAAACACAAGAGCCTTTGCCCAAATTCTTATGGGCCCCTTCCTCTTCCTTTCTTTCTTGGCTGTTTTCCGCTTACTGCCCCTTTGAAAGGCAGATATAGGAAAGACAAGCGCCATGTGGCTTATGAAAGAATAAGCAATGAGTGATTTTAGGTCAGTCTGTCAGAGGCAAATAAAACTTGTTATGATTATCCCTTAGAGAGATAGAATGAGGAATTGATATGCTATACATTCTGCCGGGGCTTAGAATTAAAGTAACTTGTATTATATCATACCCACCTAATTTTAGAAGTACTGCTGCGAGAACGATAGACCCAGTAATGGGGCCTCTATATGTGCCTCTGACAGTCAGAGGTGTGAGCCATAGAGGGCTAGTTTTACTGTAAATGCCATGACGCACACTAGTCATAGAAGGTTACCGGATCAGGAGTTTGACCGTTCTTGAATGTTGCAGTGGAGATGAGCAGGTTTAGTGAGCACAGGGTAAAATAAGTGCTACAAGCAAGGGTAGTGGGTGGTGCCCCCGGCAGCCCCAGCAAGGACTCTATGATAGGAGGAGAGGTGGCCCTTCCTGGAGCGACGCACTCATTGTGATTCAGGCTGTCATCGCACTCCTCAGGACCTCCGCACACTCCTGAGGTGGTTCCTGACCTTTCTTAGGCCTTACAAAGTGCTCAGTGAAGTCTTAATGACATTTTTTTTTTCTCTTTTGAGATCGTCTACTTCCTAATAGGATAAATTCAGAGGAAAGCACGCTCCAATCCTTCAACTGCCTCTTCTCAACACAAACAACGAAGAACTCATTAACGGGCCTGAAGAGGAGGCGGTAGAAAGGGCTTGTCACAGGACCACGGGCTGAGAAGCCACCCTCAGGTGGGATCGCACGACTCGCCCCAAGGCCACTGGGTCAGGAGTGGGGTCTGTATCCCAGTGAAGGGGAAACTGATGTCTGATGTCTGCCTGGCATTGCCATGGCATCTCTTTGGGCAAAGTTTGGTTAGTGATTTAGCCCTGCGTACATCTGAGCGTGCTTTGACAGCCATGCTTTTTCATTTGACTCTAACAGGAATCCCATGAAATAAGCAGAATGGCCTGACTCTCCCAATTTGGCAGAAAAGACAATAGGGAAGTTAAGCTCTGAGAAAACAGTGGACATGGAGTGAAAACCCAGGCTCAGCCGCTCATTGTGTGACCTTGAGTGAGGCTCCTTCCCTTCCAGTTTTGTCATCTGTGAAACGCTAGGGATGGACAACATGGGTGTGAGGTCTTTTTACACATCTATTCTAGTGATAAACTACATGAGCAAAAGGACTTGCCCAAGGTCATGCAGTTGGCGAGGTGAGCGAGAATAACACAGAGGACAGTGTTTTCCAGACTGCCCCTGTTGAAAGGGAACACCCTCCATTGCCACCCACACCATCTCCCCAAGTGTGGGCTGCAGGGGCCTCTACATGCCCCCAGACCTTGCAAAGACCAAGACCCCCGGGGGTGGTGCAGTAGCGGGGCACACCCAGCATCTGTCCTGACTGCAACGTGAAACCCCAACGTGGCCAGTTGCTCATTAGAGAAGAGGCTGTTTTCTTTGGTATCTCTTTCACTAAATGAACCTAATGGACACGGGCCCGGTGTCAGGCCCTGCACCAGAGGAGGGGATGTGGAAGCAAATGAGACATACTGTCCACCCATGAGAAAGGTGGGAGGCATGTGGACCAGGCTGCTGTGTACTGCTGAGTGGGTGAATAAGAATTCATCCATGTGCCAGGAGGGTGGTGCTTCCCCACTCCCCTGGGACAGATGCGCCTGTACTCAGGACCCTTCCGGACTATGCCCTGTGTATCTTTTCACCGGGCTGTTTATTTGTATCCTTGAAAATGTCCTTCATAATAAATGTAAGTAAGTGTTACATGGACCTAACCCTAACCCTTACAGTAAATGTAAATAGGTATTTCCCTGAGTTCTGTGAGCTCCTCTAGCAAATTAATTAAACCCAAAGAGGGGACCATGGGAACCCCAACTTGAAGCCAGTCCATCAGACATTCCGGAGGAGTGGACTTATTAATATGACCGGTGGGAAGGAGGGGGCAGTCTTGTGTCCCTCAACCTGTGGGATCTGACACTATCTCCAGGTAAATAGTGTCAGAATTGAATTGGGGGACATCCAGCTGATGTCCACTGAAGAACTGATTGCTAGCTTGCTGGTGGGGAGAAATCCCCACATATTTTGAGGTCACGGAAGTCTTCTGGGTATATTGTTGTGGTGTGAGCAGAGGAAAAATGTTCTGAGAGTTTTTCCAAACAAGGCTCCCGTTGGATCACTAACCCTATCACTGGCCCTGGGCTCTCTCAGCCAGGGAAAAGGGGCATTTTTTTGTGACCCACACAAAGGCACTCGCTGTAGCCCAGGTGAGCATGGTCTTCTTCAAAGGGAGTGGAGATTCATAAAACTTTAGAAGGGATTAGGTTTTGAGAAGTTTGTGTGTAGACAGCATCCGCCAAACACATTGGAGAGAGCAGATGCATGCAGAAGATGTACACGTCTGACCACAACCAACCTACTGTCTGGAAGAAGTATGTGCTCTTTTTCTAAGAGTCAACCCTTCCAACCACACAGAATCAAGGAACCCAATAGCTCCCTTTCTGCAATGTGCTAGTAGATGACTATTCTTCCATCTGTTCAACACAGTCAACAAAATCGATTGAGGGCCATGTCTTAGGCACAGTGATCAGAATCCATGAGGGGGACCACGAAGAAGGAGAGGCAGCTTTCAAGAGGCCAGGGGACTCTCGGCTTGGGAGAGTACAAAGAGACAGACTCAAACACCCCTAGGACAGAGCAGAGAGTGATCAGTGTTAGAAGATACCCGTGATGGCCTGGGGAAAGTGCCATGGGAATTCAGAGGAAGGAATGATTAATTCCAACCCAGAATCCGGAAAGATTTCATGAAGGAGACTGCGCTCACAGAGACCCTCCACCAGAAGAGGAAGAAGCCCTCAGTCCCTGTGTCCTTTGGCCACATCAGCTGTGTAAGCTTGAGAAAGCCGTTTTTCTCTGTTTTAAAATGAACCATTTGCCCTAAGTGCTTCACAGCATTATGGGGATTAAAAGAGAACTGATTTAAATGCACATTGGATAAATAAAAGCACCAAATATAAGCCTTTCATCATCACTGGGGGAAGAGAGGGCAGAAAGCTAAAAGCAGAAAGTGTATAAGGGAGGAGGTGGGGTGGGGGTGGGTGGTGTCTGCCAAACACAGGGGCGCAGGGATGATGTGAGTGCCTACTGGGCTCGTAACTGCCTCCAGTGATTTCTTTAACCTCCCACAGCGAATTTTATTAAAGAGAACCCGATAAGAGCAAGCCAGAACATCGAAATTCCTCTGCATTGGGAAAATGGAAGTCTCAACCAGGGAAGTGGCTTCCAGTCCCAAGTGACAGGATAACCCTGAGCCCAGCCCTCAGGATCGCTGGGGGAGCGTGTGAGCCTCGGTCTCTCCAGCTCCCAGCACTGAGCTTGGGTTTGATGTTGGCTCACCAAACACCCATTAAATGAATGGATGCAGTCCTGACTGCTTTCCAAGGAATTTTACATTCATGGACCATTTTGATTCTTAACCATAAGCCAGAGGAGCAGATAGGGCACAATTATTATCCCTGTCAAAGAGGGGAAACTGAGGCTCCCAGGGGTAAGTGTCCAAGTTAGCACTGTTAGAAGGAACCTGGACCCCTGACTCCTCCTAAAGGGTCTTTTGCTCACACCATGTCACCCCCAAAGAATTATTATGATAGCCAGTTTATGCCACTATAAACCATCTTCCTGGACCTTCCTAAAGGCCTACTACACGCTGTCTTAAGCTCTTTCCTTGTCGCAACTCACTTAATCAGGTCCTTTCATCACATGATGCTCAAATGTACTGGTTTATTCCAATTCACAAGGTAGTTTTTGTGCATCCCACATATAAGAGTCTTGTGGATTTTCTAGATCTTTTACCAAGAACAGATTTGGATTAAAACCTTTGGTTTGGTGGTTTGGAGTCATTGCTCCTTAGAAGAAAGAGAAGGAAGAAGCAGTTCAGGGTATCAGAAAGAGATACAAGGGCACTGTTTTTCCCTGCCTCCCGTGGCCCCACCTCATGGACATTCCGTCCTACAGAGTTGGCTGTCAGTTTTGACAGATGGCTTGGCTGCAGGAACGGGGCAGAGGACAGGCTCATGGTTAAGGTCGCTAAGTAATTTGTGGCACCAAGGAGCCAGAGCCAGCTAGGCTGATTTGGGGTCTGAAATCTGGGCTGGAGTCCAAGTTCTAGCCAGGGAGAGTAGGATGGGGAGCCCTGCTCCCTGCGCCTTGTGACACCCTCCACTGCAGCTGTAGCAGGCAGATCAGTGCCCTTCTATGTAGGGTGCTAAGGGAGGGCAGAGGAATGGGGCTCAGGGAGACAGTCAAAGCACCTTCAAGGTCAAAGCCACCCTCCCCTTTCATGACCCACCCCAGCCCCTTGGATGATAATAGACTACTGTACCTACTCCCAAGGAGATGTTTTATTCTAATAACATTTTTTGTAGCATCAAGGTTTGGGCAGGAGGCTGGAAGCCACACCCAGCCCCCAGTTCTGTTGCAGAGTACATGGCAACATGCTCATGCTGAGGGGCTCCGAGGCACCCCTAAAGTGGCAGGAACCTGGGACAGGGGAAGGAAGGGAATGTCAGAGGACTCCCAGCTTCTGAAGAGAGGAGTGGGTCAGGTAAGAGGAGGTCTGGGCCTTTGAGAACAACTCAGTGTGACATTTGTCTCCAGCAGCCTGGCCAGGTCAGCTCTGATCCCTGCAGTTGGTAGAGTATTTAGCACCCACCACGGGGGATCTCAGTAGTACAGTCTGCCACCCATGGCTTTCGCATCACACTGAGAGGCAAGAGTATCGTGGGACCTGGGAGAACTGAGTCATTAGCTGGATAAGGTACAGTGATGGATTAGCTCATCAGATCAATCATTTGTGCCTGCTGTCCACTGACTGAGAGAAATGGATACTGAGTGGGTCAGCTTGGATGGGATGAGGGAGGTGAGACCAACCAGAGCATGAGGCTCACAGGGTGGGAAGCCTCAGGGGGTGTCCTCAGCACACAGGAAAGACATCGGATGGCTAAGTGGACAGCAGGGATAAGAGGATGCTAGAGGCAAATTCACCAACCACATAGTTTTCAAGCCATAGAATTTAGAGCTGGAAGAAATTTTAGAGATCTAGTCCAGCTTCTGCTGACACAGCTTAGAGTGATCAAAGCCACACGGCAGAGCCAAGACCAAGAACCAGATCTCTCTCCACGCCTCCAACAACTTTTCAGGCTAATGATCTTCCTAGCACTCTCCAGCCTCCCGTCATTGCTAACTCTAGTCCTCTGACTACCGTGGAGCTAGGAACAGCTTGGGAGTGCTGTAAGTATTCTTGGGGATTCTGTGGACCACCGGTATCCACCATTCCAACCAGACATACCTTGTGGGAGTAATGCTGATCAACAATCCTTGCCAACCCGAAATCCCCAATCTTGAGCACGAGGTCCTCTGTGCTGATGAAGATGTTGGCGGGCTTCAGGTCCCTGTGCAGCACGTTGGCGGAGTGGATGTACTTGAGCCCGCGGAGCAGCTGGTACATGAACAGCTTGGCATGCTCTTCCGCCAGTGTGCCCTGCTCCAGCAGGCGTGCCAGGTCAGTCTCCATGTACTCCTGGACGATGTAGGCCACGCTGAACTTGAGCAGCTCACCCTGCAGGTCAGTGCCCTTGGGCCCGAGCACCTCGTACACTTTGACGATGTTGTCGTGGTCCAGACGCCGAATGATCTTGATCTCTCGGAGTGCATGCTTCATGCTGCGGGCATCACTCAGGGCAATCTTCTTCACGGCGACCTTCCGGCAGGCCCGGCTGTCCATGGCCGACAGCACCAAACCATTGACACCGAAGCCCAGGGGTTGGAAGTCAACAAAGCGCCCACCGAGGTCATACCCGTAGACACTGGCGATGCAGTCACTCTTCTCAGCCATTGTGGGCTCAGTGATCTGGAGCTGCCCAGATAACACAGGGGCAGTCAGGAAAGGCCAAGTCTCGGCTAGTGGTCTCCCTCGCACACTTCATTCTGTCAAGTCCCACGGCTGAGGGATGCGTTTTCTCCCGGTGAGGTCACTGCCACCAGCTCTCTGGAGACGAGAATGGCATATGGCCATGCTCGCTGAGCTGCACTAGTTGGGGGCTCAGACTGTTGCCTTAACCTGCATGGGGAGGGCTGTCCACTAATTCCTGTGTTTCCTGAACACTCCTTAAAGCTTAGAATGGCTCATATTTCTTTTTAAATCTGGCATCTTGGAAAGAAAACCGAGTATCATTATCTACAGAATGTCAAGTTTTCTACCATAGTGGACTGCAAAGTAAAAGATGCAGAAACTCTCCCCTTTGAACACTTTGTTACAGGCTGAAATGCAAGAGTTGTTTGCTGAGCTGAACTCCTTTACTTAAGATGCTCCAAAGCTCAGCTGTGTCACAGCCTCTCTCTGTGTTCCAAGCAGTATGCAGGGATCCCATCAATGAATTCTGGAGGCATCCAGGGGCTTCTTTCTACCTCTCCCGTTTCTACCAGCTCACCTTAGATTCCAAAACCTGAGCCGGTCTGGTGAGCACTGGTGAAAAAAGCTGGAGAAACCCAAGCACCTTTCATGAGCTCTACACCAAGTTACGCCCGAGGTTCCAGATGCAGGGGAGCTCAGCTGCCAGGCCGGGATCCTCTGGAGCCTTTGGATATGGGCAGCATCCTCTTTCGCCAGCTCATCCACGCCACCTTGCCCAAGACTGTATTCCACTGCACCCAGAGAGGCTGCAGGAATGTGGCATCTTTCAGACCAAGTCTCCTTCCCTGTCAAAGAGATAACGTTGGGTAAATTTCCATACTCCGGCTTCCAACACCTTCCCACTTGCATCTTTTGTTAACCAGCCCAAGTGTTATTTGATCTGTCCAGCCAGCTGAAACACTGCTTGCTCAGGGGATTCCGGGCTTTGCACTGCCCAGCCACCCTCCTGCTGTGCGTAGCACTCCCCTGGAAGAGAGAGAAGATGGATTGATTTGATAAGACCATCAGATGTTGTGCCTCTTATGTCAGTGCCGGCTCCCCCAAGGTTAACATGTGCAAATTACGGGGGAGAAGTATCCCTTCTGACCTTTGCAAAATTAATTTGTTTTATGCTTTCCAAACACACACATCAGCGCTAGCTAGGAAGGGTGAGAGTAGAAAGTAACGAGTTGCAGACAGAAAACAAAGGATCGATACTCTTGTTTTGCACTTGGGTTCCTTTTCTTCCTTCTTTTACAAATGTCTTTGAACATTTTAAGAGGCTTTCACGGGGACTGAGATTTAACATTTGTATCTCTCGCTTTCCACGTAAGTTGAAGAAGCCCATGTACCAAATTACAAGGAAGTAGTGTTGCCACCCGTAATAAAAGGACTCTCTTTGCCCAGAAACCAGGGTGCAGAGTTCCTAGTGCTACATCAAGACTGGCATGGTGAGCTGTATTCTTTTTGACAATGGTGACCTCGCTCTTCAAAGCAATGGGTCAAATCTAAACTTCACTGTCCCTGCCCTCTGGTGGCTGTTGACTCAAATTACAGGTATAGGAGCTAAGTGGGGAGAAAAAACCCTGCAAAACTAGAAATGTAAATTCAGATCTCTGAAATAAGGTAATATTATAGCGTCTAAGAGACTGGCAGGTTTTCTAAGTTCATAAAGACCACAGACACACAAAGAAAGAACACTGTATCTAACACAAAGGCATGAACCTGGCAGACTGCTGCTTTATTCTCATCATATCGCAGGGCCTCCTGTAGAGACGCTTTCCTATCTGAAGTCTGCACAATTCTGCAAAGATAAATGAAGCAAAAACAATAGTCAACTCAATGCTCTGAAATTAAGGGGGCAAATTAGGGGACACAGATGATCTGAAATAGTAAACAATCAGATCCCCTGTAAAGACTTCTAATGAAAGAAATTTTCCAAGGGTCTAGAACATAGTAATTGCTCAACAGATGTTACCTATTGTTGCTGTTTAGTTAAACATTCCCTTATATTTGAATAAGATGTATTCAAGATTCTGATAATTTGTCAGATCTTTGATAATTCTATTCTGCATGTTTTTACTGGGTCCAGGAACAAAACAACCACAGACTTACAGAATTTCAGATTGGGAAGCAATCTAAGCAAACAAGGCCCGTGGTCGTTATCTAGAGATGATACTGCCCTCCTCACCTTATTTGACTGGGAGTCACTACTGGTATTTAATGGGCAGGGCCGGATTTGCTAACCATTCTACTGAGCATCCCCACCTCCATGCCCAAATGCCCAGAGCACGTCCACTGACATCCACCCCTCCACCCCCAAATGCCAACAACACTTCCACGGAGAAACATCAATTCTGATTCCAGTTCTCACTTTACAGGTGAGGACACCAAGGCTTGGAGAACACTAGCTTAGTGCTTTCAGTATAGATAGGGTCAATATCCATCTGATGAATGGGTAAATGAATACCATTCACTCTGTTTGAGGATGCCCAGCCACTAAGAGACAGTGCTGGGAGCACCCAGTGAACCAGATTCTATGGCCTGTGCTAGTGAAGTCCACCTGGATACCTAACTCAGGGGAATCAAAGAGCCTCCGCAGCTCCCCATTGTCTCACTCCTCGACTCCTGCTGCCCAAGTCACGTAATGGCAATTACATTGAAGCTTCTCTTTCTCCCCACAAGCCTGGTCTGGCTCCCAAGGGCACAGCAAAGAGGCAATCGCATATTATTATTTTTTTTTAGGAAGAGACATGCTTAAGCCTTCTTCCCTTTCCAGCTCCTGCTGGGTTGTAAACAGAGAGAGGAATGAGCACCTAAGCAGAGAAGGGATGACATCACAAGCAAGCTGAATGCAGGATTTGCTTGAGGTCAGCTGCAATGCAGATAATCTGCGAATAATTAAGAGGTGCTTTATTTATTTTTAAAACTCTTTCCCTCTCATGCATGGGAAGAGACACCCTGTGTGCATGTCTCTTTTTCAGTGGTCTTCCCAACATGCTGTCAGCTTTAGGGGGCAAGTACCATGTCAAGGTGGAAAGCCTCGATTCCAGCCACTCTACCTTTCTGGTGGGCCACTAAATAGACTCTTTCCTGCCTGGCTTCTTTGCTTGTACCTTCCCAGTTCCTGAAATATTCTCCTGCTTCCCCACCACCCCCATTTGTTGAAATCCTATCATTCAGAATCCAAAGTCTCATTTTTTTCCTAAAGCATCCATCCCGGTTCTCAATGACATATCTCCCTTTTCTAAACTCCTGTGGCACTCATGTGTATGCTGTGTTTGGCATTTACCATATATTAGCCTGGGTTGTTATTTAACTTTTTGTGCATGTCCATCTCCCAACTAGACTGTAAGCTTCACAAGTAGCTTACAGGGCACAAAGTAGGGCATAGAAAATATCCGTGGACTAGAAGGAGCTGAGTGCCATTCATTATGTCTACAAAGTGGTGATGCCTACATTTCCTAGGGGTCACTGTCCCTTGTGATACTTGCCACGGAAATTGTTCAAAGGGCGCATCTCACAACAAGCCCTAACCACTCAGACCAACTAATATTTCTGAACTTCAATCCTCTTAGTAACATCTTCTGCTTAGATGCTGCCTCTCTAGAGTTTCAGTGCTCTAATCAGGCAACCTCTTGTCTGACCATTTCTCCGTTCCCATTTGAGTTTATTATTATGCCTCTCTTCTCAAGCCTCTTGATTTTCTGTTTCTTTCCCCAAGTCCTCTGTAATTTGCATTGTAAACCCTTTGCCTTTCTCACTAGGTGGGCTGATTATGAGGCATCCATCACCTAAGAAGCCTCAGGTTAGTGGTCCATTTCTTGCATGATATGCTGAGAGGTGTGGGCCCATCAGCCATGGGGAGGAGTAGACTGACATCTGGATGTGTCCACCTGGGCAGGGGAGTGGTTGTGGCAGCTCTTGGTGTGGTGCAGCTTCTCAGGGCCAGTTCAAAGTGGTGGTTCAGAACTGCTCCGAACCACAGGTGTGATTTCAAACCCAGGGAGGTGGCATTCACTGTCTGGGATGGGAAGGCCACTCGTTCAGTCGTGCTTGAATGACACCCAGCAAGAGGAAAGCATGGAACTCCCGCAAGGGCAGCCAAGGTCCCCATGATTCCATGGCTGGGCATTGTAATAAAACACAGGAATAGAAATTTCTACCCTCAGGACTCTGAACAATGGAGTTTCAGCTCTCACTGCTTTCTCACCGACTCTCAGGCAACAGCTTATTTGAGGGCAATTAATTATTCTCTCACTCATCCAGCCTTTTAACGTGTGGAGGCAAACCAGAGACGAGATGGCGTGTGCCAACTGTCCCTTTCTGGGATTCCTGGGGCTCTGGTTTACACATTGGCTTTGGAAAGTCTAAATTTAGACTCACCTCCCTGTCTGCTCAGATCCTCCCAAACCTCATGCTGTCGACTTTCCACAGGAACTATCTCCCCAGCAAGGTGCTGACATTTCACAGACGCTGCTTTCTTCCCCTCTCCTGAACACTCTGAAACTTACAGGAAGCCCTTCTCCCATGAAGCCGCTGTTTCCAGCCGAGCAGGCTATGCACTGCGTGCTTCTAGGTGGCACCTTCACATGGCAATCAGTCTGACTCCAAGGCTCGTGATCCTAATGAGTCACTGTGGTCTATGTGAATGGAGTCCTCTAGACCAAGGATGGGCAAACTTTTTCTATAAGGAGCCAGAGAAGAAATATTTTCATGTTTGTAGGACATACAGCCTCTGTTGAAACCACTCAACACAACTTAATTCTGCCTTTAGAGCAAAAAAGCAGCCACAGACAATACCTGAACAAAGGTACATGGCTGCATTTCAATAAAACTTTATTTACAAAACTAGGTGCTGGGCCAGAGTAGGCTTGTGGGCTGCAGTTCGTGGACCTCTGCTCTAGACTCCACGGGAACATCCTCTAGCTCATTCACAAGCAGGCCCTGAAGTGTGCTGGGACCTGGCCCCTTTCTGGCTCCTCCTGCACTGCACTGTCTCCTTCCTCTTGGACTCAGTCTTCCTTTTGCCCCTCATGGTGACACGATCCCAGGCCTGGCTGGCCTCCTGGGGAGCTACCCTAGGAGGTGAGGCTTGGTTCAGCTCATCTACAAATTCTTTCCAAAAGCTACCTAATCTGGCCTAAAGGTCCCTTCTAGTTCTAAAATTCTGTGGTACAGCTGATGTGCCTCACTCCACAACCCCAATTGCATTTTAACAAGCCTTCCAGAGAGATGGCAAAGAGGACATGATGAAGATGGTGGAACTGCATGTCCTGAGGGTTTACCAGAGGCCAGTGGCTTCACCTGATTATTTCAGTTGGGTCTCACAACATCCCTGTGAGGTTGATATCATTTTCCATGGAGCTCCAAGAGGGAAGTGATTTTCCCAGTCACCCTCTGGCAGGTGAAGAATCTGGGATGTCAACTCAGGTTGGTCTGAGTCCAGCGCTTACGCTCTAATCGCCATAACATGATCTTAGCCCCAGCGAGTAACTTACCACAAACCATCTAGGCTCAGTATGAGTTTTCAGGCCCAGTGAGGGAAAAATGTGAGGTAGGCACACCTTGTGGTATGTCTCAGATTAAAGCAAGAGGCAGCCACCTTTTCAGCCTGTGTTCAACCCAGTATGGAGGCCACAGTAACCCCATTCTATGGAAAGGGAAACCCAGAAATAGAATGCTGAAATAATATTAAAAGTGGAGTAAAAACCCCTTGATTTTAAACAACCACACCCCCACCTTCCATCATGTTCTTGACCTTTAATTGTGAACCTCAGCCATGCTGGAGCCTGTGGCACAGGGACTGAGCATCCTTGGGACGAGCTGGCTGACTTGCAGGCATCCTGACTAGCACAGCCTGTAGCTGACACTGACTGTGGCCACCTACCCAGGAAACATTCCTGCTTCCTCCTCACGAACAAACCAGGTCTGGTTCGGCCATCAGGCAGCTGAGCCCACTCAGGAATGACTCCCAGTGGGTCTAAACCAGCGTTTCTCAGCCTCAGCACTGTCAACATTTTGAGCCAGGTGATCCTTAGCAGTGGGACTGTCCTGTGCATGGCTGCGTGCTCAGCAGCATCCCTGGCCTCAGCCTCCTGGATGCCAGTCACACCCCCAAGTTGTGACAACTGAAAGTGTCTCCAAACACTGACAACTGTCACCTATGGGGGAAGCACAAAATCGCCTCTGGTTGAAAATCACTTGTCTCAATCAGCAGTTTTCAACAGGGTTGGTGTTGGCATCCGAGCTGGGTGCCTCGGACTCAAGGTTAAGCTGTTGGCCAGGGCTGCAGTCATCTCAAGGCTCAAACAGGGAGGAAGATCTGCTTCCAAGCTCACTCAGGTGATTACACAATGACTGGCCTCAGCTTCTGCAGTTCTCTCTGCTTTATGGGACTGTACCATACACTATTGCTGGAAGTTTAACAACTCTGATCCCAACCCACTAAATGCCAATAGCACTCCCTAGTCCCTGGGTCAGACTCACATTTCCCAGAGTCCCAGGAGGCAATGTCGTCTCCCAAACCCATCTCTGTTGAGGACCATGAATCTAAACCAACTGTGGTAATACAATTCCCTCTGGGCAGTGATTGCTTTAGGGGTGGTCATATGATCCTGTTCTGGTCAACAAGCCTAAGGGAAAGTCTGCTGGGGAGTCCTAAGGGAAAAGGTTTCCTTCCCAAGCAAGAAGAAACCCTACTTCCTGTTTGTGGATGCGGGTGTAGAGGAAGTGGTGTTGGTGCTGCAGCAGCTGTCTTGAGGCCACATGGGGAGGTGGCAGAGGAGCGTGGGACCTTGCTGGCATCGCTGCTGAGCCACGCCTGCAACTACCCACCTCCAGCTTTCTTGCCAAGAGAGACTGTCAAGCCTTACTGCTGTTTAAGACATTTTTGCTTTGGACTTCTACATTTTTTTTTCACTTGACGCTGAGATGATCTAACTGAGAGTAACTTGCTCAGCACATGGTTGGCCTAAATGGAAAGTGAGGAGAGGTAGAACACATGGCTTCTGACCTCAAGAAGCTTATATTCATATCGGGGGAGTGGAACCACAACAATAATTATGGAAACAACACAGGAACATTCAGGAGTCGACTGCGTGATCCCTACTGTAAGTGTAGCAGGAAGCGGGGTGAGTCCCATCAGTCAGAGAGGCGCCTGGAGGATGTGGAAGGCAGCTACCCAGATGCCCCAGTGATCCTGGTTTTCAGGCCCTGTGTCATTCTCTCCCCTCAAGTGGGTGCTGGACTCACTGACTCATTTCTAAGGAACAGAATTTGGCAAAAGGAATGGGATGCCACTTCTGAGATCAGGCTATAAAGAGCCTGTAGCTTCCATCTCAGGTAATCACTCTCTCCTGTTCGCTCTTGGGGAAGCTGCTGCTCCTTCTTGAGGCAACCCTGTCGGGGGATCCCTGTGAGTTCTCAGAAACGGACCTGCCAGCCACCGCGTGAGTGAGCTTGGAGGCAACCCTTCCCTGAGTTGAGCCCTGAGTGGACTACAGCCCCGCCAACAGCTTGATGGACATCTCAGGACACTTCGAGTCAGAGGCACCAACTAAACTGTGCCCAGATTCTTTACTCTCAGGAGCTGCATGGTAATAAATGTTGTCTTTAAGCCAATAAATGTTGGGACATTTGTTATACGGCGATAGCTAACTAATGGAGAGGAAGGACTTGGAGATCTGCAGTTCTTGACTTTCTAAAATAGAGAAGAGGCCTTGAAAAGTCCTTGTTGAGTCTGGGGTCTTGGGTCTCACCTGGCATGGATCTCATTAGATTCCAGAGTCAGAACTGTGGGGAGGAGGGAACCTTACCTCTCTGTTTTCACTGATGTAACCCAGGGTCCAGGGCAGTGTCTGGCACACAGAGAGGGATTCAATAAATAAATATCAGTGGACACAGGAATGGCTCCATGTTTGCAGTAAGATTCTGGTTATGACAAAGTACAACCCACATGGAAAGATAAATTTAAAAAGCATCCCTGAGGCCCAGAAAAGAAAGCTTTTTAAATCCCTGCAGCCTGAGTAGGGGCTAAAAGCAGGGGTTCAAGGTAGGAGGCCACACAGGCTCCCGAAAGCATAATGACCAGAGGCGTTTCCTCACCAAGGAAAGAACTGCTGTGTAATCGCTGATCTTTACTGTTGAGACTCAGCTGGGTCTTCTCTCAGCGGCGGCAGCAGGACCCCCAGGAATGAGGAGAAACAACTCTCCCTGGCCTTCTGGCTTTTGAAATTAAGCGCTGCTCCCTCCACCCTGGAGGAGTGCAGGTTGCGGTGGTGCATGTGGAGTGACCTGTGCACGCTCAGAAACTCATTTTCCTTTGCGGAAACTCTGATATATGGGCAGATGGCTGCTCCTAATGGTGCCGCCCATGATGCCAACCATGGGCTACATTCCCTATGCCTGTGCCTGTCTCATGCCCAGCACCATTCCCAGCCTAGGACCTGGGATGACCCTTCACACACACCAGCCAGCAGGACACCA
This sequence comes from Mandrillus leucophaeus, assembly GCF_000951045.1. Classification (NCBI taxonomy): domain Eukaryota; kingdom Metazoa; phylum Chordata; class Mammalia; order Primates; family Cercopithecidae; genus Mandrillus; species Mandrillus leucophaeus. Next base: position 3,789,391 of record NW_012109474.1, on the reverse strand, counting down.
ACTGACCTGAGCCAAAAGCCCAGCTTAGTCTAAAATAAATAGGTCTCAAGCAGAGGAACCACTGACAGGCTCTGCTGCCCATGATGGGCCTCAGGTGAGCCCTCTCCCGCTGGGACGTGTGAGCCTGTGGTGACTGCAAATGTCTTAAGGTCCCTGGGTGGCAGTGAGGCCACCCACCCTGGGTTGTGTTTCCTTTGTACGGTTTTCTAAAGAACACGCCTGTGGGGACACTGCTGAGAAAGAAACAGGAGGGGACCCTGTTGTCTTCACCTCCCTGAGGTGGGGTGGTTAGAGGAAAGAATTGAGGGAGGGAAGAGAAGTTTGCAGAAGGAACATCAGATGCTGGGTGGGGAGTTCCCTCCTCCCCAAAGAGCAAAATCTCCAGGAGCGTTCGGGCTTTGCTCTGTTTTTCCTTTTGAAAATTACGTAACCAGCCAGGGAGAACAAAGCCTTCCCATGCCTCTCAGCGATACTAAAATAGCACGGAGAGAAATTCCGGCTGCCTCATCGGAACTCCAGCTCCACATCAGCAAAGCTGAGGAAGGGGAGCATCTGGGTCCCTGCGTGGGAAGTCTGGGAGCCGGTGGCCGCGGGCACAGCACCAGCTGCACAGAGGTCCCTGCCCAGGCTGGAGGCTGAGTCCAGCTTCTGGTCGGCAAGTGTCCAAGGGGGCATGTGCAGCAGGTGTGTAAATCCTTCTGATTTTAACCGACTCCTGCAACATTTGACCCTTGTAGATTCAAGGGGAAACTTCTTTTCTTTTTAAAGAAAGGAGATCTGAGATAGCAGAAGATGGTGGCCTCTTTCAAAATCTAAATCAGTGCAATTATGACTTCAGTGGCTAAATAAGGTGAGGCCCTATTTGGGGCTTGCTTTGTTCGGGCTGTGTTCTGAAGGGAAGGGATCCCAGCCAGGTCTGAGCTTCTCAGAGGCAGAGCCTGCATCTTTATTTCTCCCACACTTGCTTGAGTACTTATTGAATGGTGCCTGCAGGCCACTGTGCCTTCCCTGAATTGGGAGATAACTCTGTGAGCCCACATCTAATAAGCCATCTTGGGAATGCAGAAAGTCCTCTGGAAGCTCAGTGTTCAGATCTGAGTTTTCCTGCCAAATTTTGGGACCCATAAACGGGACCACTTACTTTCTACCTGCAGGGTTAGCCCATGGCAGGGATGCTCAAAGATCCTTGACTTGTAGCTACAGGAGTCCGTATTATCTTGCTTTTGACCAAAATGGCAGATGTGTGCCATACATATTACTATCACTCCATTTTGTGCCTATGGCAGACATTGATACTCAGTCATGACTCTCTTCTGATGAGCCAGGAGAATCAAAGTCCTTCTAAAACAGCACTCCTGAGAGCCTCTGCCAAGCACCTGGAGCTGGCACTCAGGTGGAGCCTACCTGCATCGGTGGCCTGGACTCTGACCTCACGCTCCCATTGCTAACGGGATCTTTCTTTGTCTCCGGCACCAAGCCCTGCCTTGTTCCCCAGGCACACAGTCCAACTCAGCTAGCATTTATTGAGGGCCTCCTAGGTGCTGGGCATAGTCATACACATTCAACAACGTTTAAGTTGAAGTTTCATTAGTTACATTGTGAGGTAGGTGTAACTATTCTCAGTAGATGAATCAACTCAGCACAGCACGTGGTACACAGTAGGTGCCCTGCAGGTGCCCATTCTCCTCTGCTTCCTTCCATTTTGCAGAGAGTTGAAATGACTTCCTCTAGGTCACACCCTAGAAGGTAGAGCCTGGGGTCTAAACTAGGCATGGTTCCAACACCAGTGAACTCTGCCATCTCCCATGGGGCTTCCTGTTACAGAGCACTCTTGAGCATCCTTGAGTGCTTGCTTCTGTTTTACTAATTTTTCCAGTTTCTTGGAGAAGGATTTATCTTGCTTCCTTAACTCATCTTGGGAACTGACATCCTTTGTCACTGTCTCTAGTCTCTGATCTCCAGTCTCCCTGAACTCTACTCACCAGCAATAAAAGGTATCTTTCAGCCCATAGATAATGTCACATTTCCCTTGCCTCTGAGCCTTCACACTTGCTGTTCCTTTTGTCAGGAAAACCTGTTCCTTTTGTTAGGGAAACTGCCCCACTTCTCTTCGCCTGGTTCATTTTTTTTTTTTTTTTTTTTGAGACTAGGGTCTTGCTCTGTCACCCAGGCTAATGTGCAGTGGCTCGATCATAGCTCAGTGCAGCCTCAAACTCCTGGGCTTAAGAGCTCCTCCTGCCTTAGTCTCCTGAGTAGCCAGGACTACAGGTGCATGCCACCATGTCCAGCTAGGTTTTTTTCTTTTTTAAGTTTTGTAGACATAGGTTTCATCATGTTACCCAGGCTGGTCTCGAACTCCTGGGCTCAAGCAATCTTCCTGCCTCAACCTCCCAAGGTACTGGGATTACAGGTGTAATTCACACCCAGCCACTAATTCTTATGCATCCTTTAGGTCTAAGTTTAAATGTCCCTTCCTCCAGGAAGCCTTCCCTGATGTCTCTTTTCCCTTCCCAGACTGGCTTATCTGTTCAGGCTGTGTCCCTCTCTTAGCCCTTTTATGTCACTTTTCTCTCTGTTTCAGTTTTAACTACTGTGTTTGATGTTTGACTGGAAGTGCAGTGAGGGCAGGAACTCCCATCATGTGTATCGCTCTATTCTCAGCACCTAATTCCTAACCTACTGCATCAATATTAATATCTGAGCAGTGTAAATGCATTCCCAGAAGCTCCACACTCCAGACCATAGTTTACAAATCCAAATTTGTAATACTGACTTCTTTCTACCCGCTGAGGGATACCAACCAGACATGAGAATTTCACAAGTCTTATCTGATTTAAATCCTGGATTCAGTCCCTTTACATTTCACAGAGTTCTT